>NC_059432.1:3055185-3350185 GCF_021028975.2 Sphaerodactylus townsendi | reverse complement strand
CCCCCCCCCCCCACCCCCCCCCCCCCCCACCCCCCCCCCCCCCCACCCCCCCCCCCCCCCACCCCCCCCCCCCCCCACCCCCCCCCCCCCCCACCCCCCCCCCCCCCCACCCCCCCCCCCCCCCACCCCCCCCCCCCCCCACCCCCCCCCCCCCCCACCCCCCCCCCCCCCCACCCCCCCCCCCCCCCACCCCCCCCCCCCCCCACCCCCCCCCCCCCCCACCCCCCCCCCCCCCCACCCCCCCCCCCCCCCACCCCCCCCCCCCCCCACCCCCCCCCCCCCCCACCCCCCCCCCCCCCCACCCCCCCCCCCCCCCACCCCCCCCCCCCCCCACCCCCCCCCCCCCCCACCCCCCCCCCCCCCCACCCCCCCCCCCCCCCACCCCCCCCCCCCCCCACCCCCCCCCCCCCCCACCCCCCCCCCCCCCCACCCCCCCCCCCCCCCACCCCCCCCCCCCCCCACCCCCCCCCCCCCCCACCCCCCCCCCCCCCCACCCCCCCCCCCCCCCACCCCCCCCCCCCCCCACCCCCCCCCCCCCCCACCCCCCCCCCCCCCCACCCCCCCCCCCCCCCACCCCCCCCCCCCCCCACCCCCCCCCCCCCCCACCCCCCCCCCCCCCCACCCCCCCCCCCCCCCACCCCCCCCCCCCCCCACCCCCCCCCCCCCCCACCCCCCCCCCCCCCCACCCCCCCCCCCCCCCACCCCCCCCCCCCCCCACCCCCCCCCCCCCCCACCCCCCCCCCCCCCCACCCCCCCCCCCCCCCACCCCCCCCCCCCCCCACCCCCCCCCCCCCCCACCCCCCCCCCCCCCCACCCCCCCCCCCCCCCACCCCCCCCCCCCCCCACCCCCCCCCCCCCCCACCCCCCCCCCCCCCCACCCCCCCCCCCCCCCACCCCCCCCCCCCCCCACCCCCCCCCCCCCCCACCCCCCCCCCCCCCCACCCCCCCCCCCCCCCACCCCCCCCCCCCCCCACCCCCCCCCCCCCCCACCCCCCCCCCCCCCCACCCCCCCCCCCCCCCACCCCCCCCCCCCCCCACCCCCCCCCCCCCCCACCCCCCCCCCCCCCCACCCCCCCCCCCCCCCACCCCCCCCCCCCCCCACCCCCCCCCCCCCCCACCCCCCCCCCCCCCCACCCCCCCCCCCCCCCACCCCCCCCCCCCCCCACCCCCCCCCCCCCCCACCCCCCCCCCCCCCCACCCCCCCCCCCCCCCACCCCCCCCCCCCCCCACCCCCCCCCCCCCCCACCCCCCCCCCCCCCCACCCCCCCCCCCCCCCACCCCCCCCCCCCCCCACCCCCCCCCCCCCCCACCCCCCCCCCCCCCCACCCCCCCCCCCCCCCACCCCCCCCCCCCCCCACCCCCCCCCCCCCCCACCCCCCCCCCCCCCCACCCCCCCCCCCCCCCACCCCCCCCCCCCCCCACCCCCCCCCCCCCCCACCCCCCCCCCCCCCCACCCCCCCCCCCCCCCACCCCCCCCCCCCCCCACCCCCCCCCCCCCCCACCCCCCCCCCCCCCCACCCCCCCCCCCCCCCACCCCCCCCCCCCCCCACCCCCCCCCCCCCCCACCCCCCCCCCCCCCCACCCCCCCCCCCCCCCACCCCCCCCCCCCCCCACCCCCCCCCCCCCCCACCCCCCCCCCCCCCCACCCCCCCCCCCCCCCACCCCCCCCCCCCCCCACCCCCCCCCCCCCCCACCCCCCCCCCCCCCCACCCCCCCCCCCCCCCACCCCCCCCCCCCCCCACCCCCCCCCCCCCCCACCCCCCCCCCCCCCCACCCCCCCCCCCCCCCACCCCCCCCCCCCCCCACCCCCCCCCCCCCCCACCCCCCCCCCCCCCCACCCCCCCCCCCCCCCACCCCCCCCCCCCCCCACCCCCCCCCCCCCCCACCCCCCCCCCCCCCCACCCCCCCCCCCCCCCACCCCCCCCCCCCCCCACCCCCCCCCCCCCCCACCCCCCCCCCCCCCCACCCCCCCCCCCCCCCACCCCCCCCCCCCCCCACCCCCCCCCCCCCCCACCCCCCCCCCCCCCCACCCCCCCCCCCCCCCACCCCCCCCCCCCCCCACCCCCCCCCCCCCCCACCCCCCCCCCCCCCCACCCCCCCCCCCCCCCACCCCCCCCCCCCCCCACCCCCCCCCCCCCCCACCCCCCCCCCCCCCCACCCCCCCCCCCCCCCACCCCCCCCCCCCCCCACCCCCCCCCCCCCCCACCCCCCCCCCCCCCCACCCCCCCCCCCCCCCACCCCCCCCCCCCCCCACCCCCCCCCCCCCCCACCCCCCCCCCCCCCCACCCCCCCCCCCCCCCACCCCCCCCCCCCCCCACCCCCCCCCCCCCCCACCCCCCCCCCCCCCCACCCCCCCCCCCCCCCACCCCCCCCCCCCCCCACCCCCCCCCCCCCCCACCCCCCCCCCCCCCCACCCCCCCCCCCCCCCACCCCCCCCCCCCCCCACCCCCCCCCCCCCCCACCCCCCCCCCCCCCCACCCCCCCCCCCCCCCACCCCCCCCCCCCCCCACCCCCCCCCCCCCCCACCCCCCCCCCCCCCCACCCCCCCCCCCCCCCACCCCCCCCCCCCCCCACCCCCCCCCCCCCCCACCCCCCCCCCCCCCCACCCCCCCCCCCCCCCACCCCCCCCCCCCCCCACCCCCCCCCCCCCCCACCCCCCCCCCCCCCCACCCCCCCCCCCCCCCACCCCCCCCCCCCCCCACCCCCCCCCCCCCCCACCCCCCCCCCCCCCCACCCCCCCCCCCCCCCACCCCCCCCCCCCCCCACCCCCCCCCCCCCCCACCCCCCCCCCCCCCCACCCCCCCCCCCCCCCACCCCCCCCCCCCCCCACCCCCCCCCCCCCCCACCCCCCCCCCCCCCCACCCCCCCCCCCCCCCACCCCCCCCCCCCCCCACCCCCCCCCCCCCCCACCCCCCCCCCCCCCCACCCCCCCCCCCCCCCACCCCCCCCCCCCCCCACCCCCCCCCCCCCCCACCCCCCCCCCCCCCCACCCCCCCCCCCCCCCACCCCCCCCCCCCCCCACCCCCCCCCCCCCCCACCCCCCCCCCCCCCCACCCCCCCCCCCCCCCACCCCCCCCCCCCCCCACCCCCCCCCCCCCCCACCCCCCCCCCCCCCCACCCCCCCCCCCCCCCACCCCCCCCCCCCCCCACCCCCCCCCCCCCCCACCCCCCCCCCCCCCCACCCCCCCCCCCCCCCACCCCCCCCCCCCCCCACCCCCCCCCCCCCCCACCCCCCCCCCCCCCCACCCCCCCCCCCCCCCACCCCCCCCCCCCCCCACCCCCCCCCCCCCCCACCCCCCCCCCCCCCCACCCCCCCCCCCCCCCACCCCCCCCCCCCCCCACCCCCCCCCCCCCCCACCCCCCCCCCCCCCCACCCCCCCCCCCCCCCACCCCCCCCCCCCCCCACCCCCCCCCCCCCCCACCCCCCCCCCCCCCCACCCCCCCCCCCCCCCACCCCCCCCCCCCCCCACCCCCCCCCCCCCCCACCCCCCCCCCCCCCCACCCCCCCCCCCCCCCACCCCCCCCCCCCCCCACCCCCCCCCCCCCCCACCCCCCCCCCCCCCCACCCCCCCCCCCCCCCACCCCCCCCCCCCCCCACCCCCCCCCCCCCCCACCCCCCCCCCCCCCCACCCCCCCCCCCCCCCACCCCCCCCCCCCCCCACCCCCCCCCCCCCCCACCCCCCCCCCCCCCCACCCCCCCCCCCCCCCACCCCCCCCCCCCCCCACCCCCCCCCCCCCCCACCCCCCCCCCCCCCCACCCCCCCCCCCCCCCACCCCCCCCCCCCCCCACCCCCCCCCCCCCCCACCCCCCCCCCCCCCCACCCCCCCCCCCCCCCACCCCCCCCCCCCCCCACCCCCCCCCCCCCCCACCCCCCCCCCCCCCCACCCCCCCCCCCCCCCACCCCCCCCCCCCCCCACCCCCCCCCCCCCCCACCCCCCCCCCCCCCCACCCCCCCCCCCCCCCACCCCCCCCCCCCCCCACCCCCCCCCCCCCCCACCCCCCCCCCCCCCCACCCCCCCCCCCCCCCACCCCCCCCCCCCCCCACCCCCCCCCCCCCCCACCCCCCCCCCCCCCCACCCCCCCCCCCCCCCACCCCCCCCCCCCCCCACCCCCCCCCCCCCCCACCCCCCCCCCCCCCCACCCCCCCCCCCCCCCACCCCCCCCCCCCCCCACCCCCCCCCCCCCCCACCCCCCCCCCCCCCCACCCCCCCCCCCCCCCACCCCCCCCCCCCCCCACCCCCCCCCCCCCCCACCCCCCCCCCCCCCCACCCCCCCCCCCCCCCACCCCCCCCCCCCCCCACCCCCCCCCCCCCCCACCCCCCCCCCCCCCCACCCCCCCCCCCCCCCACCCCCCCCCCCCCCCACCCCCCCCCCCCCCCACCCCCCCCCCCCCCCACCCCCCCCCCCCCCCACCCCCCCCCCCCCCCACCCCCCCCCCCCCCCACCCCCCCCCCCCCCCACCCCCCCCCCCCCCCACCCCCCCCCCCCCCCACCCCCCCCCCCCCCCACCCCCCCCCCCCCCCACCCCCCCCCCCCCCCACCCCCCCCCCCCCCCACCCCCCCCCCCCCCCACCCCCCCCCCCCCCCACCCCCCCCCCCCCCCACCCCCCCCCCCCCCCACCCCCCCCCCCCCCCACCCCCCCCCCCCCCCACCCCCCCCCCCCCCCACCCCCCCCCCCCCCCACCCCCCCCCCCCCCCACCCCCCCCCCCCCCCACCCCCCCCCCCCCCCACCCCCCCCCCCCCCCACCCCCCCCCCCCCCCACCCCCCCCCCCCCCCACCCCCCCCCCCCCCCACCCCCCCCCCCCCCCACCCCCCCCCCCCCCCACCCCCCCCCCCCCCCACCCCCCCCCCCCCCCACCCCCCCCCCCCCCCACCCCCCCCCCCCCCCACCCCCCCCCCCCCCCACCCCCCCCCCCCCCCACCCCCCCCCCCCCCCACCCCCCCCCCCCCCCACCCCCCCCCCCCCCCACCCCCCCCCCCCCCCACCCCCCCCCCCCCCCACCCCCCCCCCCCCCCACCCCCCCCCCCCCCCACCCCCCCCCCCCCCCACCCCCCCCCCCCCCCACCCCCCCCCCCCCCCACCCCCCCCCCCCCCCACCCCCCCCCCCCCCCACCCCCCCCCCCCCCCACCCCCCCCCCCCCCCACCCCCCCCCCCCCCCACCCCCCCCCCCCCCCACCCCCCCCCCCCCCCACCCCCCCCCCCCCCCACCCCCCCCCCCCCCCACCCCCCCCCCCCCCCACCCCCCCCCCCCCCCACCCCCCCCCCCCCCCACCCCCCCCCCCCCCCACCCCCCCCCCCCCCCACCCCCCCCCCCCCCCACCCCCCCCCCCCCCCACCCCCCCCCCCCCCCACCCCCCCCCCCCCCCACCCCCCCCCCCCCCCACCCCCCCCCCCCCCCACCCCCCCCCCCCCCCACCCCCCCCCCCCCCCACCCCCCCCCCCCCCCACCCCCCCCCCCCCCCACCCCCCCCCCCCCCCACCCCCCCCCCCCCCCACCCCCCCCCCCCCCCACCCCCCCCCCCCCCCACCCCCCCCCCCCCCCACCCCCCCCCCCCCCCACCCCCCCCCCCCCCCACCCCCCCCCCCCCCCACCCCCCCCCCCCCCCACCCCCCCCCCCCCCCACCCCCCCCCCCCCCCACCCCCCCCCCCCCCCACCCCCCCCCCCCCCCACCCCCCCCCCCCCCCACCCCCCCCCCCCCCCACCCCCCCCCCCCCCCACCCCCCCCCCCCCCCACCCCCCCCCCCCCCCACCCCCCCCCCCCCCCACCCCCCCCCCCCCCCACCCCCCCCCCCCCCCACCCCCCCCCCCCCCCACCCCCCCCCCCCCCCACCCCCCCCCCCCCCCACCCCCCCCCCCCCCCACCCCCCCCCCCCCCCACCCCCCCCCCCCCCCACCCCCCCCCCCCCCCACCCCCCCCCCCCCCCACCCCCCCCCCCCCCCACCCCCCCCCCCCCCCACCCCCCCCCCCCCCCACCCCCCCCCCCCCCCACCCCCCCCCCCCCCCACCCCCCCCCCCCCCCACCCCCCCCCCCCCCCACCCCCCCCCCCCCCCACCCCCCCCCCCCCCCACCCCCCCCCCCCCCCACCCCCCCCCCCCCCCACCCCCCCCCCCCCCCACCCCCCCCCCCCCCCACCCCCCCCCCCCCCCACCCCCCCCCCCCCCCACCCCCCCCCCCCCCCACCCCCCCCCCCCCCCACCCCCCCCCCCCCCCACCCCCCCCCCCCCCCACCCCCCCCCCCCCCCACCCCCCCCCCCCCCCACCCCCCCCCCCCCCCACCCCCCCCCCCCCCCACCCCCCCCCCCCCCCACCCCCCCCCCCCCCCACCCCCCCCCCCCCCCACCCCCCCCCCCCCCCACCCCCCCCCCCCCCCACCCCAAGTAGAATTAGGGTTGCCTACCCTGGGTTGGAAAATTCCTGGAGTTTTGAGGATGGAACATGGGGGAGAGCGGGGTATGGGGAGGGGAGGTATAATACCATAGAGTCTGCTCTCCAAAGCAGCCATTAACTGTTGTCGGCCATCTCTATATCAGTTGTAATTCCAGGAGATCCCCCCTCCCCGAGGTTGACCATCCTAGTTTGAACTGGTCCATGCACAAAGAGCCCCCTGCTGCGAGGCACAATGAGATGGTTACTCCAGACTGGAAATGGAGATGGTTACTCCAGACTGGACTCTGTTGATAGGGTTGTCACCTCCAGCTTGGGACATACTTGGAAATTTTAGGGTTGGAGCCTGAGGAGGGCAGGGTTTGGAGAGGGGGGGACTTCAGCGGGGTATAATGCCATATAGTCCACCTTTCAAGGTTGTTGTTTGCTCCAGGTGAAACAATCTCTGTTGCCTGGAGATCAGTTGTAAAAGCAAGCTATCTCCAGCCACAACCTGGAGGCTGGCAACCCCACCTGTTGAGGCAGCGTTCTGTGGAATGAACAGATTTGGTCTTTCGTGCACCATCTTCTTGTGAGGTTCTCCTGAGCAAACCCATTTGAGGTCAAACAAGAGCTACCCAGGAACAGGTTTTTGTTCCAGGACAGGTCTCATAATTTGTGCTTCAACCCTCAAATGTCCCAGCCAGGTTCTGGATATGAAAATCTGATTTGCAAGACATCGAATTACGCAAGCATTTGCCTTGAAAAAGCCGTCGGCGGTTTCAAATCTTGACTATATGAAAAGTAAAACATGATGAATGCGCAGGCAGGAAATGTGACAGACTCTGAATACGCTGCATTTTTTAACTCGGCGACAAAACTCCGTAATATAATTGCTGAACTTTTAGCAAGGGGATAATGCCCTTCAGGTGTGTATGGAAGCTGAGAACCATTTGGGTTGTTCAAATCCAAATCCAAATCCAAAACCTTTATTAGGCATAAAACCGGTGTCAAGAATTTCAAATACAATAAGAAGATCATTATTGCGCAACTTGCAGTACACAGAGTAAAAATATAGCAACAGCTTCAGAGATTTCAACATTAGAGTTATTTAGAAGCTTAGCCATTTTTATCTTATCAGAAAGGAGCATAAATCCTGTTGGTAATACAGTTCTCAAGTCAGTTCTGATGTTGTTGTATTTTGAACAATGAAGCAGAATGTGAGAAAGTGTATCAGTTGTATCAGGACAAAATCGACAGCAACGCTCATTTTGTGGAACACTAGAGAAGCGACCTTGAAGATGTACTGACGGAAAAGTTGGGTTGTTTCACAGCTGATAACAAATGTTTTGTGAGGTAAATGTTGGCATAGCCGAATTGAGAGTTTCTTTACTCACGATGGCCAGCCACTTCGTAAGTGTACTCTGAAAAAAGAAAGTGTAAACTATAACGATGAAAAACAGGAGTTTTGAAAAGATGTGCCTCATGCATGTACGTTCACCAGGGAGCCGGAGTTTATTTTCCCGTAATGTTGAGGGTTGGTCTAACAACAAACTCATTTCTGGGTTGAATAAACCCCAAGAGTTCATTGATGCTGATTTCTATTGTTTGTTTCATTCCTTGCAATAATGTTCTTGTTAGGTTTGCCAGCCTCCAGGTGGAACTTGGAAATCTCGTGGAATTACCACTGATCTCGAGTTCCCCTGGAGAAAATGGCTGCTTTGAAGGATAAATTCTATGTACTTAAAAACTCCAGAATCAAAGGCCAAGGGCATGCTAGGTTCATGGACAATGAACTCCAAGCAGACACAGGATATGCATTGACTAATACTGCTGCTACTGCAGGGAATGCAAATGTGAATACAAATGTATGTAGACTGAAAACCCCACCTGCAATACAATGCAGTCAATCCCACCTTTGCAAGTTCCACCCAAACACTTACTGATTGGTTCACCACCCTGGGACAGCGGTGAAGCTACCAGGGGGAAGGGGGTGCGCCATGCACCGGGCGCATGGATTTGGGTTACGTGGGGGGTGCAAAATTCCCCCCGGCCCCTTCCCCCCGCGGCACCCCCCCCTTGCGGCGCCCACACCACACTTACTTTAGGAAACTGAGCTAATAAATGCCTAATAAAGGTTTACTGTACTGTACTGTAAACTGAGCTGGCTGGAGAGCAGGCCTGCCTGTTCTGGTGGGAACTACATTTCCCAGGAGACCCTGGGAAATGTAGTTCCCACCAGAACAGGCCTCCAGCTTGCTCGGTTTCCTAAAGTAAGTGGTGGGGGGGTGGGGGTGGCGCCCAGCTACGCCTCTGCCCTGGGATATGGACAATATATACCCCACTAAACATTCCCTTCTCACTGGACACAGTGTGTAACAGACTTCTCTCTGTGATTCACCTCTGAAGATGCCAGCCACAGATGCAATCAGATTTTTTTTTGCCGCTGACAGACTCGCCCAACCTTATCAGAACTTGGAAGGAAAGCAGTGTCAGTACTTTGGAGGGAGACCACCAAGGAAGACCTGACATTGGTATGCAGAGGAAAACAATGGCAAACCACCTCTCTTGGCCTCTTGCTGTGGAAACCTCATGAGGTGGAACTTTATGGGTGCATTCAGCACACGGGCTTTAAAACGTTTGCAAAACGTTTTGAAAACATTTTGAAAATAATCGTTTTAGGGTTTTTGTTCTGCATTGCCAAACCAAAACACTCTGACAACGTTGCAGCTTATGTAAAACATTTTGGCTCCTCCGCACAGCAAATGCTTTTTAAAAAAATACACATGTGAGAATTTGAAGATACAAAGATTTTTCAATCGAATAGTAGGAGAATATAATACTAACAACTGTGAGAATCTGCCCTGTTTCCCTATAAAGCAGCACAACAAGGATCCAGTGATTTGAATAGTGTCTCCGTGGCATTGACTCCTCCACGAACATAAGTAAAAAAATAAATAAGAGGAAAATGGGACTTCCCTGTCACGGGGAGTCGACAATGAGTTTATTACTGTATGTAGGTGAGAAAAATCACAAACAGCCCCTCTGCCAAGAAAACGTGCTTGGAGGACATCACAAAATGGCGGGTGTGCAGAGAATCGCCCTAAAATGGCGGCTGGCAGGAGAATCGGCAGTCTCAGAATAGAAGAGGGGCAAAGGAGACGGCAAAAACGGGCGGGAAAAATGAAGCATTTCGTGCTTCTTCACAGGCATGCAGGGAACGTTTGGAAAACACTTTGGGAAAGAGAAATGTTGTCAGGGAAAAAACAAATACGTTTTCACAAATGACGCTGTGCAGGAAATGTTTTATATTTCAACCTTAAAACATTTCATTTGTGCTTTGCGGAATGGACCATGGGGTCACCATGGCTCATTCAGCACATGCAGAATAATGCACTTTCAAACTGCTTTCAGTGCTCTTTGAAGCTGTGCGGAATAGCAAAATCCACTTGCAAACAGTCGTGAAAGTGGTTTGAAAACGCATTATTTTGCGTATGCGGAAGGGGCCCATGAGTCAGTTGCAATTTGATCGTACACTTCGCTTATTTAAAAAAGGTCAGCCCTTGACTTTACAGAGCTAATGGTAAGCAAATTTGTTGTATGAGGCTGACACACTGATTGCTGGTTTCTAGTCTTTGAATGGAAGAAACTCTCTCTTTTTTTGGTACATTTTTCCTGTTTTTCGATACTCATCCACTGTGTTTTATTTAGAATGCTAAATGGTATGAAAGCATTTCCTAGGGGGAATCAGAAAATCAATCCTTATTACATTTCATAGAACTCCTCATTTATGCAAGAAGTGGATTTGTTTTTGATTTAGTGTGTAACCTGCAAATAGAAAATATGATTGCTGCAGTTTCAAAAACTGTAAATGAAGTGAAGTTCTTTAAGGCACAGAAGATATGGAGTTTTGGTTGCTCTAATTCTCTGCACTTGATTGCCATAGAGCTGATTCTGGCTCACACAACAAAATAGGATTGAGTAAATCCCTTGGGGATTGGGCGGTCTATACATTTAATGAATGAATGAATGAATGAATGAATGAATGAATGAATGAATGAATGAATGAATGAATGAATGAATGAATGAATGAATGGTCGGGGTTGGATTGTGACTGCCTCTCCAGACTCCAGATGCGAAACTGAACCTTAAACAAACATGATACATGTATAATTAGGCTGACCAGCTGACCCGCTTTTGGCGGGACAGTCCCGCCTTTGCACAATTTGTCCCGCGTCCCGCGGATTCCTTCCATTGTCCCGATTTTTGGGAGGCTGCCGCGCTGCCTTCTGGGGCGCAAGGCAGTTCGGCAGCCTCCCGTGCGTGCGGCCGCAGGAGCACGGCCTTCTGGGGCACTGCCATTTCGGCGGGAAACGTCAGCGCCCCAGAAGGCAGTGTGCTCCTGCGTGCCCGCGCATCCACCTACCCCGTCCCTGGTTCACAAGGTGACCATCTGGTCACCTTATGTATAATGAAGAAGAGGAGGAGGAGGAGTTTGGATTTATGCCCCGCCTTTCTCTTCTATAAGGAGAGTTAAGGCGGCTTACAAACTCCTTCCCTTCCTGTCCCCACAACAGACATCTTGTGGGGCTGAGAGAGTTCAGAGAGAACTGTGACTAGCTCAAGGTCACCCAGCAGGCTCCATGTGGAGGAACAGGGAAACAGATCCAATTCCCCAGATTAGAGGCTGCCGCTCACATGGAGGAATGGGGAATCAAACTCCGGATTAGAATCCATTAGGGCCCATTGCTCTTAGCCACTGCGCCACACTGGTGTGTGTGACCCTGAACAGTTGATACAAGGACTGTTGTACGGGTGTAACCTGCAAATATTGTACGGGTGTAACCTGCAAATACTGTTCACAAGCTCCGTTCTCAATTAAAACCATCCTGTTGGAGATATCGGATTGCCAACCCCCTGATGTTTCCTGGAGATTTTATATTCCATTCCATCTTAATTAACAGCTTTGAAGCACCGTAAGTAAAACTAAGCACAGGTTAGCATATAACCGTGGTCGCAAACCTTTGGCACTCCAGATGTTATGGACTAAATTCCCATCAGCCTCTGCCAGCATGGCCAGTTGGCCATGCTGGCAGGGGCTGATGGGAATTGTAGTCCATAACATCTGGTGTGCCAAAGGTTCTCCAGCACTGGCATATAATGTAAGAGGAATAAGTCAATTCCTGTGCTTAGGAGTGAACTTCTGCTTTATGGTTTGCTTGGCATACAGCATAGTTTCTTTCAACACAATCCTGAACGTCAGGTGTCCTAGAAAGGGGTACCTATATTCAGGACTGCCTTGTCTATGTAAGTCCCAATTGGCCATTCTAGCAGGAGCTGATGGGAATTTTAGTCCATGAAATCCGGGGCGCCAGAGTTGGACACCCCTGATGTACGGTTTTCAGAAAAGCTGGTTTCCACTTCAACAAGGATTGTTCCTAGTGTAGCTATGAGCAACGAAGAAAAAAAAGGAAACAGTCCGCAGTAGTTTGCCAAATAAAGGCGTGTGTTTATTAATAATTTCTAATTTATTGATAATTCAGTTTATTGATAATTGCTCGCGCATCTTTGCGTGAAAAGGGGCCATTTATTTTGCTAAAGGCCATTCCCATTTAAGAACTGACAAAGGAGCCGGATCGAAAGGAAAGCCTGAAAAATTATTTGGGGCTTGTTATTTTGTTTTGGCTTTGATTACAAATGCCTATTTGACTGTTATCATAAGCCGTCTTGAACCCTTGAGGAAAGGTGGAGGGTTTAAAACATTTTAAATAACTATCCAGAGAATGATCAGGGCTAAAAGTATCTAATGGATACGGGGAAAAATAACAAACTACTTGCTTGCCGTTCAGTAAAAAGAGAGAGAGAGCGTGCGCATTTGTTTATTGTTTCCTTTTGGAGTGGCGTTAAAAGGTAAGAAATGCAATCCCACAGTTGATTAATCGGACCAGTGCCATAATTGTGGCTAAATGTGGGTGTAGCATTCTCCATCTTTGAGAGCACGCTGCAGTGTAACTAGTACAACAGAAAACCTGATTATATTACTCCTTCTTTCCACGGAGCTGTTTGGCAGAAGTCTCTCCTCTTTTTCCTCTAAAACTCATCTAAATGGAAAACACATTGTCTTCATTATACCCTGGTGTTGAATGAACACAGTTGCCATGGCAACAGTCATCCGAGGCCTTGCTGATTTCGGGCCAGTGAATGAGATAGACCAACACCACGCATGCACACGCGCACACACACACACACACACAAACACACACATAGACGCGCACAGAGTACTGTGGAAATCCAAAAGGGAACACAGTCGCTATTCATTCAAACCAGGTTTCAGATTAACCGATGTCTTCTTACCCGGAGAAGTGTGGATAGGGACAGTTCAGACTTGACCAAAGTCTAAGGAAACGACCCCGGTCTTTAAAATGTTTTCAGACTAGTGGCCTAGTATTAAGGATCCCACTTTTGGGGGACGTGGGAGTAAACATTTGAAGAGCACGGAAACAAATCGGTCAGCTTTGTCTGCAAAAGGCTGTGCGGCTGTTCGGGTTTTCCGTAACTTTGGGTTTTAAATGCACGAAGGCACTGTTGCCGGCTGGCGCATATGAAAGCTGACTGGAGAGCTGTTTGACAGTAGCGCCTCCTCCTCCTCCTTCCTCTCCTCCAAAAGAATATGTTATGAAAGAAGAGGGGATAAGCCGGGGGCATGGTACTGCCCTACTTTCCTAACTGAAGCTATTTCTCTGCTGCGTTCCGTTTGATGGTGATTAATTCTGGAAAAGATTCACCAGGTCTGTCTGTTTGGTTAGCACAAACGCAGCTCTTCCCCCCGCCCCCAGATAAGCAGATTTCCCCGTGCCCTGATTATCCTTCCCTTGGAGACCTCGGTTTTGACGGCAAACACATGTGCAAAGCATATTCTGGATTTCAGACGTACATGCAGAATTAATAGTATCCGGCTATTTGTGCATCTTCTGCGCTGAGGTGCATAAGTCACCAGAGCAAGTGCAAACAAACTGTTTACATGGGTTATTTTCCTTTTTATCTCGTAGGGTTGAGGATGGGGAAATGGGGGGAGTCATCTGGCGTTGGGGATGTTGCTGATGTCACTGTGTTACTTCTGCATGCAGCCAGGGAATCCGTGGGAACTCTGTGGTAAAACCATTGAGTTTCCAGCGATTCCTAGAGCTGTCCATTGCCACTTTCTGGTTGTACCTGGAAGTGACATATGGGGGCAGAGGGCACCAGTGGAAGGTGTCTTGCTGCAGCAACCCTAGTTTATCTGTGGCATGTTCATGTGCCGCATAATTTTAGGAAATCCTTTAAAGATGCATTACTGGCACTCTGAATTTCTGTGGAAAAGGTACTTTCAGGTAGGTCTGCAATAGAAGAGCAAGATTCAAGTTCAGTAGCAACAAGATTTCTGGGGTTTAGGCTTTCGAGAGTCAAATCTCCCTGCATCAAATATCTGACCTAATAGGGAGTTTTCGGGTGCTATTGGACTCCAATCTTGGTTTTTTTTTTGTTGGGTCTATTTATTTACTTGTTTATTTGTTTGTTTGTTTTACTTATTTATTCAATTTAATAAACCACTCTCTCCTGAAGGGCTCAAAGCGGTGTACAAGTCAGTAGATGCAAAGTACCCAAAAAAATAGAATAACATCATTAAAATATTTAAAAACTTGTTTTTTGCATTTGTTTATATTTTAGATTTATATCCCGCCCTGCCCTCACTACAGTGGGGCTTCGGGCAGGTAACAATATTGCAAATTCACTTTTTAAAACAAGAACAGTATAAAATAGATTAAGCTCCATAAAATAATACAAATAATGAGGATGGCGCTCGAAGCTCCCAGCAGAGCTGACTCCAGAGACCCTCCATGAAGTAAGTAGGGAGGGGGACGGAAGGGAGCAGATATAATGGGGAAGAGGCTCTGCCCAGTAACCGGAAGCAACTTGCATATTTTATAATTTTACATGATGAGCTCTGTACCAATTCCATTACGTTAAGCTGACCAGTCGTCCCGCTTTTGGCGGGACATTCACGCCTTGAAAGAACTTGTCCCGCATCCCGCAGGTTTTCCCCAATGTCCCGGGTTTTGGAAGGCTGCCACACTGCCTTCTGGGGCGCAAGGCAGTGCGGCAGCCTCCCGCGCGGCCACAGGAGCACACTGCCTTCTGGGGCGGTGCCGTTTCCCGCCCTGTCACAGGGTGGGAAACGGCAGCGCCGCAGAAGGCTGTGCGCTCCTGTGGCTGCGCGAGTCTGTGTGTGCGTGTGCGGATGTGCGGGGGGGGTGGGGGCGCCCACCCATCCCGGTTCACGAAGGTGACCATCTGGTCACCTTACATTACATGGAAGGACTGGGAGGCATTACGTTGTAGACAACAGCCAAGCCTGGAAACTGCGAGATCTAGGATTGCCCTTTCTGCACAAATCCCCTAAAACATTTCTAAAACCTTTTCTGTCCCCTTCTTTTATGTATATCTGCACTTGACCCCTCAAAACAATAATGTGATTTCCCCCTTTTTTGAGTTCTGTGTTGAATCAGTGCTTCCGTGCTTCACAGCGTCATGCTGCATTCTGTCCTCCTTGTATACTCAATGCCTCGAAGATTCCCCCCCACCCCAAAATAAAAGAAAAAAGAAAGAAATGCTGCAAATAAACAGGCGAGGGTGGGCCAAGTGAGCTCAGAAAATGTTGCCCAGGAGGAAATTCAGGGAAGCAGAGAAGAGTGGGATACGTAGTCAACAGATCGCACAGCAACTGGACGCATTTTCAAAACGTTTCAACCAAACCATCGTTTTTAAAGGACTTTAGTTAAAAAACATTTTTAGGCTGCAAATAACACGTATGGGGGTAAAAACAGTGTGGGCCTCCCTGTTTTATTTCCAGCCTCAAAACGTTTTAAAAGGTTTGTGCGGAAATGGCCGTTGTCTTACCCTGTGTTGCACCGAATGACTCCAGGCCCGAAGACCATGTCCAACTGTGTTTGTTCGGCGTGCTTAATTTAGAAATGCACTGTGAAATGTAGACACAGCCTTTATTATTCAGCAGTGGGACTTTGCAGTCTAAAACCACTGATGGAATTTTAATGCAGAGCAAATAAGCATGTTGGATGATATTTTTCCTGACACCCGGCATTGCAAGCATATTGAGCCAAACGCAGGGTCAGGAAGATTAAGGACACAATCCGCTGGGAAATTGTGCCACGCAAGCCCTGTCTAAATGACTACGAGCCGCGCAAGAGCCCCGCGTTTCATAATATTACTTCCCGAGGGCTTCCAGAGGCAAAATTAAGCAGGCAGGCCGCAAGAAGCAGCAAAGCAAAATCCTTAAGCAATCTGGCGAAAAGGAACACTTTTTTTAAAAAAAAGATGTGTATAAAACCATCATGATGGTTTTAAAGGTGCTTTAAAAATAATTAAAACATTTCCCAAGCAAGTCAGTTTTACAGAATTACAAGAAACCGGAAAGATCTCCTTTCTTTCCTACCCACTTTCCACCCTCCAAGAATAATGGTTTGTGTGATTGTAAGAGAGTTAAAGCTGATGTACAGAAGGAATGATTCTGTTCATTCATAGGAGCAGCAGTGGCGTAGTGGCTAAGAGCAGTGGCTAAGAGCAGGTGCACTCTGATCCGGAGGAACCAGGTTTGATTCCCAGCTCTGCCACTTGAGTTGTGGAGCCTTATCTGGAGAATTCAGATTAGCCTGTACACTCCCACACACGCCAGCTGGGTGACCTTGGGCTAGTCACAGCTTCTCGGAGCTCTCTCAGCCCCACCTACCTCACAGGGTGTTTGTTGTGAGGGGGGAAGGGCAAGGAGATTGTCAGCCCCTTTGAGTCTCCTACAGGAGAAAAAAGGGGGGATATAAGTCCAAACTCCTCCTCCTCCTCCTCCTCCTCCTCCTCCTCCTCCTCCTCCTCTTCTTCTTCTTCTTCTTCTTCATAGTGCATGGATTTACTGCACTTTTGAAAGAGATTCGTGTGCCTCCAGTCTGAGAAGGTAAGGTGGGATAGAAATATTTTAATTAAACTATTTTAATTAAACCAATAAAGCAGGGGTCCCCAATGTGGCACCAATCACCATTTTTTTCTGGCACCTGCCGTGGTTTTAGAAAGTGGATGGGGTTAGCTGGGCCCTTTAACCAATAGGGCTCCTGATCGGCTGTGCAGATGAAAAGGCGTCTTATTGAACAGAACTTCTGCCTGTAATGTTAAAGTTATACATAATCTTGCTCCATGACATTTTGCGGATGGTTTTTTGTTGGTTGTCAGAATTCAGAAGGTACCCAAAGTTTCAAAAAGGTTGAGGACCCCTGAAGTCAGGTGTCTTTTTTCCACGTTTTGTTTTGAAGGGACTAGATATTTTCTGAGTTTTTGCAGGGTCCATAAATACAGCCATCAGATTTCTTTTAGCAACTGTAAATAAGACTTCCGAAAACAGTAAAACAGTATAGGGCAGTGGTGGCGAACCTATGGCACGGGTGCCAGAGGTGGCACTCAGAGCCCTCTTTGTGGGCATGCGCAAACAGAGTCCCCCCCCCCCCCAACATCTAGGCTGGCCTGGGCCGCTGGCCTCGATTATTAGCATTAAACCTAAGATCTAGTTTTGGGGAACCCCACTGATTTTCATTCAAAGAACAAAAACGCAATCCTTTACCTGGGAGTAAGCTCGGTTGCTGGCAATGGGGTTTGCTTCTGAGTAAACCTTCCTAGAGTTTTGATTCACCCGTTGGAAGAGATGCACGGTTGCTTCAAAGCAAAGCCACCAACTACCCCCAAGCTTACTCCTGAGTAACGCACTCCTCAGAGCCAACCGTTTTTTCTAATCTAAAACCTCAGTATTCAGGTTAAATTGCCGTGTTGGCACTTTGCAATAAATAAGTGGGTTTGGGGTTGCAATTTGGCCACTCGGTTTCGAAAAGGTTCGCCATCACTGGTATAGGGACTTCTCCTGTTCCGCACAACATAAATTTCAGTCTCTTCTTCGCCTTGCCAGAGCTTTAGCATTGGTTTCAAAGTCATTGGTTTCAAGAACAGAAAGTCCCCCAGAGCAGTGGAAGGGAAAAGGCGAAACATGTGGAAATCCTTCTACCCATGGAAACTGAGCTGGATTCAAGCTCCACAGTGGACTATCTCTAGTGTTTGGAGTAACTCTGTAGGTCGCAATCACGTCTTGGCTGTTGTCCACGGTGGACATAACAGAATTTATCCATTGTTCCTTATGGCTGACAGACTGTTCTAACTTGCCTCAGAGTTGGACGAAGAGAGGTTCAGAGGCAGGCCAACACATCGGTCATCAGTTGTTTGACAGAGACGAGGAGACGCATTCCATTGGGGGACGGTGTCCTCTCTTATCTAAGGTGCCTGCTCTTGACACGAGGTTATCTGGAGAACTAAACCAGATCCCTGCATCCCACTCCGGAAACTATCCGAGCAATTCCTTTGACTATAGGTAGCTCTTTTTAAAAGGGGACTGGGGTGGGGTGGGTGGGGTGGGGGGAAGTATGAGGAGACGAAGTGAGACTCTCCACTTGGTACTGCCGAGGTAAATCCGCCTGTGTGAGAATAACATAAACCACTTTCCTGTGACAGTTGGGAAGTCGGAGGCAAGGTGCCTTTGTAGGAAGGAGATCCAGCTTCTCCGTAATGATAGGCAAATTGTTATCTTGGGAGATTCATCTGGAAGATGGAATCTGTCAGTTTTTAATTAGTTTGCCTACCATATTTCATGTGGGCTGCATGTGTCGGAGGGTGGGTGGGTGGGTGGGTGGGAATCGTAATGAGTGGATGGCCCCGTTCCATCTCTGCTCCCTGCCATAAACAGTGATCTAATGCTTAACGGCGTTCTAATTGGCAGTGATTTGGGGGGAGCGGGGGGCTTGCGCGGAGCAGCTCAGGTGCAAGCACAGGTGTCGTTTAGGGGCTGAACCGAAGCCACGTCTGTGGAACGTGCCGCGATAATGGGATGTGATCCTTCCTCGGGAACAGGAGTGAAAGGGGAAACATGCGGGTATGGTGGTCACCACAGAGCCTCCATTTTGAAAATGGTTTATGTGTGTGTGTGTATGTGTGTGTGTTCCCACCCCCCCCCCCCCCCACCCCCCCCCCCCCCCACCCCCCCCCCCCCCCACCCCCCCCCCCCCCCACCCCCCCCCCCCCCCACCCCCCCCCCCCCCCACCCCCCCCCCCCCCCACCCCCCCCCCCCCCCACCCCCCCCCCCCCCCACCCCCCCCCCCCCCCACCCCCCCCCCCCCCCACCCCCCCCCCCCCCCACCCCCCCCCCCCCCCACCCCCCCCCCCCCCCACCCCCCCCCCCCCCCACCCCCCCCCCCCCCCACCCCCCCCCCCCCCCACCCCCCCCCCCCCCCACCCCCCCCCCCCCCCACCCCCCCCCCCCCCCACCCCCCCCCCCCCCCACCCCCCCCCCCCCCCACCCCCCCCCCCCCCCACCCCCCCCCCCCCCCACCCCCCCCCCCCCCCACCCCCCCCCCCCCCCACCCCCCCCCCCCCCCACCCCCCCCCCCCCCCACCCCCCCCCCCCCCCACCCCCCCCCCCCCCCACCCCCCCCCCCCCCCACCCCCCCCCCCCCCCACCCCCCCCCCCCCCCACCCCCCCCCCCCCCCACCCCCCCCCCCCCCCACCCCCCCCCCCCCCCACCCCCCCCCCCCCCCACCCCCCCCCCCCCCCACCCCCCCCCCCCCCCACCCCCCCCCCCCCCCACCCCCCCCCCCCCCCACCCCCCCCCCCCCCCACCCCCCCCCCCCCCCACCCCCCCCCCCCCCCACCCCCCCCCCCCCCCACCCCCCCCCCCCCCCACCCCCCCCCCCCCCCACCCCCCCCCCCCCCCACCCCCCCCCCCCCCCACCCCCCCCCCCCCCCACCCCCCCCCCCCCCCACCCCCCCCCCCCCCCACCCCCCCCCCCCCCCACCCCCCCCCCCCCCCACCCCCCCCCCCCCCCACCCCCCCCCCCCCCCACCCCCCCCCCCCCCCACCCCCCCCCCCCCCCACCCCCCCCCCCCCCCACCCCCCCCCCCCCCCACCCCCCCCCCCCCCCACCCCCCCCCCCCCCCACCCCCCCCCCCCCCCACCCCCCCCCCCCCCCACCCCCCCCCCCCCCCACCCCCCCCCCCCCCCACCCCCCCCCCCCCCCACCCCCCCCCCCCCCCACCCCCCCCCCCCCCCACCCCCCCCCCCCCCCACCCCCCCCCCCCCCCACCCCCCCCCCCCCCCACCCCCCCCCCCCCCCACCCCCCCCCCCCCCCACCCCCCCCCCCCCCCACCCCCCCCCCCCCCCACCCCCCCCCCCCCCCACCCCCCCCCCCCCCCACCCCCCCCCCCCCCCACCCCCCCCCCCCCCCACCCCCCCCCCCCCCCACCCCCCCCCCCCCCCACCCCCCCCCCCCCCCACCCCCCCCCCCCCCCACCCCCCCCCCCCCCCACCCCCCCCCCCCCCCACCCCCCCCCCCCCCCACCCCCCCCCCCCCCCACCCCCCCCCCCCCCCACCCCCCCCCCCCCCCACCCCCCCCCCCCCCCACCCCCCCCCCCCCCCACCCCCCCCCCCCCCCACCCCCCCCCCCCCCCACCCCCCCCCCCCCCCACCCCCCCCCCCCCCCACCCCCCCCCCCCCCCACCCCCCCCCCCCCCCACCCCCCCCCCCCCCCACCCCCCCCCCCCCCCACCCCCCCCCCCCCCCACCCCCCCCCCCCCCCACCCCCCCCCCCCCCCACCCCCCCCCCCCCCCACCCCCCCCCCCCCCCACCCCCCCCCCCCCCCACCCCCCCCCCCCCCCACCCCCCCCCCCCCCCACCCCCCCCCCCCCCCACCCCCCCCCCCCCCCACCCCCCCCCCCCCCCACCCCCCCCCCCCCCCACCCCCCCCCCCCCCCACCCCCCCCCCCCCCCACCCCCCCCCCCCCCCACCCCCCCCCCCCCCCACCCCCCCCCCCCCCCACCCCCCCCCCCCCCCACCCCCCCCCCCCCCCACCCCCCCCCCCCCCCACCCCCCCCCCCCCCCACCCCCCCCCCCCCCCACCCCCCCCCCCCCCCACCCCCCCCCCCCCCCACCCCCCCCCCCCCCCACCCCCCCCCCCCCCCACCCCCCCCCCCCCCCACCCCCCCCCCCCCCCACCCCCCCCCCCCCCCACCCCCCCCCCCCCCCACCCCCCCCCCCCCCCACCCCCCCCCCCCCCCACCCCCCCCCCCCCCCACCCCCCCCCCCCCCCACCCCCCCCCCCCCCCACCCCCCCCCCCCCCCACCCCCCCCCCCCCCCACCCCCCCCCCCCCCCACCCCCCCCCCCCCCCACCCCCCCCCCCCCCCACCCCCCCCCCCCCCCACCCCCCCCCCCCCCCACCCCCCCCCCCCCCCACCCCCCCCCCCCCCCACCCCCCCCCCCCCCCACCCCCCCCCCCCCCCACCCCCCCCCCCCCCCACCCCCCCCCCCCCCCACCCCCCCCCCCCCCCACCCCCCCCCCCCCCCACCCCCCCCCCCCCCCACCCCCCCCCCCCCCCACCCCCCCCCCCCCCCACCCCCCCCCCCCCCCACCCCCCCCCCCCCCCACCCCCCCCCCCCCCCACCCCCCCCCCCCCCCACCCCCCCCCCCCCCCACCCCCCCCCCCCCCCACCCCCCCCCCCCCCCACCCCCCCCCCCCCCCACCCCCCCCCCCCCCCACCCCCCCCCCCCCCCACCCCCCCCCCCCCCCACCCCCCCCCCCCCCCACCCCCCCCCCCCCCCACCCCCCCCCCCCCCCACCCCCCCCCCCCCCCACCCCCCCCCCCCCCCACCCCCCCCCCCCCCCACCCCCCCCCCCCCCCACCCCCCCCCCCCCCCACCCCCCCCCCCCCCCACCCCCCCCCCCCCCCACCCCCCCCCCCCCCCACCCCCCCCCCCCCCCACCCCCCCCCCCCCCCACCCCCCCCCCCCCCCACCCCCCCCCCCCCCCACCCCCCCCCCCCCCCACCCCCCCCCCCCCCCACCCCCCCCCCCCCCCACCCCCCCCCCCCCCCACCCCCCCCCCCCCCCACCCCCCCCCCCCCCCACCCCCCCCCCCCCCCACCCCCCCCCCCCCCCACCCCCCCCCCCCCCCACCCCCCCCCCCCCCCACCCCCCCCCCCCCCCACCCCCCCCCCCCCCCACCCCCCCCCCCCCCCACCCCCCCCCCCCCCCACCCCCCCCCCCCCCCACCCCCCCCCCCCCCCACCCCCCCCCCCCCCCACCCCCCCCCCCCCCCACCCCCCCCCCCCCCCACCCCCCCCCCCCCCCACCCCCCCCCCCCCCCACCCCCCCCCCCCCCCACCCCCCCCCCCCCCCACCCCCCCCCCCCCCCACCCCCCCCCCCCCCCACCCCCCCCCCCCCCCACCCCCCCCCCCCCCCACCCCCCCCCCCCCCCACCCCCCCCCCCCCCCACCCCCCCCCCCCCCCACCCCCCCCCCCCCCCACCCCCCCCCCCCCCCACCCCCCCCCCCCCCCACCCCCCCCCCCCCCCACCCCCCCCCCCCCCCACCCCCCCCCCCCCCCACCCCCCCCCCCCCCCACCCCCCCCCCCCCCCACCCCCCCCCCCCCCCACCCCCCCCCCCCCCCACCCCCCCCCCCCCCCACCCCCCCCCCCCCCCACCCCCCCCCCCCCCCACCCCCCCCCCCCCCCACCCCCCCCCCCCCCCACCCCCCCCCCCCCCCACCCCCCCCCCCCCCCACCCCCCCCCCCCCCCACCCCCCCCCCCCCCCACCCCCCCCCCCCCCCACCCCCCCCCCCCCCCACCCCCCCCCCCCCCCACCCCCCCCCCCCCCCACCCCCCCCCCCCCCCACCCCCCCCCCCCCCCACCCCCCCCCCCCCCCACCCCCCCCCCCCCCCACCCCCCCCCCCCCCCACCCCCCCCCCCCCCCACCCCCCCCCCCCCCCACCCCCCCCCCCCCCCACCCCCCCCCCCCCCCACCCCCCCCCCCCCCCACCCCCCCCCCCCCCCACCCCCCCCCCCCCCCACCCCCCCCCCCCCCCACCCCCCCCCCCCCCCACCCCCCCCCCCCCCCACCCCCCCCCCCCCCCACCCCCCCCCCCCCCCACCCCCCCCCCCCCCCACCCCCCCCCCCCCCCACCCCCCCCCCCCCCCACCCCCCCCCCCCCCCACCCCCCCCCCCCCCCACCCCCCCCCCCCCCCACCCCCCCCCCCCCCCACCCCCCCCCCCCCCCACCCCCCCCCCCCCCCACCCCCCCCCCCCCCCACCCCCCCCCCCCCCCACCCCCCCCCCCCCCCACCCCCCCCCCCCCCCACCCCCCCCCCCCCCCACCCCCCCCCCCCCCCACCCCCCCCCCCCCCCACCCCCCCCCCCCCCCACCCCCCCCCCCCCCCACCCCCCCCCCCCCCCACCCCCCCCCCCCCCCACCCCCCCCCCCCCCCACCCCCCCCCCCCCCCACCCCCCCCCCCCCCCACCCCCCCCCCCCCCCACCCCCCCCCCCCCCCACCCCCCCCCCCCCCCACCCCCCCCCCCCCCCACCCCCCCCCCCCCCCACCCCCCCCCCCCCCCACCCCCCCCCCCCCCCACCCCCCCCCCCCCCCACCCCCCCCCCCCCCCACCCCCCCCCCCCCCCACCCCCCCCCCCCCCCACCCCCCCCCCCCCCCACCCCCCCCCCCCCCCACCCCCCCCCCCCCCCACCCCCCCCCCCCCCCACCCCCCCCCCCCCCCACCCCCCCCCCCCCCCACCCCCCCCCCCCCCCACCCCCCCCCCCCCCCACCCCCCCCCCCCCCCACCCCCCCCCCCCCCCACCCCCCCCCCCCCCCACCCCCCCCCCCCCCCACCCCCCCCCCCCCCCACCCCCCCCCCCCCCCACCCCCCCCCCCCCCCACCCCCCCCCCCCCCCACCCCCCCCCCCCCCCACCCCCCCCCCCCCCCACCCCCCCCCCCCCCCACCCCCCCCCCCCCCCACCCCCCCCCCCCCCCACCCCCCCCCCCCCCCACCCCCCCCCCCCCCCACCCCCCCCCCCCCCCACCCCCCCCCCCCCCCACCCCCCCCCCCCCCCACCCCCCCCCCCCCCCACCCCCCCCCCCCCCCACCCCCCCCCCCCCCCACCCCCCCCCCCCCCCACCCCCCCCCCCCCCCACCCCCCCCCCCCCCCACCCCCCCCCCCCCCCACCCCCCCCCCCCCCCACCCCCCCCCCCCCCCACCCCCCCCCCCCCCCACCCCCCCCCCCCCCCACCCCCCCCCCCCCCCACCCCCCCCCCCCCCCACCCCCCCCCCCCCCCACCCCCCCCCCCCCCCACCCCCCCCCCCCCCCACCCCCCCCCCCCCCCACCCCCCCCCCCCCCCACCCCCCCCCCCCCCCACCCCCCCCCCCCCCCACCCCCCCCCCCCCCCACCCCCCCCCCCCCCCACCCCCCCCCCCCCCCACCCCCCCCCCCCCCCACCCCCCCCCCCCCCCACCCCCCCCCCCCCCCACCCCCCCCCCCCCCCACCCCCCCCCCCCCCCACCCCCCCCCCCCCCCACCCCCCCCCCCCCCCACCCCCCCCCCCCCCCACCCCCCCCCCCCCCCACCCCCCCCCCCCCCCACCCCCCCCCCCCCCCACCCCCCCCCCCCCCCACCCCCCCCCCCCCCCACCCCCCCCCCCCCCCACCCCCCCCCCCCCCCACCCCCCCCCCCCCCCACCCCCCCCCCCCCCCACCCCCCCCCCCCCCCACCCCCCCCCCCCCCCACCCCCCCCCCCCCCCACCCCCCCCCCCCCCCACCCCCCCCCCCCCCCACCCCCCCCCCCCCCCACCCCCCCCCCCCCCCACCCCCCCCCCCCCCCACCCCCCCCCCCCCCCACCCCCCCCCCCCCCCACCCCCCCCCCCCCCCACCCCCCCCCCCCCCCACCCCCCCCCCCCCCCACCCCCCCCCCCCCCCACCCCCCCCCCCCCCCACCCCCCCCCCCCCCCACCCCCCCCCCCCCCCACCCCCCCCCCCCCCCACCCCCCCCCCCCCCCACCCCCCCCCCCCCCCACCCCCCCCCCCCCCCACCCCCCCCCCCCCCCACCCCCCCCCCCCCCCACCCCCCCCCCCCCCCACCCCCCCCCCCCCCCACCCCCCCCCCCCCCCACCCCCCCCCCCCCCCACCCCCCCCCCCCCCCACCCCCCCCCCCCCCCACCCCCCCCCCCCCCCACCCCCCCCCCCCCCCACCCCCCCCCCCCCCCACCCCCCCCCCCCCCCACCCCCCCCCCCCCCCACCCCCCCCCCCCCCCACCCCCCCCCCCCCCCACCCCCCCCCCCCCCCACCCCCCCCCCCCCCCACCCCCCCCCCCCCCCACCCCCCCCCCCCCCCACCCCCCCCCCCCCCCACCCCCCCCCCCCCCCACCCCCCCCCCCCCCCACCCCCCCCCCCCCCCACCCCCCCCCCCCCCCACCCCCCCCCCCCCCCACCCCCCCCCCCCCCCACCCCCCCCCCCCCCCACCCCCCCCCCCCCCCACCCCCCCCCCCCCCCACCCCCCCCCCCCCCCACCCCCCCCCCCCCCCACCCCCCCCCCCCCCCACCCCCCCCCCCCCCCACCCCCCCCCCCCCCCACCCCCCCCCCCCCCCACCCCCCCCCCCCCCCACCCCCCCCCCCCCCCACCCCCCCCCCCCCCCACCCCCCCCCCCCCCCACCCCCCCCCCCCCCCACCCCCCCCCCCCCCCACCCCCCCCCCCCCCCACCCCCCCCCCCCCCCACCCCCCCCCCCCCCCACCCCCCCCCCCCCCCACCCCCCCCCCCCCCCACCCCCCCCCCCCCCCACCCCCCCCCCCCCCCACCCCCCCCCCCCCCCACCCCCCCCCCCCCCCACCCCCCCCCCCCCCCACCCCCCCCCCCCCCCACCCCCCCCCCCCCCCACCCCCCCCCCCCCCCACCCCCCCCCCCCCCCACCCCCCCCCCCCCCCACCCCCCCCCCCCCCCACCCCCCCCCCCCCCCACCCCCCCCCCCCCCCACCCCCCCCCCCCCCCACCCCCCCCCCCCCCCACCCCCCCCCCCCCCCACCCCCCCCCCCCCCCACCCCCCCCCCCCCCCACCCCCCCCCCCCCCCACCCCCCCCCCCCCCCACCCCCCCCCCCCCCCACCCCCCCCCCCCCCCACCCCCCCCCCCCCCCACCCCCCCCCCCCCCCACCCCCCCCCCCCCCCACCCCCCCCCCCCCCCACCCCCCCCCCCCCCCACCCCCCCCCCCCCCCACCCCCCCCCCCCCCCACCCCCCCCCCCCCCCACCCCCCCCCCCCCCCACCCCCCCCCCCCCCCACCCCCCCCCCCCCCCACCCCCCCCCCCCCCCACCCCCCCCCCCCCCCACCCCCCCCCCCCCCCACCCCCCCCCCCCCCCACCCCCCCCCCCCCCCACCCCCCCCCCCCCCCACCCCCCCCCCCCCCCACCCCCCCCCCCCCCCACCCCCCCCCCCCCCCACCCCCCCCCCCCCCCACCCCCCCCCCCCCCCACCCCCCCCCCCCCCCACCCCCCCCCCCCCCCACCCCCCCCCCCCCCCACCCCCCCCCCCCCCCACCCCCCCCCCCCCCCACCCCCCCCCCCCCCCACCCCCCCCCCCCCCCACCCCCCCCCCCCCCCACCCCCCCCCCCCCCCACCCCCCCCCCCCCCCACCCCCCCCCCCCCCCACCCCCCCCCCCCCCCACCCCCCCCCCCCCCCACCCCCCCCCCCCCCCACCCCCCCCCCCCCCCACCCCCCCCCCCCCCCACCCCCCCCCCCCCCCACCCCCCCCCCCCCCCACCCCCCCCCCCCCCCACCCCCCCCCCCCCCCACCCCCCCCCCCCCCCACCCCCCCCCCCCCCCACCCCCCCCCCCCCCCACCCCCCCCCCCCCCCACCCCCCCCCCCCCCCACCCCCCCCCCCCCCCACCCCCCCCCCCCCCCACCCCCCCCCCCCCCCACCCCCCCCCCCCCCCACCCCCCCCCCCCCCCACCCCCCCCCCCCCCCACCCCCCCCCCCCCCCACCCCCCCCCCCCCCCACCCCCCCCCCCCCCCACCCCCCCCCCCCCCCACCCCCCCCCCCCCCCACCCCCCCCCCCCCCCACCCCCCCCCCCCCCCACCCCCCCCCCCCCCCACCCCCCCCCCCCCCCACCCCCCCCCCCCCCCACCCCCCCCCCCCCCCACCCCCCCCCCCCCCCACCCCCCCCCCCCCCCACCCCCCCCCCCCCCCACCCCCCCCCCCCCCCACCCCCCCCCCCCCCCACCCCCCCCCCCCCCCACCCCCCCCCCCCCCCACCCCCCCCCCCCCCCACCCCCCCCCCCCCCCACCCCCCCCCCCCCCCACCCCCCCCCCCCCCCACCCCCCCCCCCCCCCACCCCCCCCCCCCCCCACCCCCCCCCCCCCCCACCCCCCCCCCCCCCCACCCCCCCCCCCCCCCACCCCCCCCCCCCCCCACCCCCCCCCCCCCCCACCCCCCCCCCCCCCCACCCCCCCCCCCCCCCACCCCCCCCCCCCCCCACCCCCCCCCCCCCCCACCCCCCCCCCCCCCCACCCCCCCCCCCCCCCACCCCCCCCCCCCCCCACCCCCCCCCCCCCCCACCCCCCCCCCCCCCCACCCCCCCCCCCCCCCACCCCCCCCCCCCCCCACCCCCCCCCCCCCCCACCCCCCCCCCCCCCCACCCCCCCCCCCCCCCACCCCCCCCCCCCCCCACCCCCCCCCCCCCCCACCCCCCCCCCCCCCCACCCCCCCCCCCCCCCACCCCCCCCCCCCCCCACCCCCCCCCCCCCCCACCCCCCCCCCCCCCCACCCCCCCCCCCCCCCACCCCCCCCCCCCCCCACCCCCCCCCCCCCCCACCCCCCCCCCCCCCCACCCCCCCCCCCCCCCACCCCCCCCCCCCCCCACCCCCCCCCCCCCCCACCCCCCCCCCCCCCCACCCCCCCCCCCCCCCACCCCCCCCCCCCCCCACCCCCCCCCCCCCCCACCCCCCCCCCCCCCCACCCCCCCCCCCCCCCACCCCCCCCCCCCCCCACCCCCCCCCCCCCCCACCCCCCCCCCCCCCCACCCCCCCCCCCCCCCACCCCCCCCCCCCCCCACCCCCCCCCCCCCCCACCCCCCCCCCCCCCCACCCCCCCCCCCCCCCACCCCCCCCCCCCCCCACCCCCCCCCCCCCCCACCCCCCCCCCCCCCCACCCCCCCCCCCCCCCACCCCCCCCCCCCCCCACCCCCCCCCCCCCCCACCCCCCCCCCCCCCCACCCCCCCCCCCCCCCACCCCCCCCCCCCCCCACCCCCCCCCCCCCCCACCCCCCCCCCCCCCCACCCCCCCCCCCCCCCACCCCCCCCCCCCCCCACCCCCCCCCCCCCCCACCCCCCCCCCCCCCCACCCCCCCCCCCCCCCACCCCCCCCCCCCCCCACCCCCCCCCCCCCCCACCCCCCCCCCCCCCCACCCCCCCCCCCCCCCACCCCCCCCCCCCCCCACCCCCCCCCCCCCCCACCCCCCCCCCCCCCCACCCCCCCCCCCCCCCACCCCCCCCCCCCCCCACCCCCCCCCCCCCCCACCCCCCCCCCCCCCCACCCCCCCCCCCCCCCACCCCCCCCCCCCCCCACCCCCCCCCCCCCCCACCCCCCCCCCCCCCCACCCCCCCCCCCCCCCACCCCCCCCCCCCCCCACCCCCCCCCCCCCCCACCCCCCCCCCCCCCCACCCCCCCCCCCCCCCACCCCCCCCCCCCCCCACCCCCCCCCCCCCCCACCCCCCCCCCCCCCCACCCCCCCCCCCCCCCACCCCCCCCCCCCCCCACCCCCCCCCCCCCCCACCCCCCCCCCCCCCCACCCCCCCCCCCCCCCACCCCCCCCCCCCCCCACCCCCCCCCCCCCCCACCCCCCCCCCCCCCCACCCCCCCCCCCCCCCACCCCCCCCCCCCCCCACCCCCCCCCCCCCCCACCCCCCCCCCCCCCCACCCCCCCCCCCCCCCACCCCCCCCCCCCCCCACCCCCCCCCCCCCCCACCCCCCCCCCCCCCCACCCCCCCCCCCCCCCACCCCCCCCCCCCCCCACCCCCCCCCCCCCCCACCCCCCCCCCCCCCCACCCCCCCCCCCCCCCACCCCCCCCCCCCCCCACCCCCCCCCCCCCCCACCCCCCCCCCCCCCCACCCCCCCCCCCCCCCACCCCCCCCCCCCCCCACCCCCCCCCCCCCCCACCCCCCCCCCCCCCCACCCCCCCCCCCCCCCACCCCCCCCCCCCCCCACCCCCCCCCCCCCCCACCCCCCCCCCCCCCCACCCCCCCCCCCCCCCACCCCCCCCCCCCCCCACCCCCCCCCCCCCCCACCCCCCCCCCCCCCCACCCCCCCCCCCCCCCACCCCCCCCCCCCCCCACCCCCCCCCCCCCCCACCCCCCCCCCCCCCCACCCCCCCCCCCCCCCACCCCCCCCCCCCCCCACCCCCCCCCCCCCCCACCCCCCCCCCCCCCCACCCCCCCCCCCCCCCACCCCCCCCCCCCCCCACCCCCCCCCCCCCCCACCCCCCCCCCCCCCCACCCCCCCCCCCCCCCACCCCCCCCCCCCCCCACCCCCCCCCCCCCCCACCCCCCCCCCCCCCCACCCCCCCCCCCCCCCACCCCCCCCCCCCCCCACCCCCCCCCCCCCCCACCCCCCCCCCCCCCCACCCCCCCCCCCCCCCACCCCCCCCCCCCCCCACCCCCCCCCCCCCCCACCCCCCCCCCCCCCCACCCCCCCCCCCCCCCACCCCCCCCCCCCCCCACCCCCCCCCCCCCCCACCCCCCCCCCCCCCCACCCCCCCCCCCCCCCACCCCCCCCCCCCCCCACCCCCCCCCCCCCCCACCCCCCCCCCCCCCCACCCCCCCCCCCCCCCACCCCCCCCCCCCCCCACCCCCCCCCCCCCCCACCCCCCCCCCCCCCCACCCCCCCCCCCCCCCACCCCCCCCCCCCCCCACCCCCCCCCCCCCCCACCCCCCCCCCCCCCCACCCCCCCCCCCCCCCACCCCCCCCCCCCCCCACCCCCCCCCCCCCCCACCCCCCCCCCCCCCCACCCCCCCCCCCCCCCACCCCCCCCCCCCCCCACCCCCCCCCCCCCCCACCCCCCCCCCCCCCCACCCCCCCCCCCCCCCACCCCCCCCCCCCCCCACCCCCCCCCCCCCCCACCCCCCCCCCCCCCCACCCCCCCCCCCCCCCACCCCCCCCCCCCCCCACCCCCCCCCCCCCCCACCCCCCCCCCCCCCCACCCCCCCCCCCCCCCACCCCCCCCCCCCCCCACCCCCCCCCCCCCCCACCCCCCCCCCCCCCCACCCCCCCCCCCCCCCACCCCCCCCCCCCCCCACCCCCCCCCCCCCCCACCCCCCCCCCCCCCCACCCCCCCCCCCCCCCACCCCCCCCCCCCCCCACCCCCCCCCCCCCCCACCCCCCCCCCCCCCCACCCCCCCCCCCCCCCACCCCCCCCCCCCCCCACCCCCCCCCCCCCCCACCCCCCCCCCCCCCCACCCCCCCCCCCCCCCACCCCCCCCCCCCCCCACCCCCCCCCCCCCCCACCCCCCCCCCCCCCCACCCCCCCCCCCCCCCACCCCCCCCCCCCCCCACCCCCCCCCCCCCCCACCCCCCCCCCCCCCCACCCCCCCCCCCCCCCACCCCCCCCCCCCCCCACCCCCCCCCCCCCCCACCCCCCCCCCCCCCCACCCCCCCCCCCCCCCACCCCCCCCCCCCCCCACCCCCCCCCCCCCCCACCCCCCCCCCCCCCCACCCCCCCCCCCCCCCACCCCCCCCCCCCCCCACCCCCCCCCCCCCCCACCCCCCCCCCCCCCCACCCCCCCCCCCCCCCACCCCCCCCCCCCCCCACCCCCCCCCCCCCCCACCCCCCCCCCCCCCCACCCCCCCCCCCCCCCACCCCCCCCCCCCCCCACCCCCCCCCCCCCCCACCCCCCCCCCCCCCCACCCCCCCCCCCCCCCACCCCCCCCCCCCCCCACCCCCCCCCCCCCCCACCCCCCCCCCCCCCCACCCCCCCCCCCCCCCACCCCCCCCCCCCCCCACCCCCCCCCCCCCCCACCCCCCCCCCCCCCCACCCCCCCCCCCCCCCACCCCCCCCCCCCCCCACCCCCCCCCCCCCCCACCCCCCCCCCCCCCCACCCCCCCCCCCCCCCACCCCCCCCCCCCCCCACCCCCCCCCCCCCCCACCCCCCCCCCCCCCCACCCCCCCCCCCCCCCACCCCCCCCCCCCCCCACCCCCCCCCCCCCCCACCCCCCCCCCCCCCCACCCCCCCCCCCCCCCACCCCCCCCCCCCCCCACCCCCCCCCCCCCCCACCCCCCCCCCCCCCCACCCCCCCCCCCCCCCACCCCCCCCCCCCCCCACCCCCCCCCCCCCCCACCCCCCCCCCCCCCCACCCCCCCCCCCCCCCACCCCCCCCCCCCCCCACCCCCCCCCCCCCCCACCCCCCCCCCCCCCCACCCCCCCCCCCCCCCACCCCCCCCCCCCCCCACCCCCCCCCCCCCCCACCCCCCCCCCCCCCCACCCCCCCCCCCCCCCACCCCCCCCCCCCCCCACCCCCCCCCCCCCCCACCCCCCCCCCCCCCCACCCCCCCCCCCCCCCACCCCCCCCCCCCCCCACCCCCCCCCCCCCCCACCCCCCCCCCCCCCCACCCCCCCCCCCCCCCACCCCCCCCCCCCCCCACCCCCCCCCCCCCCCACCCCCCCCCCCCCCCACCCCCCCCCCCCCCCACCCCCCCCCCCCCCCACCCCCCCCCCCCCCCACCCCCCCCCCCCCCCACCCCCCCCCCCCCCCACCCCCCCCCCCCCCCACCCCCCCCCCCCCCCACCCCCCCCCCCCCCCACCCCCCCCCCCCCCCACCCCCCCCCCCCCCCACCCCCCCCCCCCCCCACCCCCCCCCCCCCCCACCCCCCCCCCCCCCCACCCCCCCCCCCCCCCACCCCCCCCCCCCCCCACCCCCCCCCCCCCCCACCCCCCCCCCCCCCCACCCCCCCCCCCCCCCACCCCCCCCCCCCCCCACCCCCCCCCCCCCCCACCCCCCCCCCCCCCCACCCCCCCCCCCCCCCACCCCCCCCCCCCCCCACCCCCCCCCCCCCCCACCCCCCCCCCCCCCCACCCCCCCCCCCCCCCACCCCCCCCCCCCCCCACCCCCCCCCCCCCCCACCCCCCCCCCCCCCCACCCCCCCCCCCCCCCACCCCCCCCCCCCCCCACCCCCCCCCCCCCCCACCCCCCCCCCCCCCCACCCCCCCCCCCCCCCACCCCCCCCCCCCCCCACCCCCCCCCCCCCCCACCCCCCCCCCCCCCCACCCCCCCCCCCCCCCACCCCCCCCCCCCCCCACCCCCCCCCCCCCCCACCCCCCCCCCCCCCCACCCCCCCCCCCCCCCACCCCCCCCCCCCCCCACCCCCCCCCCCCCCCACCCCCCCCCCCCCCCACCCCCCCCCCCCCCCACCCCCCCCCCCCCCCACCCCCCCCCCCCCCCACCCCCCCCCCCCCCCACCCCCCCCCCCCCCCACCCCCCCCCCCCCCCACCCCCCCCCCCCCCCACCCCCCCCCCCCCCCACCCCCCCCCCCCCCCACCCCCCCCCCCCCCCACCCCCCCCCCCCCCCACCCCCCCCCCCCCCCACCCCCCCCCCCCCCCACCCCCCCCCCCCCCCACCCCCCCCCCCCCCCACCCCCCCCCCCCCCCACCCCCCCCCCCCCCCACCCCCCCCCCCCCCCACCCCCCCCCCCCCCCACCCCCCCCCCCCCCCACCCCCCCCCCCCCCCACCCCCCCCCCCCCCCACCCCCCCCCCCCCCCACCCCCCCCCCCCCCCACCCCCCCCCCCCCCCACCCCCCCCCCCCCCCACCCCCCCCCCCCCCCACCCCCCCCCCCCCCCACCCCCCCCCCCCCCCACCCCCCCCCCCCCCCACCCCCCCCCCCCCCCACCCCCCCCCCCCCCCACCCCCCCCCCCCCCCACCCCCCCCCCCCCCCACCCCCCCCCCCCCCCACCCCCCCCCCCCCCCACCCCCCCCCCCCCCCACCCCCCCCCCCCCCCACCCCCCCCCCCCCCCACCCCCCCCCCCCCCCACCCCCCCCCCCCCCCACCCCCCCCCCCCCCCACCCCCCCCCCCCCCCACCCCCCCCCCCCCCCACCCCCCCCCCCCCCCACCCCCCCCCCCCCCCACCCCCCCCCCCCCCCACCCCCCCCCCCCCCCACCCCCCCCCCCCCCCACCCCCCCCCCCCCCCACCCCCCCCCCCCCCCACCCCCCCCCCCCCCCACCCCCCCCCCCCCCCACCCCCCCCCCCCCCCACCCCCCCCCCCCCCCACCCCCCCCCCCCCCCACCCCCCCCCCCCCCCACCCCCCCCCCCCCCCACCCCCCCCCCCCCCCACCCCCCCCCCCCCCCACCCCCCCCCCCCCCCACCCCCCCCCCCCCCCACCCCCCCCCCCCCCCACCCCCCCCCCCCCCCACCCCCCCCCCCCCCCACCCCCCCCCCCCCCCACCCCCCCCCCCCCCCACCCCCCCCCCCCCCCACCCCCCCCCCCCCCCACCCCCCCCCCCCCCCACCCCCCCCCCCCCCCACCCCCCCCCCCCCCCACCCCCCCCCCCCCCCACCCCCCCCCCCCCCCACCCCCCCCCCCCCCCACCCCCCCCCCCCCCCACCCCCCCCCCCCCCCACCCCCCCCCCCCCCCACCCCCCCCCCCCCCCACCCCCCCCCCCCCCCACCCCCCCCCCCCCCCACCCCCCCCCCCCCCCACCCCCCCCCCCCCCCACCCCCCCCCCCCCCCACCCCCCCCCCCCCCCACCCCCCCCCCCCCCCACCCCCCCCCCCCCCCACCCCCCCCCCCCCCCACCCCCCCCCCCCCCCACCCCCCCCCCCCCCCACCCCCCCCCCCCCCCACCCCCCCCCCCCCCCACCCCCCCCCCCCCCCACCCCCCCCCCCCCCCACCCCCCCCCCCCCCCACCCCCCCCCCCCCCCACCCCCCCCCCCCCCCACCCCCCCCCCCCCCCACCCCCCCCCCCCCCCACCCCCCCCCCCCCCCACCCCCCCCCCCCCCCACCCCCCCCCCCCCCCACCCCCCCCCCCCCCCACCCCCCCCCCCCCCCACCCCCCCCCCCCCCCACCCCCCCCCCCCCCCACCCCCCCCCCCCCCCACCCCCCCCCCCCCCCACCCCCCCCCCCCCCCACCCCCCCCCCCCCCCACCCCCCCCCCCCCCCACCCCCCCCCCCCCCCACCCCCCCCCCCCCCCACCCCCCCCCCCCCCCACCCCCCCCCCCCCCCACCCCCCCCCCCCCCCACCCCCCCCCCCCCCCACCCCCCCCCCCCCCCACCCCCCCCCCCCCCCACCCCCCCCCCCCCCCACCCCCCCCCCCCCCCACCCCCCCCCCCCCCCACCCCCCCCCCCCCCCACCCCCCCCCCCCCCCACCCCCCCCCCCCCCCACCCCCCCCCCCCCCCACCCCCCCCCCCCCCCACCCCCCCCCCCCCCCACCCCCCCCCCCCCCCACCCCCCCCCCCCCCCACCCCCCCCCCCCCCCACCCCCCCCCCCCCCCACCCCCCCCCCCCCCCACCCCCCCCCCCCCCCACCCCCCCCCCCCCCCACCCCCCCCCCCCCCCACCCCCCCCCCCCCCCACCCCCCCCCCCCCCCACCCCCCCCCCCCCCCACCCCCCCCCCCCCCCACCCCCCCCCCCCCCCACCCCCCCCCCCCCCCACCCCCCCCCCCCCCCACCCCCCCCCCCCCCCACCCCCCCCCCCCCCCACCCCCCCCCCCCCCCACCCCCCCCCCCCCCCACCCCCCCCCCCCCCCACCCCCCCCCCCCCCCACCCCCCCCCCCCCCCACCCCCCCCCCCCCCCACCCCCCCCCCCCCCCACCCCCCCCCCCCCCCACCCCCCCCCCCCCCCACCCCCCCCCCCCCCCACCCCCCCCCCCCCCCACCCCCCCCCCCCCCCACCCCCCCCCCCCCCCACCCCCCCCCCCCCCCACCCCCCCCCCCCCCCACCCCCCCCCCCCCCCACCCCCCCCCCCCCCCACCCCCCCCCCCCCCCACCCCCCCCCCCCCCCACCCCCCCCCCCCCCCACCCCCCCCCCCCCCCACCCCCCCCCCCCCCCACCCCCCCCCCCCCCCACCCCCCCCCCCCCCCACCCCCCCCCCCCCCCACCCCCCCCCCCCCCCACCCCCCCCCCCCCCCACCCCCCCCCCCCCCCACCCCCCCCCCCCCCCACCCCCCCCCCCCCCCACCCCCCCCCCCCCCCACCCCCCCCCCCCCCCACCCCCCCCCCCCCCCACCCCCCCCCCCCCCCACCCCCCCCCCCCCCCACCCCCCCCCCCCCCCACCCCCCCCCCCCCCCACCCCCCCCCCCCCCCACCCCCCCCCCCCCCCACCCCCCCCCCCCCCCACCCCCCCCCCCCCCCACCCCCCCCCCCCCCCACCCCCCCCCCCCCCCACCCCCCCCCCCCCCCACCCCCCCCCCCCCCCACCCCCCCCCCCCCCCACCCCCCCCCCCCCCCACCCCCCCCCCCCCCCACCCCCCCCCCCCCCCACCCCCCCCCCCCCCCACCCCCCCCCCCCCCCACCCCCCCCCCCCCCCACCCCCCCCCCCCCCCACCCCCCCCCCCCCCCACCCCCCCCCCCCCCCACCCCCCCCCCCCCCCACCCCCCCCCCCCCCCACCCCCCCCCCCCCCCACCCCCCCCCCCCCCCACCCCCCCCCCCCCCCACCCCCCCCCCCCCCCACCCCCCCCCCCCCCCACCCCCCCCCCCCCCCACCCCCCCCCCCCCCCACCCCCCCCCCCCCCCACCCCCCCCCCCCCCCACCCCCCCCCCCCCCCACCCCCCCCCCCCCCCACCCCCCCCCCCCCCCACCCCCCCCCCCCCCCACCCCCCCCCCCCCCCACCCCCCCCCCCCCCCACCCCCCCCCCCCCCCACCCCCCCCCCCCCCCACCCCCCCCCCCCCCCACCCCCCCCCCCCCCCACCCCCCCCCCCCCCCACCCCCCCCCCCCCCCACCCCCCCCCCCCCCCACCCCCCCCCCCCCCCACCCCCCCCCCCCCCCACCCCCCCCCCCCCCCACCCCCCCCCCCCCCCACCCCCCCCCCCCCCCACCCCCCCCCCCCCCCACCCCCCCCCCCCCCCACCCCCCCCCCCCCCCACCCCCCCCCCCCCCCACCCCCCCCCCCCCCCACCCCCCCCCCCCCCCACCCCCCCCCCCCCCCACCCCCCCCCCCCCCCACCCCCCCCCCCCCCCACCCCCCCCCCCCCCCACCCCCCCCCCCCCCCACCCCCCCCCCCCCCCACCCCCCCCCCCCCCCACCCCCCCCCCCCCCCACCCCCCCCCCCCCCCACCCCCCCCCCCCCCCACCCCCCCCCCCCCCCACCCCCCCCCCCCCCCACCCCCCCCCCCCCCCACCCCCCCCCCCCCCCACCCCCCCCCCCCCCCACCCCCCCCCCCCCCCACCCCCCCCCCCCCCCACCCCCCCCCCCCCCCACCCCCCCCCCCCCCCACCCCCCCCCCCCCCCACCCCCCCCCCCCCCCACCCCCCCCCCCCCCCACCCCCCCCCCCCCCCACCCCCCCCCCCCCCCACCCCCCCCCCCCCCCACCCCCCCCCCCCCCCACCCCCCCCCCCCCCCACCCCCCCCCCCCCCCACCCCCCCCCCCCCCCACCCCCCCCCCCCCCCACCCCCCCCCCCCCCCACCCCCCCCCCCCCCCACCCCCCCCCCCCCCCACCCCCCCCCCCCCCCACCCCCCCCCCCCCCCACCCCCCCCCCCCCCCACCCCCCCCCCCCCCCACCCCCCCCCCCCCCCACCCCCCCCCCCCCCCACCCCCCCCCCCCCCCACCCCCCCCCCCCCCCACCCCCCCCCCCCCCCACCCCCCCCCCCCCCCACCCCCCCCCCCCCCCACCCCCCCCCCCCCCCACCCCCCCCCCCCCCCACCCCCCCCCCCCCCCACCCCCCCCCCCCCCCACCCCCCCCCCCCCCCACCCCCCCCCCCCCCCACCCCCCCCCCCCCCCACCCCCCCCCCCCCCCACCCCCCCCCCCCCCCACCCCCCCCCCCCCCCACCCCCCCCCCCCCCCACCCCCCCCCCCCCCCACCCCCCCCCCCCCCCACCCCCCCCCCCCCCCACCCCCCCCCCCCCCCACCCCCCCCCCCCCCCACCCCCCCCCCCCCCCACCCCCCCCCCCCCCCACCCCCCCCCCCCCCCACCCCCCCCCCCCCCCACCCCCCCCCCCCCCCACCCCCCCCCCCCCCCACCCCCCCCCCCCCCCACCCCCCCCCCCCCCCACCCCCCCCCCCCCCCACCCCCCCCCCCCCCCACCCCCCCCCCCCCCCACCCCCCCCCCCCCCCACCCCCCCCCCCCCCCACCCCCCCCCCCCCCCACCCCCCCCCCCCCCCACCCCCCCCCCCCCCCACCCCCCCCCCCCCCCACCCCCCCCCCCCCCCACCCCCCCCCCCCCCCACCCCCCCCCCCCCCCACCCCCCCCCCCCCCCACCCCCCCCCCCCCCCACCCCCCCCCCCCCCCACCCCCCCCCCCCCCCACCCCCCCCCCCCCCCACCCCCCCCCCCCCCCACCCCCCCCCCCCCCCACCCCCCCCCCCCCCCACCCCCCCCCCCCCCCACCCCCCCCCCCCCCCACCCCCCCCCCCCCCCACCCCCCCCCCCCCCCACCCCCCCCCCCCCCCACCCCCCCCCCCCCCCACCCCCCCCCCCCCCCACCCCCCCCCCCCCCCACCCCCCCCCCCCCCCACCCCCCCCCCCCCCCACCCCCCCCCCCCCCCACCCCCCCCCCCCCCCACCCCCCCCCCCCCCCACCCCCCCCCCCCCCCACCCCCCCCCCCCCCCACCCCCCCCCCCCCCCACCCCCCCCCCCCCCCACCCCCCCCCCCCCCCACCCCCCCCCCCCCCCACCCCCCCCCCCCCCCACCCCCCCCCCCCCCCACCCCCCCCCCCCCCCACCCCCCCCCCCCCCCACCCCCCCCCCCCCCCACCCCCCCCCCCCCCCACCCCCCCCCCCCCCCACCCCCCCCCCCCCCCACCCCCCCCCCCCCCCACCCCCCCCCCCCCCCACCCCCCCCCCCCCCCACCCCCCCCCCCCCCCACCCCCCCCCCCCCCCACCCCCCCCCCCCCCCACCCCCCCCCCCCCCCACCCCCCCCCCCCCCCACCCCCCCCCCCCCCCACCCCCCCCCCCCCCCACCCCCCCCCCCCCCCACCCCCCCCCCCCCCCACCCCCCCCCCCCCCCACCCCCCCCCCCCCCCACCCCCCCCCCCCCCCACCCCCCCCCCCCCCCACCCCCCCCCCCCCCCACCCCCCCCCCCCCCCACCCCCCCCCCCCCCCACCCCCCCCCCCCCCCACCCCCCCCCCCCCCCACCCCCCCCCCCCCCCACCCCCCCCCCCCCCCACCCCCCCCCCCCCCCACCCCCCCCCCCCCCCACCCCCCCCCCCCCCCACCCCCCCCCCCCCCCACCCCCCCCCCCCCCCACCCCCCCCCCCCCCCACCCCCCCCCCCCCCCACCCCCCCCCCCCCCCACCCCCCCCCCCCCCCACCCCCCCCCCCCCCCACCCCCCCCCCCCCCCACCCCCCCCCCCCCCCACCCCCCCCCCCCCCCACCCCCCCCCCCCCCCACCCCCCCCCCCCCCCACCCCCCCCCCCCCCCACCCCCCCCCCCCCCCACCCCCCCCCCCCCCCACCCCCCCCCCCCCCCACCCCCCCCCCCCCCCACCCCCCCCCCCCCCCACCCCCCCCCCCCCCCACCCCCCCCCCCCCCCACCCCCCCCCCCCCCCACCCCCCCCCCCCCCCACCCCCCCCCCCCCCCACCCCCCCCCCCCCCCACCCCCCCCCCCCCCCACCCCCCCCCCCCCCCACCCCCCCCCCCCCCCACCCCCCCCCCCCCCCACCCCCCCCCCCCCCCACCCCCCCCCCCCCCCACCCCCCCCCCCCCCCACCCCCCCCCCCCCCCACCCCCCCCCCCCCCCACCCCCCCCCCCCCCCACCCCCCCCCCCCCCCACCCCCCCCCCCCCCCACCCCCCCCCCCCCCCACCCCCCCCCCCCCCCACCCCCCCCCCCCCCCACCCCCCCCCCCCCCCACCCCCCCCCCCCCCCACCCCCCCCCCCCCCCACCCCCCCCCCCCCCCACCCCCCCCCCCAATCTGTGTCATCTGGAGACCAGCTGTAATTCCAGGAAGATTTCCAGCAACCGCTTGGAGGTTGGCAACTGCGCAGCATCAAAAAGGCATCCAGGGCAATTGGGCGGCAGCATTCTTCTTCATAGGGTTTTTCTCAGGCCACCTTGCAGACGAAGGCCTGGAGATCTGCCGGATTTGCACCAGAGGCGTTCCGAGAGAAAATGGACCTGTAGGTCTCTGGTTGCCCCCCGCTCATGGGCGTGGCCATGCCCCTGAGGGCCCCCCCCCCACTGGGCTCCCTAGAGCCCGGCTGCTGCTCTTCCCACAGCCTGGGGAAGGAGCACTTGCCGGCCTCCCAGATGTGCTTTTGAAAGCGCAGCATCCGGCATACTCTCTTTTTGAAATGTCACCACCTGGCGGACGATATAGGATGATAAAAACAAGGACAACTAGGCTCAGAGACAGCTTCTGTTCTAGAGCTGTGGCTATGATGAACTCCGTGGTTTTGGGCTGATGTGGTTGGGGCTGTGTAGTGATGGTCAGAGGAAGGGGAATATGAGGATAGGGGGTGAGGTCTGAAATAGTGTGCATCAGGGAATGCTTGTAATTTTCATTGTGCATGCACAATGACAATAAATGCTTATCATAATTATCATCATCATCATCATCATCATCATTATTATCTATATATATAAAAAGCTAACAGTGTTTTTGTTGATGATAGTATACCTCAGTAACTGCTGGGCCAATTCCTCTGAAAATTCCCAGCCACTATAGTCAGCCAAGCGAGAGTGTTTTTAGATGTTCTCATTCCTAAAATTTCACACCTGGCCCTGGTAAACCGCCTTTTTCCTGGCTGTTATAGGGAACAGTCCAAGAATAGGGCTATGGTCAGTTTTAGTTTTCGGGTCTTTGTTACAATTTTGGGAACAATTCATGCCTAAATAAAGCCACAGCAACGCGTGGCCAGGCCACGCTAGTAGTAGTTGTTGTTGTTGTTGTTTTTGTTGTTGTTGTTGTTGTTGTTGTTACAGGAGAAAAAGGCAGGGAATAAATTCAAACTCTTCTTCTTCCTCCTCGAAGTACTCTCTCTGATAAAGGTGGCTTTGATTTGCACTGTTAAAGGTGTTCACGGCCAGAATCAACTAGCTGCAGTGGTTTTTCCAGGCTGTGCAGTTGTGGTCTGGTAGTTTTTGCTCCTATCGTTTTGCCTGCAAATGCAGGCAAAATGTTAGGAGCAAAAACTACCCTCAACGAGCGAGGTTTAAAGCGGTGCCTTCACTCCACTCCCGGGTGGCCAAGGTGGTGTGCGAACAGCGTTTTTGCCGTCCCCGGGCTGCTGTATTTAGCCCGTGCGGAAAGGGCCTGAGTGTTCCTCTTTGTGGTTTCAGCTGGGTTGATCTGCAGTAGAACCTTAGAGGCAAGCAAGATTTTCAGGGCCAAAGCTTTTGTGAGTCAAAGCTCCCTTCTTCAGATCTCCTGCCCTGAAAATCTGCTTGGTTTCTATGTGCCTGGGCTCAAATCTAGCGATACGTCTTTGTCGTCAATCAAGCTGCTTCCAGGGTGCCCTTTGCCAGCCAGCGGGCCGAACACAACAACATCTGCCACTCTTCAGCGGGTGTGTGGTGGGCTTGATAGGAAAGCCTCGGTCTGTATGACATAACAGAGCATTTCCTCTTGAGCAGGTTGGAGTCCGGGCTGGCGGCAATCTTGCCTCACACTCGCTGCGTTAGGATATTGGTTTCTAACTGACACAAAAGTTGAGATAGCAACACCCCCCACTGAAATGCACAGAAACCTGAAGAATTAAATAGTGCTTCTTTGCCGGGGCAGGCCGGGGTAGGGGCTTCCTGTTTGGATAAATTGCTTTCAGAAAAACAGCAAAGAAGAGGTTCTCTTGCTGTTCAGCACTGTATTTTCTTTCTCCTTCCCTGGTTTGAGCTGCTGATTGTTTTGAAAAGGGAAAAGGGGAAAGTATGGCATCAAAGAAGAGAGGTGGTAGGGCTTATCGGCAGCCTGCTCAGCAGGGAACTTTGGCTGCTTGTCCGTGCCCAAAGTTGCCCCTCCAGCTGCCAGAGCAGACTGAGGACATGCCTGGGCTCAGAAGCATGGGGGCTCCAGATTACCGATGCCCCGAAGAGCAGGAAAGTCTGCATGTGATCCATGTTTTGGAGGACAGCCTTGGGCGGGTAAGCTTCGTTCAGGGGGCATTTTCTTTTGCATAGAGAAGACACCAGGAAGGATGGGTGTGAAGCTATGTTTGAAGCAAGGACGTAGGTAAGGGGGGAGGGGTTCTCGGGTTCAACCCCCCATTCATGGCCGAAGCGCCCCCCCCCCCCCCCCCGTTTGTGGGTTTTTAAAACATTTTTAGTGTTTTTTTTTGTTTTTGGCTTGCAGGGGGCGCATTGTTTAGGCTAGCAGCACCAAACTTTCAGGGATTGTTTCGGGTACTCTTCTGATGTGACTACCCAGGTTTGGTGAGGTTTAGTTCAGGGGGTCCAAAGTTATGGACTCCCAAAGGGGGTGCCCCCATCCTCCATTGTTTCCAACGGGAGCTAATAGAAGATGGGGGCTACACCTTTGAGGGTCCATAACTTTGGACCGCCTGAACCAAACTCCACCAAACCTGGGTGGTATCATTAGGAGAGTCTCGTAAAGATACCCTAAAAGTTTGGTGCTTCTAGCTTAACAATTGCACCCTGACAGCAGGCACCCTCCAAATTCCCCCAGATTCTCCTATTAAATCCACCCGCTTCAGCATGGATTTAAAGGGAGAATCTGAGATTGTCAGTTTAGAAGAAGAAGAAGAGTTTGGATTTATATCCCCCCTTAATCTCCTGTAGGAGACTCAAAGGGGCTTACAATCTCCTTGCCCTTCCCCCCTCACAGCAAACACCCTGTAAGGGGCTGAGAGAGCTCCGAGAAGCTGTGACTAGCCCAAGGTCACCCAGCTGGTGTGTGTTGGAGTGCACAGGCTTATCTGAATTCCCCAGATAAGCCTCCACAGCTCAAGCGGCAGAGCAGGGAATCAAACCCGGTCCTCCAGATTAGAATGCACCTGCTCTTAACCATTACGCCACATTGAAAGTGATGCTGTTTCAGCGTGGGGGATAATCCACCCCAAAACAGCATCACTTTCAATGTTGTTTAACCAGGGACCCCAGATTCTCCCTTTAAGGTGGATTTAAAAGGAGAATTTGGGCTCTCTAGTTTAAACACCTTTGAAAGTGATGCTGTTTGGGGGTGGATTCCAGCATCACAGCGGCTGCCGGGGGGGGGGGGGGGGCAAAACTCAGATTTTGCACCGGGCTCCATTTTCCAGGATCCTTTTCCCACTGACAGCAGAATCTAAAAGTGACGGTTTCCATGTAGCATCCTGGGACAGTAGGGGTTCCCTTCGTACGTCACCCCAGCATCCTGAAAAGAGCTTCCCCGGATCATCTTTTAACGCCTTCGCTGTGAATATTTTGAAGGGTGGAGCCACGTGTGTGGGACCAATCATCTGCGCCCTTCCCACCTGACCCCATGTTCTCCACCCCCGTGGTTTCGAATTCCCAAAGCAACCGTATGACTGCGTGGCAGAAAGCCACGGAAAGCCGCTTGTGTGCCTTCGTGGCACTATATGCAGGGGGCCCTAGGCAACCTTTGATTGACGTAAACACAGAGGCGTTCGTTCGGCACCCCCTTCATTAGATGCCTTGCTGTTTAGCAGCCCAATTAAAGCAAGAAGCAGAGCAGATGTAACCGGGCAAAACAAACAGGCAGTTTGAGCCAGCCTTCATAATTTGGCAAGACGTCCCATAAATAAATGCAGTAACTCACTTAGCATAGTCAAGTAGTTTGCTGCTCGGAATGGGCTCCGTTCGCGTGACGTTCCTTTTGAGGAACGGTTAAGATGTGGCAAATTACCTTGACGTCTTTGGATCCTGGCACATTCCAAAGAAGAAGATACATTCTGTTTGTTTTCCACCCCCACCCACCCCCAAATATGCATTATCTTAAATTAAGATCCTGCACTTATTTTCTCTGGCGACATCTCAGACTCAATGGAGAGCCTACACTGAGATGATTTTGTTTCCACCTTGTTAGTGTCAGTCTCGCGTGCTGCAGTGAGACAACCTCAGCCTTGAATGCTCTTCGTTGAGAATCGCTGTTGCTCTTGTGTGGAACCCAAAGCGCACCGGTGTTTAACGATGACATCTACGTTGTCTTCTCGGCTTAGAAAGTCATAGTCTTGGTACCCTTTTTCTCACACAGTATGCAGAGGTTTGAAGGCGAAATCTTTTTCCGTACCCTACATTTCTTGATCCTTTTCACATTGAGAACACTGATGTAAAAGGGCGGCAGTCGGGCTCCTTAAAACAGGGATGTGATTTGATCAGCCCATTAACTCTGCAGGTTTCCAGCATAATTCAGTTTATCCTCCAATGATAATAGGAGATAAAATCTCCTTCCTACCAGGATAGAAGAGTAATGATCTCTCTTGTCTGTACTTTCAGAGGGTAGCTGTGTCGCTCTGCAGTAGAACACCTAGATTCAAGTCCAAGAGCTTCTTAGAGATTGACAGGGGGGGGGGGGATACGTTTTTTGAGAGCCCAGCCTCCCTTTAGCTTTGTTCTCCCCTGTATTCTTCACTGTGTTCAGTTTCAGCACAAACATTTGCATATCTTGGTGTCATAAGAGCCATCTGTGTCATGAGCTGCCCAGTTCTGGTTTGATCGGGCCGCGTCTCCCAGACGGGACGTGGGATCCTCTTTTCCTCCTGCAGTTTGCTTTTGCTTTAGTTTTGTTTTCCAGGCAAAGCTTAATCTGCATATTAGGCACCTGTTTGCTGTTGTTCTCCACAGCATTGAGCAGTGTGGGTTGTTTTGACCTAAGTGAAGGCCGCACTGTCTCTGGATCGTGGGACTGGGGGTGGCCCAACCCCAGTGGTGGGATCCAAAAATTTTAGTAACAGGTTCCCATGGTGGTGGGATTCAAACTGTGGCATAGCGCCAATGGGGCTGGGCGAGGCACGATGGGGCCGGGGCTGGGCATTCCTGGGCGGGGCTGTGGCAAGGACGCAGCCACCGCACTGGTCCTTGGGCGGGAAACGAATGCGCGCAGGCTGCCACGCACGCCGGTGCACCTCCTGCTAGACTGCTTTAAGTTCTGCACGCTACTGCTGAGAGGAGGGGCGTAACTAAGGCAAAAATCGCATGGCAAAGTCACCAATTAGTAACCCCCTCTCGGCACACACAAATAATGAGTAACCTGCTCTCGGGAACCTGTGAGAACCTACTGGATCCCACCTCTGCCCAACCCCCCCTAGTTTCTGACATTCAGGGTGTGTGTGACATGGCGGGGCATGACGTAGGGCATAATAGAAGGTGTTTTGGCCCTTAACCTTTAGTTCTGGCAGTAGAAGTCGAAATGCTTTTCCCTGATGCTATTTCATAATAAAAAACTTTTTGAATACAGAGTCTGGTTATTAAACAGTCCAGGGACACAACACGGTTGTTTTATGGGATTTTCCATTTCTCGCCCCTGGTTGTATCTGTCCCTTATAACATTTCTTCCTGCAAGAAGCTTAAGGCAGCCATGCTGGTAATCTTTTCCCTCACCATTTTATTTTCTCTTCTAAGCCAGGCATGTCAAACATGTGGCCCTGGGGGCAGATTTGGCCTCTTGAGGAGGCTTATTAGACTTGCAAACCAGCTGAGGCACCCCCCACCCCGCTGTGGGTTTGCCAGTCCAGGCACCCCCAGTGCCGTTCTGGGGCCTCCGACCCAGTCTGACCAAGCCACATTTATGTCATATCCAGCCCTCTTAATGAATGAGTTTGGCACTACTGTTCTAAACAGCTTGATTAGTGGGGTGCTGTATGGTTTCCGGGCTGTATGGCCGTGGTCTAGCAGCATTCTCTCCTGACGTTTCGCCTGCATCTGTGGCTGGCATCTTCAGAGGATCTGATGGTGGGAATGGAAAGCAAGTGGAATATATATACTGTGAGGTCAAAAGGTGAGGCCATCTGAATAGAGTAGCCTGGCATGTGAGTCACAGAGAAGTCTGTAGCATGGGAGTAACAATGAAGATAGCAAGGTCAATAGGTGAATGGATCTGAATAGAAGTATCATGGTCTTTGTTTCCTTTGAGTGCTATAGTCTATAGTTGTCCTGTGTTTGTGTGGAGCTGATCAGTCACTGTCTTGATTCTAGAGTTTTTCAACACTGGCAGCCAAATTCTGTTCATTCCAGGCTACTCTATTCAGATGGCCTCACCTTTTGACCTCACAGTATACTCCACTTGCTTTCCATTCCTACCATCAGATCCTCTGAAGATGCCAGCCACAGATGCAGGCGAAACGTCAGGAGAGAATGCTGCTAGAACACGGCCATACAGCCCGGAAACCACACAGCACCCCAGTGATTCCGGCCGTGAAAGCCTTCGACAATAGCTTGATTAGTGTTGGGCTGAGATATAGTGAAAGAGGCCTGAGCTCTTTACCCAGTAAGCGTCACACTCGAGGAGGGATCTCCAGTGAAAGGCCACCACGTTGTGTGGAAGCGAAGCAAATGCTAGTGCTAAACAATGTCACCAGCGGTCAGGGCTGTGCTAGATAAGTACAAGAAGAGAGTGATGTAGAGAAACTTTGTGCCATGGTGTCGTGTACTGCACATAATGTGAATTTCTTCATCTTGACGGGTGATCTGTAGGCACAGTGTAGCAACTGGACATTAGTTTAGCAATCCTAAGGTCTACCAAGGAATAGGTCCCATTTTAGTCAATGGGACTTACTTCCATTCCAAGAAAGTGTCCTTGGATCTAGCAAACCAGTGATGGCGAACCTATGGCACGGGTGCCAGAGGTGGCACTCAGAGCCCTTTCTGTGGGCACACGGGCACAGAGTTCATAGTGGGGGGCGCGAAAAATCACCCCCGCACACACATCTAACCTGACCTGGGCATGATCCTTTACCCAGGAGTAAGCTCGGTTGCTGGCAATGGGGCTTCCTTCTGAGTAAACCCTCCTCGGGTCATGATTCACCCATTTGAAGCGTTGCACGATTGTTCACCAAGCTTACTCCTGAGTAACATGCGCCTCGGAGTCAACCGTTTTTTCTAAACTAAAACCTCAGTATTCAGGTTAAATTGCCGTGTTGGCACTTTGTAATAAATAAGTGGGTCTTGGGTTGCAATTTGGGCACTCGGCCTCAAAAAGGTTCACCATCACTGTAGCAAACTGTCAGCAAAATGCACTAATTTATGTGGATCTTTTCCTTTCTTTCTGGCCCCAAGAACCACGATGGCTGGAGTCACAGGACTAAGAACTGTGCGGAATAGAAACTACTGGGTCAAGAGGCTGTAGCAAGGAGGTGGGATGAGGGCAAAATTGCAGTCCCACTGATGGAACAGGTGGAGTGATTTTCCCCCTGTACCTCCTCCTCAGAGCATCTCCTGATCCCTGTGGCAGAACCTTTACATGGGTCCCAAAACACTGCAATTCACCTTTCCTAGGCTTAGAACAGATTGCTGGGGGCGGGGGAGCAAGGAAGATAAGAAAAAAATCCATCATCCTTTTTTTTTTACCTGTGACTCCCAGATCCCCCTTTATTTGTTTGTTTGTTTGTTTGTTTGTTTGTTCGTTCGTTTATTTATTTATTTATAGTTAAACTTATAGACCGCCCTCCCCCAGAGGGCTCAGCGCGGTTTACAACAACAACAAAACAGTTAATACGGCGGCACATAAGTACCGGTACAAATTAAAACATATTCCTTTTCTTAACTTTGAAAATAAAGAAGTCTAACAAGCATTTTGCAAGTGACATAACTTCTATGCTGCATATGTTCATCCAATAACAATATTCTAATAGTTCCAAGTTTCAATTGCATTCCTCCCTTATGCCCTGTTCAACTATTCTCTCTTACTATCTTCCTTGAGAAATTATCTATTCCAGTACCCAATGAATAGAGTATATCGTTGGTTGAATAGTACCTGCATATTTTTCTTCTTCTTATACATTTGTTTCCATATAGAAATTTTGTCCATGATCATCGACAACCTATATTTATTTATTTTTCACTTGTTTCTTTGTTCCTTAGTTTTGAGACAGAGGGAGGGAGGGAAGGAGGTAGTAGGTTGGTTCTACAAGGGGGAGGGCGGGTTATCAGAGAAGCTCTTAAACTGCCCTTGAATTTGCACGAAAGGCAAGGTTACAGATTTCGGTTCCCAATAGGAAGAGGGAAATTATATACTGTGTATCCATTGCTTATGTCTGCCATGCTTATAAAATGCCCAATAAAAGAACGCACAGCTCAGAGAGCAGGTTGTCAGCTGATTGTGTTTGATTTCCTCTCTTCCAGCACTTACAGAATCCTGCCAACTTCCACAATGCGGCGACAGAACTCTTGGACTGGTGTGGTGACCCAAGAGCGTTCCAGAGGCCCTTTGAACAGAGCCTCATGGGGTGTTTGACGGTACGTCAACCATTTATCCAACTCAGTTTCTCTTTGTAGATACCCCAAGAAACTTGGTGGGTGAAGGTTTTTTTTGTGGAGGGCAGGCAGTGAGAATATGTGAGGGATGTGTCCTTAATGATAACTTTTATCTCTCTCAACAACTAATTACCAGCATGAATTATGATAGAGCTAGGGATCTTGTTAAACTTAGAATCATAGGTGTCGAGAGGCAACATGATCTGAATAAACTTAAACACCCAATTTTCAGTAAAATAATGCTGAATAAACTTTTAATAATGACTTATCTTACTTCTTTGTTTAACGTTAACTATCGAAGAGCCTACAGCCTACTCCGTTACAACGCCCTTTCGTCTAACTATACCAGGGGTAGGGAACCTGCGGACTCCAAGAGTCAAGACGCGCGCTCTTTCCGCTCCTTGCACTGGGCGGCTCCCACGAAGGTCACTGGGAGCTGCCGCCCCCATTGTCTCTTTTGCCCGCCACTCTGCGAGGCAGCGGAGGGTGGGCGCATTCTCATCGGCTCCGTGGCCGGCTGGGCTTCGCCATGGCTTTTCCCCTGCCGTCTGTTCGAGGCAGGGCGAGCATGCCTTCCCAGCAGCTGATGTGAGGCCTGGAGGCCGCTGGTCTCCATCCTTGGTTCCAGCCTCTGCAGGCAGCAGGGCAGACTCATCCATTCACTTCTCAGAATGAGCGGAGTAAAAGGTAAAAAAAAAACCCAATATATATAGTGTTATCTTTATTTTAAATGTCAAAAATTATTTGCGGCTCCAAGTGTTTTCTTTTTCCATGGAAAACAGGGTCCAAATGGCTCTTTGTGAGGTGTTAAAGGTTCCCTACCCCTGAACTATACCAACAGGAGTTTATAGTACAAAGTACCAACCTGAGGGTAGAGATTTGCAGTCATTGTCAAATAGGAGGTGTTGAAAACTCCAAGGAACATATATTATTTGAATGCTCATACTATGATGAGATACGTTGGATGCTTCTGTCCTCTGACCAGATAAACTCTCCTTTGGCTAAGAAAGAAAAGGTTAAAATACTGTTATCAGATACCAATGGTAAAATCCTAAGCGTATTCTGTGTTGCCAAGTTTGCCTGGATATCAGAGTAAAGATCAGGGAAGGCCCGACAGAGCACTACTGGCTCTGCCAGCTAATACTTATTATTAATTATTATTAGACTGACATTCCACTCATGATCTTGAGCTGATGTTCTGAGTTCCTGAGGTCTATTAACGGCATTTTGTTAACTGTTTTAATCTGTATATTTGTAATATCTGTACATTTTATGATTTTAATTCTTTTGGATCTTGCTGGTGAATGACCGTAAATAAACTATGATGATGATATCTTTTATACTCCCCCCCCCTTTCATTTTCCATTCCCTGAAAGTCTGGACTGGGAGATCTTAGAAGGGTGGCCATTATTTTGAAGGGCCAGGCGCTTTCAAAGCTACAGCACATTTTTATTAAAAAGCATCTTAGAGGAGAGAGGCCCTGGTGAAGTAGTCAAACAAATGCTTTGCCTTCAGAAGGCTCCAATGTCTCCAGTTAAAATAGTCAGGTTTCAGGTGATACAGAAGATCTTTTGCCTAGATCCCAGAGAAGCCATTTCTAGCCTGAATAAATACTGCTCTTGATAGATGAATGTTTTGCTCCAATAGAAGGAAACTTCATAAATTAATCTATTTAGAAGAGCATCTTGAGTTTAGAGGAGGGCCGTTTATGTCAAAGGACGTGCTTGGCCTCATGGCTGCTACTGCAGGCCCTCAAAAGAAATGCCTGGTCGTGACAACTTTTGGGTTTATCCAGAGGTGGGATCCAGCAGGTTCTCACAGGTTCCTGAGAGCAGGTTACTAATGATTTGTGTGTGCCGAGAGGTTACTAATGGGTGATTTTGCCACGTGATTTTGGCCTTAGTTACTCCCCTCCTCTCAGCAGTAGCGTGCAGAACTTAAAGCAGTCTAGCAGGAGGTGCACTGGTGTGCGTGGCAGCCTGCGCCTGTGTGCATTCGTTTCCCGCCCAAGGACTGGCGCAGCGGCTGCATCCTTGCCACAGCCCCGCCCCGGAATGCCCGGCCACGCCCCCGTCGTGCTCCGCCCAACACCATTGGCGCCACGCCACAGTTTGAATCCCACCACCATGGGAACCTGTTACTAAAATTTTTGGATCCCACCACTGGGTTTATCTGACCAGCCTGGAAGACGTTCAGAATGTTCACAAAACTGAACAGTGGGATGAAGGGTCAGTAGTAATGGTTTGTCCAATTAATACTGCATCCGGAAGCGTCTTGCTCTGAATTGCAAGGTCAGAAGTAGGAACCCCATGGAGCCCCAATGCCCAAGAGGCCGGCTGAAGAGCATCTGTTGGTCACAGTGCTGCAGGCCGGTGCAGGACTAAGGCCAACCAGAAGATGCCTGAGATAATGGCGGCCCTGGGAGGATGGGCTTCCTCAGGAGGATGGGGCCAGATACCAACCACTGGGTGGACTAATGGGCACCTATCATTCCAGCTGGAGATGGGGAGGGGGGGAGGGTGGCTTTGGCTGCCAGCCAGCAAACAGGCAGGACCAATGACACAGGGGAGATGGAGAGGGCCTGCCTGCTTTCAGTGGGGGGTCCTCCCGCCCTGCAGCGTATCCCAGATGCCTCAGCCACATGGCCGAGTTCTGAGCTCCAGCATCTTGCAGCAGTTAATGTACAGAGGGATTTGCTAACTGGCAGAGAGGACTGAAAATGTAGGAGCATGTTCCTTTGATCGCCGCATCAAAGGACGGCGTGACTTTCTGAGCCTCTAAATGATGGCCATGTGATCACTGAATATATCATTGTTTCTGGCTGGAATCAACCTTTGCCACCCACAAAACCGTTGTTCTCCATTACCTGGATCTGGATCGGGATTCATGATAAAGCTGGAAAGAGCTTCCCACCCAAAGGAGCAGCAGTGGCGTAGTGGCTAAGAGCAGTGGCTAAGAGCAGGTGAACTCTGATCTGGAGGAACCGGGTTTGATTCCCAGCTCTGCCGCTTGAGTTGTGGAGGCTTCTCTGGGGAATCCAGATTAGCCTGTGCACTCCCACACACGCCAGCTGGGTGACCTTGGGCTAGTCACAGCTTCTCGGAGCTCTCTCAGCCCCACCCACCTCACAGGGTGTTTGTTGTGAGGGGGGAAGGGCAAGGAGATTGTCAGCCCCTTTGAGTCTCCTTCAGGAGAGAAAGAGGGGATATAAATCCAAACTCCTCCTCCTCCTCCTCCTCCTCCTCTCCTCCTCCTCTCCTCCTCCTCCTCTTCTTCTTCTTCTTCTTCTTCTTCTTCTTCTTCTTCTTCTTCTTCTTCTTCTTCTTCTTCTTCTTCTTCTTCTTCAGAGCAGCACAGAGTCGTCCCGGGTGTCAGGATGTAGCCGTGGTTCTTAGAACTTGAATTCTCACCCGATGATACCTTTTGTATGTGCTGCTGAAGGCCTATAATTTTCTAGCCAAAGTGTCCCAGAGGAGGAAGCTTTTGAAACTCTCTGATCCCCTGGTTGCGTGTTGCCAGCATGGTATAGTGGTCAAGAGCAGTGGACTCTAATCTGGAGAACCGGGTTTGACTCCCCATTCTTCCACATGAGTGGCTTGACATTTATCAGAAGAACTGGATTTGTTTCCCTGCTCTTTCACGTGATGCTTGCTGCTTGGGCCAGTCACAGTCCTCTCAGAACTCTCTCAGCCCCACCTACCTCACGAGGTGTGGGAAGAGAAAGGGAATGGAGTTTAAGTCTTCTTACAGGAGAGAAAGGTGGGGTATAAATCCAAACTTCTTCTCTTCCTCTCCTCCTCCTCCTCCTCCTCCTCCTCCTCCTCCTCCTCCTCCTCCTCCTCCTCCTCCTCCTCTTCTTCTAGAACCAGCGTGGTGTAGTCAGACTAGAATCTGGTAGATCCAATTTCAAATCCCCACCCTGCCAGCAAAGCTTGCTGGGGGATGTCCAGCCAGCCATACACCCTGAGCTACTTCATAGGATATTTGTGAAGATAAAATGGAGCAGAGGAGAATAATATAAGTCCCTTTGGGGTGCCCATTTAAGCAGAAGAGTGGATTATAAATGAAGTAAATAAATACACTAGTACCAGAACTTTTTTTTTTAATGAAGCATCTCTTGGTAATACTGCAAAATGACCAAGAGATTAAGGGGAATGAGACAGGCTTAGTTTTTTAGCTTTACCCCTGTCCATCCTTTGCTTCTCCGGTATTGTTTGATACTTTCGGGGTGGGGGGAGGGCGGAGAGAGACGTGACTTGTTCGAAGCAGTGTTTGTTTCTTTAATAGATGTTTATACCCTGCATCTGTTTCAAAGGGGGATTCCAAGTGGCCTGCATGGTTCTTCTGTCCTCCAACCTATCCTCACAACAATCCTGTGAGGTAGGCTAGGCTGTGAGCACGTGACCAGCCCAAGGTCACCTGGCAAGCTTCCGTGGCAGAGTGGGGTTTTGAACCTCGGTCTCCCAGATCCCAGCTCGACACGATAACTTCAGCATTATACTGGATTTCCTTTCTCTTTTATTAGAACAGGGAGGCAGCCTTGAATGCTTCGTTAAGAGTTCTTTTTTTAATAACTGAATTGATCTGTTCCTGATTGTGGAGGAGGAGGAGGAAGAGGAAGAGGAGGAGGAGGTATTTGAGGCTTTGAGGAACGGGAAAGTGGGGCTGCAGCCACAACCGTTCTCTCCAAACCTTGTTTAAAACAGAATATGGGCAACTTAACTTCCTTTTCTGCCTCAGCAGCCAAAGCATCCCTGTTAAATCTTCTAACGCTCTAATCGAGTGATGTCCTGACTACTTTCGGGTTACTGATTTCTCTCCCAAGATCGTTTTCTGAAGCAAAGTTCCCCGTTTGCCACTGAGATATAATTATTTTTTTCCTCCTCGTCCATTGCCAAAAGGAAAACGAAATTACCATCCAGTCTGCAGAATTTTAATTGCAAATATTAATGCTCCTATCGACGAGTGCTGTTTGGGGTGATTTCGAGTGTGTGCAAGTGACACAGGACACTCAGAGTTGGCAATCGATGTTGTTTTAGTAACCGAGAAGATAGCAAAATTGAAATGCAGGGAGGGGAGGATGCATTGGGGGGCCAGCCCCCGGCCCAGGGGTGGGGCATGCCCACGTCTCTTTCTGCCAGTTGTGAGATTCCCCAAGGGACATTGCTGTCATTCAAAAGGAATTTTGTAATGAGCAGTTATGGAGCCCTTGATTAGCAGGAGCGTTGGGGTTAAGAGAGCGACGTGGTCCTTGTAATGTCAGACCCCGGCAAAGGATGCTGAGCTAGCAGGAGAAAGTGATCGCTTTGTACAGCTTTCAGGAGGGAAAGAGGAGGAGAGATGGTTATTCAGGGACAAGGGAAAGATAGCAAGTTGAATATTTGGCCCTTTGTTAGTGGCTGTCAGAATGTCCATCCGATCCAGTCTCTGACACATTTTGAGCTTCAGTCTAGGACCGTGGTGGCGAACCTTTGGCACTCCAGATGTTATGGACTACAATTCCCATCAGCCCCTGCCAGCATTGCCAATTGGCCATGCTGGCAGGAAATGAAACGAATCCTGCTATCTGATACCAGAACAAATCACCACTGGTCTAGGATTTCCTTACACAAGGATCAGGCAGAGCATCAACTCCCATTCTCGTCCTTCTGAGATCTGAGCTGGAACCCGGTTCCTGGAATTCTCGCTCCACTTCTTGGCTTATTTATTACTTCATTTATACTCTGGCCCTTTCCCCACTTACCTTGGCAGCTACTCTCCTCAAGTAGCCAGGGTCCCCGGCCTCCCACTACAGGGGCAGCGACAGCCGCCCGGCGGCTGCGCTCTCGGCGCTGGCGCGGCTTCCTGGCTCGGCGGCAGCACGGTATTGCGCAGAAGCGGCGGGGTGGGTAGAGACCGGGCACCCAGCCAGATGACACGCGCTGAGAGTAGCGCGCAGCAAAGGGCAGCAAAGGTAAGTGGGGAAATGCCCTCTGTTTGTCTCCCCAATGGGGACCTAAAGCACCTTCTCATCTCCTCCATTTTTGTCCTATCAGAGCAGTCGGCTAAGAGTGTCTGACTGACCCAAGGGCACCCAGCAGGTTTCCATGGCAGAGAGAGGATTCAAACCTGGGTCTCCCAGATCCTACCCCGGCACTCTAATGACCACACCACGAGGGCTTAGGGACTCTCTTGGGCGCAAGGAGTTTGATCTCATCCCTTTGCTCCATTCATCACTATTCCCAATCATATTGAAGAAGAAGAAGAAGAAGAAGAAGAAGAGGAGGAGGAGGAGGAGGAGTTTGGATTTATATCCCCCCTTTCTCTCCTGCAGGAGACTCAAAGGGCTGACGAAATCTCCTTGCCCTTCCCCCTCACCACAAACACCTGTGTGGTGGGTGGGGCTGAGAGAACTCCGAAGCTGTGACTAGCCCAAGGTCACCCAGCTGGTGTGTGTGGGAGTGTACAGGCTAATCTGAATTCCCCAGATAAGCCTCCACAGCTCAGGCGGCAGAGCTGGGAATCAAACCCGGTTCCTCCAGATTAGATACACGAGCTCTTAACCTCCTACGCCACTGCTGTAGTGGTTTGATTCCCCATTCCTCCACTTGAAAGGTAGACTCTTATCTGGGGAACTGGATTGGTTTCTCCGCTCCTCTGTATGAAGCCTACTGGGTGACCTTGGGCCAGCCACAGTTCTCTCTGAACTCTCCCAGCCCCGCCTGCCTCACAAGGGCTCTGTTGTGGGGAGAGGAAGTGTAAGCCGCCTTGAGAGAGAAAGGTGAAGTATAAATCCAAACTCCTCCTCCTCCTCCTCGTTGTCCTTCTTGTCCCCTCCCCCCTGTGGATTCCTCACACGTACTGCTCACGAATCCCAGCTTTGATTCTCCTTGTCTTTTCTGCCCCCTCTCCTCTTCTTTGCCCTGCAAACCTCTCCTCAACATCACTGGTCCTGCCGTCACGCTCAGTTTCCTAATCACATGCCTCCGCTCAGCCTGCCTTTTCAGCTTCCGACGGTTTTTCTCTGTTTATCCGGACTACCAGGGTTAGAAAGAGAGCATCGTGGTTGCCAGATAATTTTTAATAAGGGCTGTACTCTGAACTGAAAGAGGCTTGGATCACCAGCAGTGCTGACTCTGGTCACTGGCTCACTCCCACTTTCGTGGGGATAAATTGGACCGCGTCTTCTCCGGCACGGACATCAAAAGAAGCGCTTATTTCTTTTGTATTTTGGAACGTTCAGCAGAGGAGCCGATGCTCAGAATGTACAATGAAGAGACAACCTCTGTTGCTGTTCAGACAGAGTGAGCACAGAGAAAGCATCCAAAGAATCTTTTACTGATGTCTTGGCATAGGAGAAAGATGCATTAATCACTTCCTTTTGCTGAAGGGTTCTCCCTAGACCACAGGTGGCATCTCCCTGCCTTACAGGTGTCACCCTCTTTCGACTGCAGAGTCCTCCCTACCATCTCAGGGTGTTCCAAAGGGTTTACACGATCTAGAATTAGTTTCCCCTTACCTGGGTGAGTGTTGCTGCCTTACTCCCAGTAAATCATTTTTTTCTCAAGCGGCGCTCCCAGGCTTCCCCGCGACCCTCTGCGTGGAGTCATCAAAGCGCCCGTTTCAGAGGCCAGGAGTGTAGCCAGCTGGTAGCGACAGCAGCAGTGTCGAGGCGGCGTTGCTGTCGCCGCCCTGTAGTGGGGGGCCGGGGACCCCAGCTACCTGCTTGGGGAAATGGCCAGCGCTTGGCAGCAGGTAAGTGGGGAAACGACCTAGGAAAGCAGCAAGTGGGGCATCCTCTTGTGAGTTGACTCTAGATGTGGTACACCGTGGACTGTTTGTGATATTACCAAAGTAGAGTGGGAGCGACTGCTCTTGATCCCTTCCCTTCATGGCTCTAGTAACATAAGAAGCATCCAGAGCCCATATGAAGATTTCACACCATTACTGGGAAGGGAATGGGAGGGGCCCCGGCAGCTGGTCATGGACCACCCACCTTAGGGGGAAGGTTAGGGAGAGGGAGAAAGGAAGGAGACCGCCATCTGGTCAAGGTGGAGAGGATAGGGACCTGGCATCTGGTCATGGCCCACCCACCCTAGGAGGAGAGGGAGGGGCACTTGTGGCCAGGCTGATATAGAAACCAGCTGCTTTGTGGATTCCTTCATGAAAGGGGGACCTTCTGAACTTACTGGAAAGTGGAGGTTGTTGGTTTTCCCGGCTATGTGGCCGTGGTCTGGTAGTTTTTGCTCCTAACGTTTGGACCGCATCTATGGCTCACATCTTCAGAGGCATGTCATGGTGGGATCCAGCAGGTTCTCACAGGTTCCCGAGAGTAGGTTACTAATTATTTGTGTGTGCCGAGAGGGGGTGACTAATTGGTGACTTTGCCACGTGATTTTTGCCTTAGTGACGCCTCCTCTCAGCAGTAGCGGCGCCAGAACTTGAAGCAGTCCTACAGCAGGAGGTGCACCCGGCATGCGTGGCAGCCTAAGCCTCGTGCATCGTTTCCGTCAGGACCGGTATAGCCGGCTTCGCGTCCTTACCCACAGCCCTTGAGAATGCCCGCCCAGAATACCTGGCCATGCCCCCGTCGTGCCTTGCCCAGCCCCATTGGCGCTACGCCTCAGTTTGAATCCCACCACCATGGGATGGGAACCTGTTACTAAAATTTTTGGATCCCACCACTGGGTAAGATGTACATACATCTTACTTTGACATTCCTTTGAAGATACCAGCCATAGATACAGGTGAAATGTTATGAGCAAAAACTATCAGATCATGGCCACGCATAACCGGCCCTGTACAGTTGATTTTGGCGTGGCTTTGACAATGCATGACTGGACAGTCGCAGGACAAACACGTACAGTATTCACTCCCACATTCGCCCTGTTTGCAGGTTACACTGAATGTACTTACAATCGGCTTATGTTCCACACTCGTTTTATCTTCATGCCAGTGTTGAGCCTTCCTTCTGTTACATTCCATGCATGCGCAGTTCAGCATGTGATTGAAACTCCACACTGACCCACGTGCGCATGCGCGTTTGAAGGGGACAGCCAACAGTTTCATTTGTAAAGCAAATGCATGTTGGCAGTTCCTTGCAAACCCACATATGCGTGCATGTGCAGGTTGTGTTTGTGTTCACAGTAATGTGTGTTCAGGGCTATTGTGAAAGCATTGTTCAGAGGAGGTCTCAAGCTAGAAATGTGTGTGTGAAATACTGTCAATAGATCTTAGAAGTCTGGGCTTTCCTGGGCCATCCAAGTCAAGGCGCCAAAAACGCAGTTGAGTTATAGCAGGGGTGTCCAACTCTGGCGCCCCAGATGTTTATGGACTACGATTCCCATCAGTCCCTGCCAGCAATTGGCCATGCTGGCAGGGGCTGATGGGAATCGTAGTCCATAAACATCTGGGGCGCCAGAGTTGGACACCCCTAGTTATAGGATTGTACTGGAGGAAACGGAGGGCTGATGACTTCATAAACCAAAGATACGCAGAAAACCTAGCGATTGGGATGTTGGACAAACTCATACCTTCTTATGCCAAAAACAAGGGGGAGCTGATCTGGGTAGTGAGGGTCCTGCAGGATTCTGTGGCAAAACTAGCATAAATGGGTAGTATTGCCTGTAGGTGAGACTCAGCACAGCTCATTTGTGCATTGAATGCCGGGCTGTAACTGCTGTGAAAAGATTACTTATTGTCTGGGGCAGCCATGTTGTTGTTCTTTGTGTTGCAACTGGGGGTGGAAATAGTTTCCAGATTTTAACTCCTGGGTGGTTTTAAGTGGAAGTGAGAAGGTTCTCCGGTTTGCTGCGCAAATGGAAATCAATCACAACCGCATGCCTGGTTTTAGTTGTTAAATTCGCCCTCCTATTTTGCTTCGATGCCTCTGACGGGACGTTGCTGCAATTATAGGTCAGGCCTTGGTGGTTTTGTTTCCATGAGTTCAATGTGCAATACTTGCTTCCTAATTGAAAAAGGGTTTCTTCAAAGGCCCTGGATGGGGGACATCTCAAAAGATGCAGGGGATCATTTGCATGAGACTGGGAGGAACATTGTCATGCAAAAACGTTCTGCTGTTACATTTAGTGAGGCGTCCTCACCTTTGTTCCTCTGCAATTTAAAAATGTAATAACGTGAGTAATACGGTGTTGGGTAGCGCAGTTAAGTAAGGTCAAAATAGCAAGAGGGGATCTTGTCTTTATTTTTGTGCAACGCGTATGTGATGCTAAAAGAGATGGTGCCAAAGTTATCTTTGCACATAAGCAGGGTATACTTGGGAACCATTTACGGTTGAATAGAAAGGAAAGAGTGCAGATTTCAGGATAATCCAGAATGTCTCAAAGTCCAAACATGAAGCTCACGCAGAGAGGTCAGGTGGTCCTTTCTATAACTACGTGTATGGAGAGAGAGTCTGAGAAGGAGGAGGAGAAGAAGAAGAAGAAGAAGAAGAAGAAGGAGAAGGAGAAGGAGAAGGAGAAGGAGAGGAGGAGGAGGAGGAGGAGTTTGGATTTATATCCCCCTTTCTCTCCTGCAGGAGACTCAAAGGGGCTTACAATCTCCTTGCCCTTCCCCCCTCACAACAAACACCCTGTGAGGTAGGTGGGGCTGAGAGAGCTCCGAGAAGCTGTGACTAGCCCAAGGTCACCCAGCTGGCGTGTGGGAGTGCCCAGGCTAATCTGAATTCCCCAGATAAGCCTCCACAGCTCAGGCGGCAAAGCGAGGAATCAAACCTGGTTCCTCCAGATTAGAATGTACCTGCTCTTAACCACTTCACCACTGGTGTAGCACCAGGGGGGGCATGATGCACCAGGTGCGGGGCAGGACCGGCGCACAAGGTGCTTGCATGCCTGGGTGCAGCTCCCCCTCGCTCCAGCCATGCATCTAACACTGGAGTCCCCAGTGGTTATTGCCCAGGGGCAATAGGTGGTTATTGCCCAGGGGCATAACGAGGCAAACTGTAGCCCTGGGCAAAACCTGAGTTGGATTGCCCCCCACCCCCACCCCATGTGCGGCCACTCCACCATGACCAATTTTTTTTTTGCACCAGAACATTCGTGCCTGCAGGGGGTGCATTTTTAGACATATCAGCGCCAAAATTTCAGCGTATCATCAAGAGACTGTCCTTATGCTACTCCTCAAGATTGGTGAGGTTTGGTTCAAGGAGTCCAAAGTTATGGACTCCCAAAGGGGGTGCCCCATCCCCCATTGTTTCCAATGGGAGCTAATAGGTGATGGGGGCTACAGTTTTGAAGGTCCATAACTTTGGCCCCCCTGAACCAAACTGCACCAAACCTGGAGGGTATCATCAGGGCAGTCTCCTGATGAAACCCTGAAAGCTTTGAGACTGTGCCTTCAGAAATGTGCCCCCCCCAGCCTGCAACCCCCATTGACAGCAATACAGAAAATTCAATGCAAAACAAAGATTCTTGGGCAAATTTCTGGGATGTTCCTGCAGGGGGCGCATTTTTGGATGTATCAGCACCAAAATTTCAGGGTATCATCTGGAAACTGTCCTGATGGGACCCCCCAAGTTTGGTGCAGTTTGGTTTAGGGGGTCCAAAGTCATGGACCCTAAAAGGGGGTGCCCTATCCCCCATTCTTTACTAAGAAGATGGGGGCTACCCTTTTGCGGGTCCAATAATGAACCCTGCATTTTGATGCCCCCCAGAAGGTGATGCCCTGGGCAGCTGCCCACCTTGCCCAATGGGCATTACGCCCCTGGGTACGCCCATCTGTCATTGTGAATTTTCTAAGTGAGGTATTCCTGAAAGCATTCCTAGGAATGCTTGGAATCACCTCTTGAAGCCCACTGGCAAGGGCTGGCACCCCATTAGCCAAGTTACGTGTCAATCTACAATTGCGTTTTGGCAGGGGCAACTGGCTACTTTGCCTGAAATAGCGTAGGCTAAAGACTAAGTAAATTAATGCCTGAATTGAAGAATGCAAATTATGTCCCTGGGCCACAACCCAACCCACCCAGGAAATTCTCCTCCATGAAATGAAGGGAGAACCAGAGCTCTCTTCCAGTGCCGTTGCTGGAGAGAAATGTCCCAGCTGTTTCTGCTCCAGCGTTCAAGTATGCCTTTATTGCTCTTTGGGGCAGCCATCCTTTATTTTTATCAGAGTTTCCAAGGCAAGTCACATTTGTTTTGCCATTGCCTGCCTCCACAGCATGACCTTCGTATTCCTCGTATGGCTAGAACTCCTGATAACCCAGTCCCCCGTTGGCTGTGGTGGCAGGGGCTGATGGGAAATGTAGTCCATGAACATCTGGAGAGCCGCAGGATGCAGACCACTGGGCTAGCCTAACCCATCCAAGTCAGGGCAGATGAACATAGGTGGTTTGCCGTTGCCTGCCTCTGCTACCTTGGACTTCCATTCCAACCAGAACAGACCCTGCTTACCTTCCATGATTTGACAAGATCAGGAGAGCCTGGGCCATCCAGGTCAAGGCAGTAATTCCTGTGACATCAAGTTCCACCTGACTGATTATGGCCCCCAGACTGTGGGGTTTTCAAGGCAAGAGACATTCAGAGGGGCCTTGCCATTGCCCACCTCTGCACAGCATCCCTGGACTTCATTGGTGGCCTCCCATCCAAGTACTCCTGCTTAGCTCCTGAGATCTCATGAAATCAGGCTAGCACGGTCCTGCCTACCTCTCAGATCTACCACCTGAGGTGACCTCCTCAGCTTTCTTGCTTCATTTTAGAACACTGTGACATCCTTCAACTTGGCAAAGAGCAACTTGGGCTGATAGAAACTATCGAGCTGCAAGAAACGCTTACTGGTGGAACAAGTTGAAGGTCGGCTGGGCCTCATTGGCAGCCTTCCCTCAGCCCTCAATGAGTCGCCGTGACTATTTCAAACATTTAACTGCGACAGCCCTTGTGTCTGAGCTTCTGTTATGCCAGCCATCTCTGCGTCTTTATAACGAAATGCCTGCGGGTTCCCTAATTCCTTTGGAGGAGCGGTGCTGTGAAAATGAAAAGGAGAGAGTTCGCAGATACCTGCCTCCCATTCGATCATCTCAGCTTTTGAAAAGTATTCTTAGGTAGATTTTTTCCAGGAGCTAGAATGTAACGTAGGAGGGCTGAATTGAGCAGTCTTCCTGAAACACTGGAGGGGGGAAATAATTTGGAGGGTAGCTTTCCCAGAGAGTCAGCATGATGTAGCTATTAGGAGCAATGGACTCTAATCTGGATAACCTGGTTCAGTTCCCCAATCCTCCACATGAAGCCTACTGCATGACCCCTGTGGGGGTCCGTTTGCTTGAATCTCTGTGGGTTCCCAGTTCTGTTTGGGATCACAGCACAGGGAAGAGGGGCTCCTTCAATCCCCCCATGTCAAGATCCCACAGAGTTTTGAAAGGACAGTCCCTGGAGCTTCTACATGGCTTCGTGCAAAACCAGATCAGATGTGTTAAAAAACATCTCAATGTCGATGTCGTCAATGGCTTCAGAGAGATGGTGGTGCCAGTCATCTATCAGCTCCTCCAACGAGTCCCTGGAGGGTATCAGGTCCTGCAGAGCATCCTGGAACCCAATCAGACCCATGAGTCTCCATGAGCATGAATCTGCCATCCAAGCAAGGAGGAGCTGGAGATGGGTATTTGGGGCATAGTGGTCTGACCATAGACCACAGAGTGCAGACCAACATCCATGCCCAGCACAAAGATCAGGTCTGGCGTGTGGCCTTCTGGATGTGTGGGTTCGGATACAATCTGGAAGAGTCCCAATAATGAAGACACTAGATGAGAAGCCACTGTAGATGAGGCTATATCAGCATGGACATTCAAGGCCCACTTTGACACAGCCTATATACCTTTTTCATTTTCTATATTTCTTCTTCTGTTTGTGAATTGTATCTGAGAAAATTAATAAAAACATTATTGAAGCAGCAGCAGCAGGAGGTACCTTACTGGACAAAAGCACTACCTGGCTCCACCCACTTCCTAGGGACACTTGGCGGGCTACAGAAAAGGTATCAGCGGGCACCATGGTGCCACGGGCACCACAATGGGTGCCCCTGCAGTATTTACTACATGAACGTATCATTTTTGAGTTGCACTAACATCACGGCAAAGACCAAAGCTGCGGGCAAAGTGATTATTTCCAAGCGGTTATTTTCCAACCCTTTAACACTGAGTCTTGTTTTCCTGTTATGAGCTACCTCAAAGAGCTTACAATTCAATAAATAAATGGGGTTTTGTCACCTTTGCTTCAGTACAAAAGCCTCTTTGATGAATTAAAGACGGCGCCCCATTAGCATGCAATTATCTGTGTGTCCAGCAACAGCTCACCGAAAACAAAAAGGAGCAACGTTACCAAACAGCATTGGAAAGAAAGATATGTGATAACCTATAAATGGTAATGAAATGTTCCAACTCTGCAGTCAGCACAGTTGTGGTGGATCTTATTAATCCTAACTGCCCTCCAGTACCCACTTTTCCTAATTAACAATAAAGAATCACTACGTGAGCAATACAGGGAGCGGCGGATGGCGGGCGTGATGCTGCCGCAGTCTGAAAACCAACAGCACTTCCAGAATCTAGGGGGGAGAAAAGGTAGCCGAGTGAATTCTAATATCACAAGAGAATTATTTTTGGCTTAAGCTTGAACCTTGCTTTGGCAGAAGAGGGAAGGATATAAGTAGCATAATGGGGGCTGGGGGGGGGCTGGAGATCTCAGCGCCACTTGGGCGGGTCACATGGGAGTACGGTGTCGAGCTGCCATCCCTCTCAACTGCACCCCCACCCAAACTCAACTTTGAATGCTGAGCCGACCAGCGCGGGCTCGCCCCGCCCCAAACTCCACAGGATGTTCAAAGCGGGGCGGGTCTGTTTGATGCTTCAAGCCTTCAGTTTAAAGCTCAGGCCAAGCTGAGCCCAGGATCGAACTGAACCTTTGGGCTGTCTGGCTCCAGTTTTATACTGTTGGCTCCGACCCACCCAAACTCCACCTGACTGATGCGATTGTCCCGGGCGGACGCCATTTTAGGCAGAAATGCCCCTGGATATAAATGAGGCAAACAAACAAGCAAGCTGCTTCTGGTGGGTTTTCCGGGCTGTGTGGCCGTGGTCTGGTGGGTCTTGCTCCTAACGTTTCGCCTGCATCTGTGGCTGGCATCATCAGAGGTGTATCACAGAGGGAAGTCTGTTACACACTGTGTCCACAGATGCAGGCAAAACGTTAGGAACAAGATCCACCAGACCACGGCCACACAGCCCGGAAAACCCACCACAACCAGTTGAATCCGGCCGTGAAAGCCTTCGACAAGCAAGCAAGCAAGCAAGCAACCGCTGGTGGCCTCCGTGGCCCTGTAGCATTCCCAACGGTTGGTTCGAGGTCAAATTGGATGGAGAAAAGGGAATTCCTTTTGCTAGCAGCCTGAACTGCCCAGACTAGTCTGAGCTTGCCAGAGCTTGAAAGCTAAGCAGGCCCTGGTTAGTGCTTGGGTGGGAGACCAACAAGGAAGACCAGGTTGCTCTGCAATGAAGTCCCGTGGAGTCCCATGAAGCTGCTTTACCCTGAATCAGACCATTAGTCCCCCGAGGCCAGTACTGCCTACTCAGACAGGCAGCTGCTCTCCAGGGTCCCAGGGTCTTTCCCATCAGCTACCACCTGAACCTTTTAACTGGGGTTGCTGGGGACTGAACTGGGACCTTCTGTGTGCCGGGCAGATGTTCCATCACTGAACCAGGACCTCTCCAGTCCAGAGGTGGTGAACCTCTGCCTTGAAAACCCTATAAGGGGTTGCCATGTTAGTTGAGACTTGATGACAATTATTATTATAACGTCTGCTAGAACCAGTCAAAACTTGAAGTTCTATGTAACCCAAAACTTGAAGTGGGCAGGTGGGGGGAGACAATAAACTGTTTCAGGGCATGACAAAGTCTGCAGTTGTTGCCCGGAAAGTGGAAAACTGGATGCACTGCAGACGAAATTGGATCAGTTAAAAGGGTTATCAGGAGATCCAGCCACCTTCCAGAGCATCTTGGTAGAAACCACATAAAAGGAGCAGCACGTCCATTTCTTCATCACAGCCTAGCTCAGTGGTGGCGAACCTTTGGTACGTGTGCCAGAGGTGGCACTCAGAGGCCTTTTTGTGGGCACGCGCACCATCGCCCCAGTTTGGGCACTCGGCAGTGGCATAGTGTCAAGGGGGCGAGGGGTACATAACGCACTGGGCGCGTGCCCTTGTAGGGGCATGGTGAGGACATTCCAGGGGTGTGACGGGGGTGTTTTGGGGCATTCCAGTGCAGGGCGGGGGGCAGACTTGGGCATGGCAAGGGCGCGGGGGGCATGCGTGCCCCGGACGCAGTTTCCCCTTGCTCTGTCCCTGACACTCGGTTTCTAAAAGGTTCGCCATCACTGGCTTAGCTTCTGCTGCCCTCCTACATCGGTTAGAACGCCTTTGACTCGGCAAAGGTGTACCAACATAGTTCATGCACCTTAGGCAAACCGAGGGAGGGGAGGGAGCCAGATTTCAGGTTTCAGGAAGTGACACTACAAAACAGGATGGCTATAACATTAAAAGAACTGGGTATGCCTCATCAGGGGGACACAGCCTGTCTCTCAATCGTTTCTGCGACTCCAGTCACCAAAAGCAAAGCCCCACCTCAAAACGTACTTGCTTGCCTGTGTGTGTGTATAAAATGCTATCCAGTCACAGACAATTCAGGAGATCCCGACAAGGGGATTTCAAGGCAAACGATTAAGCTGAGGTGGTTTGCCACTGCCTTCCTCTGCAGAGCTTCTTGGCTTCTGAAATCTGACAAGGTCGGGCCACACCCTTCTATCTTCCCTCCCTGCTTGCCTGCTTATGCAGGGCCAATGCTAATACCTGTATGCACCCCCTCGCCCAGCTGGTTTGGAATTTTGCGCTGGGTGTTACCAATATGTGGACGACACCCAGCTATACCTGATGATTGATAACCGGCTGGGTATCGTTCCGGATACGTTAGCCAGGCGTCTGGAGGCTGCAGTAAGGCGATTGAACCAAGTCAGACGAAATTGAATCTATCGAAAATTGAGGTTCTGTGGCCGGGTCGGGGAGGCCCGGATCAGTGGCTTTGTCTCCCAGCTCTGGACGGGGCTCTTCTTATACCAGCTCCCCTGTCAGGAGTTTGTTTGTGGTCCTACATGCCTACCTTTCATTGGAGGCCCAGGTCCCAGAGACTGCCAGGAAGGCATTTTACCATCTTCACCAGACCAGACAACTGATGCCCTATCTCAATGGTGGCGAACCTATGGCACGGGTGCCAGAGGTGGCACTCAGAGCCCTCTCTGTGGGCACTCACGCACAGAGTTCATCATGTGGGAGGGTGGTGGAAAATCACACACACACACACCCACACACACACACACATCTAGGCTGGCCTGGGTATGATCCTTTATCTAGGAGTAAGCTCGGCTGCTGGCAATGGGGCTTGCTTCTGAATAAACCCTCCTAGGATCGTGATTCACCCATTTGAAGCGTTGTGCGGTTGCTTCATTAAGCTTACTCCTGAGTAATGCGTGCCTCGGAGCCAACCGTTTTTTTAAAACTAAAACCTCAGTATTCAGGTTAAATTGCCGTGTTGGCACTTTGCAATAAATAAACGGGTTTTGGGTTGCAATTTGGGCACTCGGTCTCGAAAAGGTTCGCCATCACTGCCCTATCTGTTCCATCCTATCTTAGTCACCCCCGGACTAGACTACTGGGTTCCTGCTGCACAGGGCGACCCTTGAATCTTCTAGAAATTGCAATTGGTTCGGAGTGTGGCGGCACAGGTTCTCACAGGAGGCTCTAGGAGAGCGCATTAAAAGCCAGTGTTCCACAGCTGCCCTGGCTCCAGATTGAGTTCAGGGCATTTATGTTGACCTTCAACCTTTAAACGGTCTGACCACTCATTCACATGATAGGGACATTTCTTTTGTTTATTACGTCGAGGTTTCAATGGTTTTGGTTTGAGTTTTAATACTCTATTCCAGGGGTAGGGAACCTGCGGCTCTCCAGATGTTCAGGAACTACAATTCCCATCAGCCCCTGCCAGCATGGCCAATTGGCCATGCTGACAGAGGCTGATGGGAATTGTAGTTCCTGAACATCTGGAGAGCCGCAGGTTCCCTACCCCTGCTCTATTCCATGGATGTCTGTGTTTCTGATGTTAGCCACCCTGAACCTGACCCTGGTGGAGACAAGAATGGGCAGAGTAAAAATTGAATCAAATAAATAAATGAACATAGCAGCAATATGGCTCTCGCCCCCACAGGACAGGCAAAGTCCCAGCCGTCTGCCCTGTGCTTACTGTGACTCTTCGGGCCCCAGTTTGCTCCTCGCGAGGGAACGGGGTTTTGCTGGGGTGCTACTCCATCTGGTCGGTGTGGGTGGGGAGCATCTCCTGGGGTTGGCCCGGCAGTGTTAGCTCTGTGCCTTGATCAAGCGAATCTCAGTTTCACCTGCTCTCCGGTACCACCCCGCCAGTGTTGAGGGGCGTCGCCGCCCACCGTACCCCATTGCGCAATCTCCAAATCCAGCGCCTCCTTATAGAAGTGGATCAGGACTGACTTGAGAGATAGAGGAATATAGAAAGATTTAAAAATTAATAAATGAACGTGATTTACCTAGCGAGGGCCGTTGCAGGCACGTTGGGGAAAGCATTCGTCCCAGTGTGGTTTGCAACATAATTCTGCATTTTCAAGGTGCTGGTATTGACCTTTAAGGCCTTACGCGGCATGGGGCCCTCATACCTACGGGACCGCATCACCCCTTATGTCCCACATAGGCCGCTGCGTTCGGCGGCGGCAGAACTGCTGGTGACCCCTGGCCCTGCGATGATACGGCTGGCCTCGACCTGGGCCAGAGCCTTTACGGCTCTGGCCCCTACCTGGTGGAATGGTCTACCTCCAGCTTTCCGAGCCCGAGCCCTGCGGGACCTTGGTGAGTTCCGCAGGGCCTGTAAGACGGAGCTATTCCACCGGGCTTTTGGAGGGGCCGGCCGTGGTCCTACTGCCCCCCACCGAATCTGAGGCTGCCTGTCTCCATCTTTTTTATTCTGGTTGGGCCTGATCCACTGATAACATCGCGGGCCCTACCTATTTCCTCCCTTCCTTGGCCTTGGTTCGGGCGCCTGTTTAAACAATTTTGTCTTAATATACTTCTGCTGTTTTAATTTATTGCTGCATAGGTTTTAAGGGATTTAAGTTTTTACGTTGTTGATTTGCTGCTCGTTAGAACAGCCATGTTGTGAGCCGCCTCGAGCCCTTCGGGGATGAGGCGGCCTATAAGTTTAATAAATAAATAAATAAACGACTTGCCTTCTTTTCCCCCCTTTTCAGGTTGTCAGCCGCGTGGCAGCGCAGCAGGGCTTCGACCTGGACCTGGGATACAGGCTGCTGGCCGTTTGTGCGGCAAACAGGGACAAGTTCACGCCAAAATCAGCTGGTAGGAAATGCTGGTTTTCTTTCTAACACTGGCTTTTTGGTAATAAGACTCTGGGCATGGTTTGCAATGGATTTTTCAGTCGGGATGGATAGACTCCTGCTATATATTTTAGCATGAAACGGTACCTAATACCCATCGTCGTCGTCTTTTCCATTTATTTGCCAAACGGGCAGTTCAGTGAAGTTCTGTGCAGAGGTAGTTTTGAAAGAGAATGTTGGACCCGGCCAAAAGGAGAGAAAGGGAGGCCCCTTCCGCACAGGCAAAATAATGCGTTTTCAAACCACTTTCACAACGGTTTGCAAGTGGATTTTGCTATTCCGCACAGCTTCAAAGAGCACTGAAAGCAGTTTGAAAGTGCATTATTCTGCATGTGCGGAATGAGCCGGAGATAGTTGACTCCACCAGTTTTTCTCCCCTAATGCTGTGATGCATTTTGGTCAAGGGAGTGTGGCATACCCTCTTTTCCAGTGCGAACAGACGGCTTGTAAGAGGAGAACTACCCTCTCCCTGAATTTGGGTTGCAGGCTTTTTTGCAACACGCAACTCACTGATTTGGATTTCTGCATAGCCAAAGCTGCATGCGTCCGTTTTTGTAGGTGAGCGTCTTGAACGTGCAATGCCAGCATGCGGGAAGATGGAAATACCTGCAGAAGTAGGATGGTGTGTCTTTTGTTCCCAAAGAAAAGGCAATTATAAAACAATAACTTTGGGTCAGCAGTGGGAGAAGCTGAGAAGGGACTGTCATGTGAACCTGCCATTGGGCATGTCTAGTTCTCCTGTGTTCACAGGTATAACATCTTTCAGTGACCTGGCAATGGTTTGGCAGAAAAGACTCTGGGAAATTAAGGACTGGCTGCGATTGTCTTCAAATGCATATTTTTGTTCGGAACTGATGAGCTCAGCTGGAGCTTGGCCTTTTTCCATTCGACTGAATCTCCTTGGCAAATCCCTGTTAATTGTTTTTCTCCGTAGTTATAGGCTAAGTGTAGCGTTGCCAACTCTGGGTTAGGAAATTCCTGGAGATTTCCAAGGAGGGTGCCGGGGGTGTGTGTGTTTGGGGAGGTAGCTCAGCAGGGTTTTGATCCCATAAAGCAGAGGTCCGCACTGGGATGTCCGAGGGCACCACAGTGCCTGTCAACACCTTTTCTTGCACCTGCAAATATTTTTAGAGGGGGGGGGTCATATAGGGCTTTTGAAGAAGGGTTGCGGTTTTTAAGCCCTCTTTTTTCTACCTTTAAGGGGACTCAAAGCAGCTCCTTCCCTTTCCCTCCCCACACCAGACTCCTTATGAAGGAAGCGGGTCTGAGAGAGTTCTGAGAGAACTGGAACTGGCCCAAGGTCACCCAGCAGGCTTCATGTGGAGGAGCGAGGAAACAAATCCAGTCCACCAGACTAGGATCTTCCACTCTTAACTCCTATACTGGCATGCTAATTGGCTATGCAGATGTTTTTAAAATGTTGCTTTGACAGTAGCTGCCAGCACAGCACAGGGATTGGCTTTGAGTTGCTGAAGTTGCCGTGGCAGTCATTTTGTGACATGTCAGAACGCCAGATGTCCTCACCGGTTCAAAAAGGCTGGGGACCCATCATCAAGTTTGTCTTCCAAAGCTGCCAATTTCTCTCACAGGGGTCTGCAGCCTGCGGCTCTCCAGATGTTCATGGACTACAATTCCCATGAGCCCCAATTGGCCGTGCTGGCAGGGGCTGATGGGAATTGCAGTCCATGAACATCTGGAGAGCCGCAGGTTGCAGACCCCTGCTCCAGGGGAACTGATTCCTATAGACTGGAGATCAGTTGTGATTCTGGACAACCACCTGGCCCCATGTAGAGATCAGCACCAGTGTTTTGGAGCCATCAAGGAGGAGTGGTCAAGTGAGGGGGCTGTGGTTGGTGTCATGGCCCTGGGGTAGGTTAGTCAGGGCTCTGCCATATTTATTTCGGGATCACTCTTAGAGGGCAGCCTTGGGAATTGTTTGCTCTGATTCCAGCTTGTCCCAGCCTGTCTCTTATCTTACTTGTTAACGGTTTCTGCAGCTGGGAGCAGGGGTAGGTAGCCTGTTTCTCCCTGTCTGAGGAATTTGTGTGAACGTGACTTCCCGCCCAGAGGTGGAGTAGAGTGCGTGCGAGAATGACGTTGCCACTGTGAGGGATATAATGGTTTGCCTGTTTTATTGTATCCAGTTCTGATAATAAAAAGTCATCAACTTTCCTGTGCTTGTAATCAATAAATAAGGCTCTTGTTTTCAAAGTACCGATTCGTTTATCGGACAAGTCTGTGGTTGTGACCGCTGGTTTGTTTCTTACTGTCCGGAATGCCTTGCAGTTCCTTCCTTCAATTACTCGCGTGGGGTTTTGGGGTTATACCTTGTATTTGCAATACAGGGAAACCTCCCCTGAAGTTCATATATTTTGTGGTTCATATTACCAGCAAACTCTTATTCTCTGACATAAGTAATGGTGTGAATTTATTTCAATTCTTGTCGCACTTGGAATTTTATAACTCAAAACAGACAGGGCTGCAAATGAAAGGTCAGTGAAAACCTCGAGAGGGTTTTCCTTTCCAAAGGGATCTGTGATAAAATTGTTGGTCAGCTTTTGTGTATCCCTTCTTCTATGGCTCGACAAAGGCCAATTGGCCATGCAGGTAGGGGTTGATGGGAATTGTAGTCCATAACATCTGGAGTGCCAAAGGTTCGTCACCACGGACGTAGAAGAATCCACTCTGCTTGTCTCAAAGTCCCTGTTGCTGCTACTGTGACTTTGCTTTCTCAGTTTGCCCTGCAAAACTGGAATGCAGAATTCTCCCCCACGTCGCCCCACCTCCTCGAAGGAGGGATAAAAGCATTCCGGGGTGGCCTTTCCCCACAAGAAATTGACCCTGGCGGAATAAATGGTTGCAGTCTTCCTTTCCCCCTCCCCTCCTTGCACCTATTCTCAATAAAGCAGTCCTGGAAGCAGCATTTGCAAAAGAGATATAAGTCATTTAATGGAAGAAACTACTCCGTGTGGTTGAGCTCTCAGTTCTCTAAGGAAGAACAAGTTAGGTTGCATTCAAGTCGTCCGTCGTCGTAACTACTAAGTTTCTCCTCTTATTTTCATAGAGGATATGCAATTGTCCTGAGTTCAGTTACGTACCCATGGTTGCCAGGAGGGTGGGGGTGGGGAGGGGAAACCAATGAGAATTTAAACCAAGATCTTTAAATGTGGACACCACTGAAATTAAACAGGGTTGCTCAAATTTTTTAGAGCTGTTTCCCAGTTCTCTGACATCTTAATTATTTATCATCTGGTACTCTAGATAGCAAAAGTCTAACCTTGAACGTTTTTTTCCCTTCACTGACTTAGCAAAAACTGTATTCTTACTTCACCATCTGGTTCTCATGATTAGACACAGTTTCTGTTTTATGGATACAAGTCTTCGCTGTCATTTGTGAAAACTCATCCTCCTCCGTTGAAGGTGCATCGTGCTTCCAGTAACCACACCACCCTGGATTTAGCACAGTGATGGCGAACCTTTTTGAAACCGAGTGCCCAAATTGCAACCCAAAACCCGCTTATTTATCACAAAGTGCCAACACGGCAATTTAACCTGAATACTGAGGTTTTAGTTTAGAAAAACCGGTTGGCTCCGAGGTGCACGTTACTCAGGAGTAAGCTTGGTGAAGCAACCATGCAACGCTTCGAATGGGTGAATCATGACCCTAGTAGGGTTTACTCTAAAGCAAGCCCCATTGCCAGCAACTGAGCTTACTCCCAGGTAAAGGATTGTGCCAGGCCAGCCTAGATGTGAGTGTGTGGGGGTGATTGTCTGCCCCCCCCCCACATGATGAACTCTGGGTGCGCATGCCCACAGAGAGGGTTCTGAGTGCCACCTCTGGCACCCGTGCCATAGGTTCGCCACCACTGATTTAGCGTGTCGGAAACTTCAGGGAACCTCAGCTGAAAACAAAATATTGGAAAGTGAATCCATCCTGTGTAACTTCTGCGCCACTTAAAAAGATTAGTTTTTCTTGGGCATTCTGGTAATTTTTTAAGCAAAAGTTGGTTAGAAGAGGATGCCACAATCACAATAAAATTAATTTACCATCAATGGTGTCCTTCCATTGTAGATTTCAAAGCTCTTTGTGAAACACAAGCTATCAAAACGGTTGATATCTTTTGTAAATTGTCACAGGTGCAAGAACAGTCTTTAAGAGAGCAGAGATCTCGCTGTTGATTCTAGTAATCACATTTTTAATTAATTGGGTGTATTGGTGTTTGTGTTTGCTGGAAAAGCAGGCAAACTTCCTTCATGTGTTTATTTAGGCGCTCTTTACAACTTGAAGACGGAGCGGTTGGGTGACTTTTAACTTACCATTTCCCATTTAAGTAGTTACGCATCTAGAGTTGCAACCACAAAGGGTGCTATTAATAAGTTGGTTGCAAATTGCGAATGATGAATTGTAGAGATACAAAATAAGCAATGAAGAATTTGCAAGATGGGGGACTGCGTTATGGTAGTAGCGAGAGTTGGCCTTCCGTTGCTAGTGTTCGCTTCCTCAAGACCCGCACCTGAGAAAGGCAATTGAAAAAGAAAGCCTTCGACAATACAGTTTAAAAAGAGTTTAACATTATTTTTTGAGTAGGATGTGGAATAGGTACTTTGGAATGGGTAGTACTGTATTGGTAGGATATGATGGTGGCGAATCAAACTATGATTTTATGGGCTAGGTCTCTGTCTGGGTTGCCACTGAAGTGCAAAATCAATTTAGATCAGGATCGTGACGTTTTTGCATTTTGTAGACCTCTCTTTCAGGCCGAAGGCTCAGCCTGATTGTTGGTATGTCTCTGGTGAGCTTTGAGTGCGAGTCTCATTGATCCTTATATTTGGTCATTGACCGTAAATAAAGTCGTGCCGTCAATCGTTGTCGCACGCTGTCCGTCTGCCGGGCCGCTGCCCTTCTTTCTTCTCTTTCTTTCTCTCTTTCTCTCTCTCTTTCTCTTTCTTCTTCTTCTTCTTCTTCTTCTTCTTCTTCTTCTTCTTCTTCTTCTTCTTCTTCTTCTTCTTCTTCATCATCATCATTGATCCTTGAAACTTGATAAAGTGGGTCGGGATTACCCTCACCACATTTGAGAATATAGGCCTGAGAGACAGAAACCTGCTACAGTCATCTGGTGGGTTCATGGCTGAGGCAAGATTTGAACCAGGTTCTTCCCACCTCCCACTGCACCAATAATAGTTCTCTCAACTTTGGACCCTACCTGTCTAGTTATTTGTCAGGGAGTTATTTGCCTGGCGCCACTTTTCATGTTGATGCGGGGCAAGAGCTAGTCAGCCTGTGTGCGTCAGCGTGGCTTCAGGCCCCTTCTTCAGGTCCTGTCATTTGGAGCAAGCTTCCGAGGTGTGCTTTGGGAGGTGGTTCCCACCGCCCTGCAGTGTAGGTGCACTGGACTCCTGCTTGTCTGGCTGGCCCCTGAAACCCCGCTAACTCCCTTTCTGTAGGAGCAGCAGTGGCGTAGGAGGTTAAGAGCTCGTGTATCTAATCTGGAGGAACCGGGTTTGATTCCCAGCTCTGCCGCCTGAGCTGTGGAGGCTTATCTGAGGAATTCAGATTAGCCTGTGCACTCCCACACACGCCAGCTGGGTGACCTTGGGCTAGTCACAGCTTCTCGGAGCTCTCTCAGCCCCACCTACCTCACAGGGTGTTTGTTGTGAGGGGGGAAGGGCAAGGAGATTCTAAGCCCCTTTGAGTCTCCTGCAGGAGAGAAAGGGGGGGATATGAATCCAAACTCTTCTTCTTCTTCTTCTTCTTCTTCTTCTTCTTCTTCTTCTTCTTCTTCTTCTTCTTCTTCTTCTTTCTTTCTCCTCCTCCTCCTCCCTCCTCCTCCTCCCTCCTCCTCCCTCCTCCTCCTCCCTCCCTCCCTCCTCTCTCCTCCCCTCCTCCTCCCTCCCTCCCTCCCTCCTCCCTCCCTCCCTCCTCCTCCTCCTCCAACCACATCTGAAAAAGTTGCAGACCTCTTTAGGGAATCTAAAGTCCTTAGTTAGAACCCATTATCTTCTCCAGGGCAGGGATCTTCTCATCAAGGTCTGTGTTATGGTTTAGATTTGTACAGGTATTTGCAGGGGTGTGTGTGTGTGTGTGTGTGTGAGAGAGAGAGAGAGAGAGAGAGAGAGAGAGAGAGAGAGAGAGAGAGAGCCGGATAAGTGCTTTTAAAATGTACCTGACACCAATATGACAACCTGACACAGGTCTGTGTGTGTGCCCAATTACAGATGGGTCTCCAGGTGCACACTGGGAGCTGAAGCACATCGGGGCAGGATTTCTTGTCCTGACACACTTGCTCCTTGCCACACACCAGGAGCGGAAGCAAGATTTTTTTACCCCTACACACTTGCTCCCTGCCGTGCCACAAGAGAGGAGGAACGCTAGGGCAAGACTTTTTGTCCTGATGTACCCCCTCTTGCCCCACTGGTGCTTCTCGCTTTCCCACGCTGGAGCGGGGCAAGAGCTGGCTGTGGGGAATCCGCCTATGTGTGTCGTTTATTTTTAAGAAGCAAGCCTTTATTGGCATAGACAACAGTGCAACAGTAATAAAAAACAGATTAAAACAGATTAAAAAGCGTATGCAATACAGGTCAAAGGAAATCTACTGGCGTTTGGTAATTTCCAGGAGAAAGTCTGCCACTATCATACAGAGAGAAGGATCAGGGTTGTCCAACAAGTAGTGTAATCTAATTAAATCGGGGAGATCGGGTAAATGTAAAGGAGTAAGATTCACATACTTGGATCTGATTTCCTTGAATCGCCTGTGTGTGTCCAGGTGGCTTCAGGCCTCTCCTGAATAATCCCTTCTCCCACCTGTTGATTGAAGGACCTTCCTATTTTATGGTGCTGGGCTTTTTCCTATCTCCTCAGAGCAACAATTCCCTTCTGAGGCCATCTGTGCTGCTAATGGGGCATTTGAAGTGATGCTTTTAAAGTCTTCTTTGTTTAGCCTAGCTAATCCTCTGCTCTCCCTGCGGTTCACTTGGATTGTTTTTAAGAGACGGTAGAAGGGGAGTCAAGTGGTGTGACCAGGCCTTTGGATCTTGGAGAGCAATCTCGTCCTAAGGAGCAGTGAGTAACGTTGCACCCCTATTTTTCTGTCCTGTATAACCTGTTGTTTTGATCATGCATTATTGTCTCTGACATTGCTAATAATGCACAATCAAAACAACAGGTTACAGAGGGCAGAAAAATGGCGCCACAAAGTTGCACACTCGTCCTTAGGACGAGATTGCTCTCCAGCCTCCAAACGCCTGGTATAATCCTTAAAATATAATCCTTAAAATAATTCAGTGAGACAGGGTTTGACCAATCCCATATTGCACAGTTTGCAAGACCGGAGCGAGACTATTAGTAGTAAGATACTTAGGAGGACACTGATTCATAGGGTCACCATGAGTCAAAAGTGACTTGACAGCACTTCACACACACGCACGCACACACACACACACACACACACACACACACACACACACACACATTGTACGCAGCGGTGTAAAGTGCCAAGCATAATGTCTTGCTTGGGTGAGGTCAGAGGTGAAATTGATTGGGGACTTCCCAGCAAAGTTGTTGAAACCCACTTGGCACGCACACCCACACCCGACACCTGCTCGGAATCAACCTAGCCATCCAAATCCCTTGACTATCACACAGCTGGCTATTCGCATAAATAAGAGAAGACTCTTTTCCCTGGCTTCTTGGCCTATGGCAAAGTTTAGCCCCGATACAGCACTGACTGCTGTATTAGGATCTGGAAGACACTCTCTCTCTCTCTCTCTCTCTCTCTCTCTCTCTCTCTCTCTCTCTCTCTCTCTCTCTCTCTCTCTCTCTCTTTCTCTGTCCCCTTCCTGTAGGGCAGTGGTGGCGAACCTTTGGCACTCCAGATGTTATGGACTACAATTCCCATCAGCCCCTGTCAGCATGGCCAATTGTCCATGCTGGCAGGGGCTGATGGGAATTGTAGTCCATAACGTCTGGAGTGCCAAAGGTTCGCCACCACGGCTGCAGGGCATAGGTGTCAAACTCACGGCCCTCCAGATGTTATGACTGTAGTCCATAACATCTGTAGGGGATCAGATGCACCGTCCTCCAACCTGGAGACTAGGGAGGCGCAGTTGGTTTTCATTTTTGACTGCAACACAGCATCCACTCCCAGAACCTTTGTGAGGAAGGGCTCGCTGTAACTTTTCAAGTAGGTCAGGGTCTTGTTTGCTTCTGTCCCCCTCTCCCCTCTATGGTGCAGGCTGAGACTCCCTGGCGCTGATGATTTCTGAGGCTTGGCCAACCAGGGCATTCAGATCCTCTGAAGATGCCAGCCCCAGATGCAGGCGAAACGTCAGGAGAGAATGCTGCTAGAACACGGCCATACAGCCCGGAAACCACACAGCAAACCAGGGCATTTTTCAGCAGTTCCAAATTGGAACGCTGGCTGGAACCTCTCGGCCTGAGCCGGCGGCATCTTGAGATAAGCCCCCACTGAGCAGAGCGAGTGCGGAGGGTGTCGGTCGGCAACAGGGCAGAAGGAAGATCAAGGGGAGGGGACATTGTCCTCTCCCATTGATCTTCCTTCTGCCCTGTTGCCGACTGACACCCTCCGCACTGGCTAGAAAGGTTCCTGGCTTAGATTTGGGTCTTTGCCTGGGTAGTTGCTGAGCTCTAGCCCAGTTCTTGGTGTCTCTGGCTCGGAAGCCTGTCCCTGGCTCCTGCCTTCCTCAGTCTGCTGGCTTCTCTCCCAGCAAAGCAGTGTCTCTGTTGCTCCCCCGCCTGCAACCGTTGCCCGTGTCCTCAGTGTCAGACTCTCAAACGTGGAAATAACAGAGACCGTAGGAAAGTCCTAAAGCAGTTTATTTCTACAACGTGAAGAGTAACAGAGAAAGCTGAATCTAAGCTCTCCCGCTTAGATCCAGCGATTACATCCTTCAGTTCCCCCCCCCCATTTGATCCCCACCAAATGTGTTTCACAAAGTGTATAACATTTGCACTACAGAGCCTCAAGAAACCTGGGAACGTTCGCACCTTCCCGCAGGAGGGCTGGCGCCAGGGAATTGCCGGGGCGGGGGGGGGGGGAGGGAAACAGGAAAGCATTTACAGGAAACATTTGCAATTCCCACACAGCAAGACATCTAAGCACTGACAGGCATGGACCTGACAATCAGGCCTTAGGCTGCCACTGGGCAGGGAGCGTGGCTCAGTGGTAAGACATCTTCTTGGCATGAAGGAGGTCCTGGGCTCAATTCCTGGCATCTGTAAGGAATTCCATAGACGCAGAAATAAAAGGCTTTGGGAGTAAAAGTCCATTTATTAAGACATCTTAGAAAGCTCAAGTACACGCAGTGGCAGGAATGACACTTCCCGCCAGAAGCACAGGTTATAATACCAGTCACCCCATCCCCCCTTCCTGCTTCCCATGGGAACAGAGGCTTCATCTCCCGCGCAAAGATAAAGTCTCCGCCGATGCATCTGGCCCATCGCCCGGGCTGTGGAATGCACTCAAGGTTACTACACCATCAACCCCATTGAATCCCTCACACCCTGCCTCCCCTAAAGAAGACCCTTCCCCCCAGGTTTGTGTGGAAAGGCACGGTGGAAAGCAGAAATAAGGGTGGGGGCTTCAATATTTTCGGAATAAACCCATTGATTATACCCAGAGGAATAATATCCCACCCAAGAAACTAAAATATTGCAAGCGGTTCGCGATTAAAGCGAGAGTCCAGGATAGCGTCAATTTACGTAGTGCTTGTGGCCATCAATAATAGTCGATTAGGGGCCTCTCCGGCGGAGTCGTGCCAGGACATCGGAAGCGGGAGCCTCCTTGGAGGCAAGCTGGAATGGAAGACAGGATGGATGTTACTAAGAGAGTTGGGCAAATCTAAAGCGAGGGCAGTAACATCATTAATCACTTTAGTAATCTGGAAAGGTCCCACAAATCTCTTGCCAAGTTTGGAATATTTATGCACGTCTCTGGATGATTTTTTTGTAGATAAAGTACACCCAGGAGCCCACACGCGATGAGAGAAAATCGGAGCGGTGTTTATCCGCTTACAGTTTTGGGAGTCCTTTGCTTGTTGTGGTGCGGAAATCTGGACCGACTTCCATCCCTCGGCTAGGGATGAAATCCATTTGTTGGAAATTCTGGGGGGTCCAGCTGCTGCGTGGTAGTTGTGGCAACGGCGGAAAGCGAAGCGAATTCAGACACAATTCCAAAGGGGGTTTTCTTTGTACTACTATGAACCGCATTGTTGTAGGCGTGCTCCATAAACGGAATAGCTTCGCACCAATTGTCTTGGTGGTAGTTGGTGTAACAAGCGTAAATACTTCGCTCCTAGGGTTCTGTTCGTTCTCTCCGTCTACCCGTCACTTTGAACGTGGTAGGGCGGCGATGGCCGGGCTGCGGCTCCCAACAACCCCAAAAACGCTTTCCAGAACTTCTGAGATGAATTGGGGGGGTCATGGGTTGAGGAGACCACCTTAACGGGGGGGGAATGGACGCGGGAAACGCGTTGAATAAACAGCCGTGCCAACTTGGGAGCGGAGGAGGGATGGAAGCACATGGAATAAAATGGGCTTGCTTAAGGAGAATAAGTCTACCACCACCCATAAAACCGTGTTGCCATGACTTTTCCGAGGGCAAGTCTGTAATAAAATCCCATGGAGATGACTTCCCAAGGGCGGGAGGCTACCGGGAGAGGTTTCAATAGTCCATGGGGCTTTCCCGGGATGGTTTTGGCAGCTTCTGCACACACCGAAAGGCAGCCTTTAATGTATGCCTCAATGTCTTTGCAGACGTGCAGCGCCACCAGAACTGCCCGGGCGAGGGCTAAAATGCAGAGTTTTCAAAAAAAGCCAAACTGTCCAGCCGAACGGGCATCGCGGCAAGCTTCAAGAACCGTGCTTGCTACGGAGGGGGGGAGGCACGTACCAACATTCCCCCCCTCCGCCAAACTCCATTCTCCCCAAAGCGCCAGTGGGAGTCTCCCCTCTCGGCCGCTGGAGGCTTTCGTGCAGCCCCGCCTCCTCCAGTTCCCCGCAGGGAAAGGAGAGACGGAGACTGGGAATGGGGGGGGTGGAGGGAGAAGTGGACGTTTGAGACCGGGTGACAGCCAACCCCAACTGGGAGGGGGAAAGAACAGGCAGCGTGGAATGTCTCGCGTAAGGCAGCTCCACTCCTCCTCCTCGGGTAGGCGCGAGAGCGCGTCAGCCAGTTTGTTGGTTTTTCCCAGGGAAAAAATGGACTGTAAAAGAGAAACGAGAAAAGAAATCGGCCCAACGAAGTTGTTTTTGCGGACATCCTGGGGGAGGGGGGGGTGGGAAAGAGCTGCCAGGTTTTTATGATCCGACCAAACTTGGAAAGGGGGTGCTTAGCCCTCCAGCCAGTGGTGGCGCTAAGTGGAGAGTGCTACTTTGATGGCCGCCCAGTCTCTTTGTCCCCCACAGTCCAGTTGAGTCTTCGGCACCAGAGAAATTTTTTAGGACAAATAAGCACCACGGAACCAGCCTCTTACCATCTCTTATTTTTTTCTGCTGCAACAGGGCTGCCCCAAGTGCTTTGTCCGAGGCATCCCACGCCGGAACCACAAACGGGAGATCCGGGTCAGGGTGCTTTTAGGATAGGTTCGGTGGTAAACGCCAGATTTTAATAGTTGAAAGGCTGTTTGACATTCCTCAGACTCAGAAAAGTGGGGGCCCACGGGCTTGGCCGGACAGTGGATCTTTACCCGCTTAAGTGCAGTAAGAGGTCTGTGAGAGGAGAGTCAGTTCAGCAGAATTGGGGTATAAAAAATCCACGATAGAAATTAGCAAAACCAAAGGAACGACTGGAGTTCTTTATGCGGTTGGTGGGGGCAGGCCATTGGAGGACTGCATCAATTTTAGCAGGATTCATTTTTGGGCTCCTCGGGCGAGATCCGGTAACCCGCAAATAGTCAATGGAGGTCTGATGAAAACAGCATTTGCAGAGCTTGGCAAAGAGAGAGTTGTCGGCTAAGCGCTTTCAATACCTCTCGAACCAATATTTCATGCTCTTCTATAGTTTGGCGAGTAAAATTAAAACGCCATCTAAGTATACAACCAATTCCCTTGTACAGTAAATCATGGAGAACTTCGCTGATAAGGGCTATGAAAGCTCCTGGGGCCCCACTTAACCGGTAATGCAGCATTATTAAATATTCAAACTGTCCAAACTTTGTGTTGAACGCGAGTCAGCAAGTTCTGCTAACCTTCAGCAATTCTGACTCTGTAGTAAGCTTCTCTCAAGTCCAATTTAGTAAAAATGCCGCCCTTTGGTTTGTGCGCATCTAAAAGGTCCTTGATCAAAAGCCAAGTAAAGGATATTTATTGGACAGGGAGACCGCATTGAGACCTCGATAATCTGTGCAAAGTCGCACATCCATCTTTCTTTTTGACAAAACAAAACGGGAGCAGTGTGTGTGTGTTTGGTAGTCCGTATAAACCTCAAGCGAGCAAGGTTCTTGTCTAAGAAGGCACGAAGTTCCTTCTCCTCATTGGGACTCATGCGGTAGATTCTACCCTTGGGCAGTTGTGCCCCTGGTTGTATGACAATTTTACAGTCAGTGTCTCTGTGGGTGGGCAACTGATCGCGATTCCTGCTCCTGAAAAACTCTGGCTAGATCCTGATATGCAGGTGGGATGCCAATAGAATCGGGAGCAATCACTGAGGAAGCCAGAGAGGGTGGTGTGGTGAGGAGACGCGGTTTTCTTCCCAATTCATGTGTTCACCGCAGGGAGGGTCAGTGAATTCCCAGGGATCCTTTTCTTTCCAAAATGAATTTTGGTTCATGTAACAACAACCAAGGCATGCCCAAAACTATGGAGTGTTTAGACACTGGCTTCAAAATGAAACTAATTTTCTCCCAATGGCCGGCGCTAACGGAGGAGAACCGGGCTGTGTTTTGTACTGGGCAATGGTCCTTCGCCCGAGGGGGCTGCCATTCATTTGGGTGAATGGTATGGGCTTAGCCAGGGGAATTCGGTCTAGACCTAGCTCCTCTGGGCTGACTCCAAATGAGGCCGCATTAAGCAGTGGGAGCAGCCGGAATCCACAAGGGCCGAGGCTATAATGCGAAAGTGTAACGAAGCGGGGTTGGCCAGAAATGCTTGAACAGTAATGGGAGCTGCTGCCTTCACTCACCGCATCAGGAGTCGGGCCCATGTCCATGGGGGCTGAAGAAAGGCAAACAGCTGCTTCCCCCCTCCTCTGGGTCGCCTTCGGTCACCGCTTTAGACGAGCCAGTGGGAGGCGGCCCTGACGTGGGCGTAGGTTTGGCAGACGGAGTGCGCTGAGCTGGAGCTGTTGTTGGTTTTTGCTTCTTGGGACAGTTGGCGGCTAGATGACCTGGCCCCTCCCCAGGTAAAGACACAATCCAAGTCGGGCGACGGCGTTCAGAGAGGTGGTTTCGGGTAGGAGCGGCTGGGCTACAATTATGGACACAGTAGTGGTTTTAGGGCGTGGGTGGCCTCCTTGACGAGCTTATTCCAAATCCAGACGCCCACCTGAGACCCCAACTGGATCCAACCCGTAATGGTAACGAGGAACCCGAATTAAAAACACCGCTTTCAATGAAGTTTGCTGTCCACAGCATCCGGAGAAGTATTCGCGATTTCATGCGTTCAGGCTAATTAGGAGGAAGTCGAGCAGTCACGCGCACCAAATTCATTAATGGACAAATTCTGCAAACGGGCGGTTGCCTTGTTGGATGGTTTTGATGGTGTTTAATAGCTTCGGCCTCGGCGCTTGGATCTTGAAAGCGCGCTCTTAAGGCTTGGAGGAATGCGGGCACTCGGTATCGAGAGTCCTCATCCTGCAAATCCAAAACAGTCATCAACCAGTCGGCTAGCTGCACCATCCAGGACTGAGCCAATGTCCTGTATTTTCTCGCTGCTCAGACCGGGTATATAGATCATCATAGTCTTCCGGCGGGCATTGAGTTGTAAGATGAAGCAGGGAAGTTTGGTGCCGTCCCATCAAAACGGGCTGGTATCGGGGGCCGGTAGTAGCCCCGCTCGACTGCTCTTGGCTCCTGCTGGGGAGGTGGTTGCGCTGGCTGAGCAGGTTGGGCAGGCGGCTGTTGGTAACGGGAGGGGCCGGAATCGGGGGCGTTGGCGGTGCCGCTTGGCGCTTGGGTGGCAGGACTCCAGGCACGCGGCCGCCCTGGCACCGGCCTGATCAGTAACATACAGACTCCAACTTGGGGCTTCCTGGTCTGCTGCCTCCTTAGTTCCCTCTCCAACGCAGCCAGCTCCCTCTCCCTTGGCGAGTCAATGCATCCTGGCAGGCGCATGCAAAGCAGCTTTTACTCGCTCCAACTTAGCCAGTTCAACCTGCTTTAAGGGCTTCAGAGAGCCTTCATGGCGTAGCGCAGTATCTTTGAACGCTTTCGCGTTGCCGCTGTAAATCCAGTCAAACGTTCCAGGACTTTATCATGGACTGACAGATTCTGGGCATATTGTCGTTGGAGCGCGTCTTTGGCACGGTCCAACTCGAGCTGGACTTCTTTGGCGCTGTTGTTCCCGGTCCCTCTGCAGGGTTTCGCGCTCTCGCTAAATCCGTGCCCGTTCCTCCTCCCATAGCTTGCATGCCACGGGTTCCATGCCGCTAAGGCATCTCGAAGTCGCCCCACTTCCCTCATCCCAGTCTTCTCTCGATGGGAGAGGAAACCGGTCCGGCTGGGAATGCAGGCTTTCTTCAGACTCTTCGCCATCAGGAAAGCGAGCCCTCGGAGGCAGCTGTGAAGTCAGCTGTAGCCACCGGGTGGCTCCCCGAGGCACCTCAGGTGCGGTCGCCGGATCTGGATAGTCCCACAAAGCCGTACGGACACCCCTCCCAATCCCAGGTTGAGTCCCGGGTGTCCTTTGGATCGGGCCCCAGTGCTGTGCGCCACGGTGGTTCCTTTGGGAGCTACTCACCAAAACACGAGTCCAGGAACGGCTCTAATCTAATTCCTGGGTTGCCGCATGAAAGGTGGTCAACCCCGTCTCCTCCATGACACAGGTTGCATCTGAGGTTTGTAATCCACACGCAGGAATCGGAGTGAGAGAGATCCGATCCACAGGTATGCCATCCATGGACAGCCCCAAAATCGACTCATGGAAGTCCCCATTGTTAATGCGTCATCACGTCCCTACGTTCCAACGGAGATAAAGGGAAGACTTCGTTAGCTGATCACGAGGGACGGGGAAAAGAGCCACCAGCGAGGCCCGCTTCTCCCTGCCCGGTTTCTCCAGATCCAGAAGGGAAAGGTCGGAGACCCTTTCTTTGGGGCTACCGCGACTCTTCCGCGAAAGTAACATTCAACCTCTCCATCGCAAGACAAAGAGGTCCACTGGACAGGAATGTAGGTGAAGGAAGATTCCTGCCACAATGTAAGGAATTCCATATAGACACAGAAATAAAAGGCTTTGGGAGTAAAAGTCCATTTATTAAGACATCTTAGAAAGCTCAAGTACACGCAGTGGCAGGAATGACACTTCCCGCCAGAAGCACAGGTTATAATACCAGTCACCCCATCCCCCCTTCCTGCTTCCCATGGGAACAGAGGCTTCATCTCCCGCGCAAAGATAAAGTCTCCGCCGATGCATCTGGCCCATCGCCCGGGCTGTGGAATGCACTCAAGGTTACTACACCATCAACACCATTGAATCCTTTACAGCATCTCCAGTTTAAAGGAGAAGGTGGTCGGTGATTTGGGAGCGGCTACCAACACTGTCAAAAAATACTGTAAGAGATGGACCAGTAAAGGCGATCTGGAGCTGGTGGACGGAAAACAATGATTGAAAAGACTTCGTGGTGGTTTTTCTGATACTATTAGAGTGTCCCATTGGGATCCATTATGTTATGATTTTATTAATGTAGTCTTGAGTAGATGTACTGCGGCCATGCCAGCAGGGTCTGATGGACATTGTAGTCCATGAACATCTGAAGCACCACAGTTGGACACCCCTGCTTTAGCAGCTCTGGAGCTGCTCGGCCGAGCACCAAGAACATGGTAAGTGCAAGGCACGCCTGCCAAAACACAGGTTGCTCACGTGCCTGCAGTTTTCTCCTTCCTGGCAGAAGGGGAAATGCCTGCATTTCTGGCCCAATCAAATGAGCTTTGCTGTCGCTCAGAACTGCTGATCTCAGGCCTCAGTGCAAGGGGTCAAGGACTACAAGAACTGGCTGCCACCCCTAGCCTTGCTGTGCAGCGAGTGGAGCTCCTTAAACACACGGAGGCTTTCTGTGGATAGAAAACCTGCCCGTATCCATAGATCCATCTTCCTTTGGGCACCTGTCAGAGGTGTGAATTTTACAGCAAAGGTGTCAAACTCGGTGGCCCTCCAGATGTTATGGACTACAGTTCCCATCATCCCCTGCCAGCATCATGCTGGCAGGGGATGATGGGAACTGTAGTCCATAACATCTGGAGGGCTGCAAGTTTGACCCCTGTGTTTTAGAGCATTATGGGAATGGAAAGCCCTTGGAAAAAGTGGCGTGTCAGTACAAAATAGTTGAATGGGGGGGGGGGGTGCTCTGCCGGGCACTTCTTTGCTCTCAGCAGGAGACCAAGTGGGGGCCGGGAGGAGGGGAGGGACTCTTGGATGAGATCATAGAGAGTGCTTAGTCAGGGAAAAGGCACCGTTCGATATCTCTGCAGGCAGAAAGGTGAAGGGGGGCAAAGGAGGGCCGTGACCGGGGGATGAGGATGAGCAGAGAGAAAGTCCCTTTGCCGAGACTGCAGTAAATCGATCTTTCAGCCCACCTGGGCGGGCGATTCAGCGTGAAATCTTCAGCGGTGGGAATCGCTGCAGTTCTCTGCTTCCTCCGGGCCTAACCTCGATATCAGCCTAGTTTATTTCTATGTGAATCACTTGACGTTGCTTCTTTTGCCGTAGATTTAAGGATGAGAAAATGACCGGCTGATTAAAATGTGTGTAGGTGGTAGTGGTACAGCTCGGGTTGCCAGCTCCGAGTTGGGAAATACCCAGAAATTTAGGGGGGTGGGGCCCAGGAAGGGGAAGCTTTGGGAAGTTGAGGGCAGGGACCTCAACAGGATAAAATGCCACAGGGTCAACCCTCCACAGCAGCCAATTTTTTCCACAGGAATTGATCTCGGTCGTCTGGAGACCAGTTTCAATTGCACGAGATCTGCAGGCATCACCTAGAACACAGGTGTCAAATTCGCGGCCCTCCAGATGTTATGGACTACAGTTCCCATCATCCCCTGCCAGCTTCATGACGGCAGGGGATGGTGGGAACTGTAGTCCATAACATCTGGAGGGCCGTGAGTTTGACACCTGTGACCTAGAAATTGGCCCTTCTCAGACTGTACTACTCTTAAGCGAGAGAGGGGGAATCGCCTGTTTGCATTTCGTGCCCCTTCAATGCTGTACCTCTTCTCTCTGCTTAGAAGTGTTTTAGTCTTGCTTTCTCTCCAGTGCAAGGGTTTTCTATGTGCCCAAGAATCACTGTTTGCTTTCAAATGTGTGACACTCCCTCCACCCGTAATATGAAACGGCAAACTCCAGGAACAAACCGTTATTATTTCAGACGTAAATCAGACACCGATGTGCGATACGTCACGGCTTCTTGTTGCTCCTTCAGTGTATCGAGTATGTTCTCAGTAGAATGAAACCCAAGGTTGTTTTTAAATATATATATAAATAGATATCAAATATTGCAACTGGGTTGCTTTTTGTGCTCAAGTTATTTGTTTCCTAAGCGACTTTGAGCATGTCTGGGGATGCGGCGTGAAGAGAAGTATTTCTTGTTTTTGTGCTTGACTGAATCTCTGCAGGTTTTATGCTTTTGTTTGGCATATTAATTTTCTAGCACATCCCAGTGTAATATGCCAAGATACGTTGGCGGCAAAATGGGAGAGGATGTCTACCCTGAACGCAGCATTCAGACGGAGGAAAAGGTGAAGGAAACCGCACTGTTCTCCAACTGAAATTTGATTCAGTACAGAGGTGCCCAAGGATTGTCTGATTCCAAATCTGAATTCTGTGCTTGTTACTGGAGGGTCTGTTCTGCACTAGAGGTGGAACAATCACAGTTTAAACGTTGCCCCTCTCTGAGCATTGACTTGAAACCCACAGATGTTGTCTGGGAAAAGACCAGGCATCAAGTCCTGAAGGACAGAAAGCCGTAAAGCCGGTAACTGCTGAGATCTATTGGCTCTCTTCCCTTTTGGCCCATGGTAACCATTCTGACGTCATTTAACCCCTTTGTGCCTCTTTCAACATTAGGAAACAAATGTTATTAAATGGCTACAGGAGGTGTCCTGTGAAGACTAATTGCCCCCACTGAATATGAAAAAAACCAGGTTTCATTTAACATTTTTATAGTTGTCGTATTATTCCTCAGTTCGGTTCAGTCCTCATTTTGCAGCAATTTATGCCCTGGCTGTCTGTTTTGAAGGATGGCCGGAGCTAGCCCCATCTGATCAGATCTGGTAGGCTAAGCAAGTTCCACCCTGTTAGTACTTGGATGGGCGACCGCCAAGGAAGGCAGCTGCAAACCACGTCAGTTCATCTGGCTTGGCCTAAATGAACCCTCTGAAGCCCAGTTCCAGGAAGCAACCGCAAAAAATTGTGGTGAGGAGAAAATGGATGACAGGAAAACAATGTAAGTTTGCTGTGGTTCCCTATATGGGAGAAAGGTGAGATATAAATAAAGTGACTTAAATAAACAAATACCTCCCATGGTCTCTCGTAACTCTGAGCAGGCTTGTAACTCTAAGCCAGGTCGGCCGCAGTCAGTACTCAGACTGGAGACCACCATGAAAGACTGTACACATAGAAGAAGCCAGGCCGGGGATGGGGGTCGCTTGCCTTGGCAGAAAAAAATTCAGGCATTATTATTATTATTATTATTATTATTATTATTATTATTATTATTATTATTATTATTATTATTAAGATTTTTATATCGCCCTAACCCCGAGGGGCTCCAGGCGGTGCACAACAATAAACATAATACAACATAAAATGGCCAAATCTTTAAAAACAGTGATAAAACAGCAAAAGCTAAATCCTATAAATACAATACAATAAAATACAATAAAAATACAATAATAAATATAAATGGCATCCCGCAGCTCCATTAGATGGACACTAAATAATTTGGATGGCAGCAGTCAAAGCAAATGCATCCAAATTTCACAGGATCCCTATCAATCAGTCATTTTATATTTCATCATAGGCCAGCATAAGATAAATGCAATAAATGGACAAAACCAGAGGTGGGATCCAGGTTCTCACAGGTTCCCGAGAGCAGGTTACTAATTGTTTGTGTGTGCCGAGAGGGGGTTACTAATTGGTGATTTTGCCCCGTGATTTTTGCCTTAGTTACGCCCCTCCTCTCAGCAGGAGCGCGCAAAACTTGAAGCAGTCTAGCAGGAGGTGCACCGGCGTGCGTGGCAGCCTGCGCCTGCGTGCATTCGTTTCCCGCCCAAGGACTGGCGCAGTGGCTGCGTCCTTGCCACAGCCCCGCCCAGGCATGCCCCGCCCCGGAATGCCCGGCCACGCCTCCATCATGCCCCGCCCAGCCCCATTGGCGCTACGCCACAGTTTGAATCCCACCACCATGGGAACCTGTTACTAAAATTTTTGGATCCCACCACTGGATAAAACATGTTTAAAACAGTGGAAGGGTATATCTGAAAGGTGCTCCTTTAGAAAACCTTACTCCGTTCAGTAAAACTGGGAAGACGTGTCCCAGCTCTCGATCAACAAATCCATTGCTTCACTCAAGCGCCACAAAACATACGAACGAGCCAGGGAGGCGTGTACAAAAATGCTTTTCCTTTTTTCCAAAAACAAAATTGCTGGGTTAATTTCACGTAAGAGGATATAAGTTTCTCGCGGAACGTTTTCCAGAGCCGGATGTGTCAGTGTTTTCAAGCCACCACCGTGAATTTCCATCAGTTAATCTGAGGCCTAGTTTAAAGAACCGGTTGATCTAATGCATGCAGGGTCCCAGCAGCCTCCGTGCATCTAAAATGTATAAGAACCCATTTTTTATTCATTTCCGACTTCATTTTGGAACGGCTTCCGTGTACCAGGCGGCTCCTTGGGGACGTTATCCTGCATATTGAGTACCTGAGCAAAATAGTGAGACAGTTTGCTTTCCTGCATGATGAGCTCTCTGAAATCAAATTTGTCTGATTCTCTTCAGATATCCTGGCCTCTCTGTCATAGGGGAGGGGGAAAAACAAATTGTATTATTTAATGTGTTCACTGCAGAAGCAATTTCATTAAGACTTTTTTTAAAAAAAAAAACTATAGCAGCAGCTTCTAGGATCCCTGAATGAACAAAATGATTTGCTGCTGGTCTGAAATGAGATCGGTAGATGTAAATTGTTGGGAATTTGTAACGGTTGTTGCTTCCCACTGGGAAATATCGAACGGGCTGCGTGGCCTTGAAATTCTAGATGGCAATGTGAAAAGAATATTTTTAAAAGGCAGCTGGGGTTTCTCTGCAATATTGCTGCTCAAAATGGAATTTTCTCCACAATAATGAGCGCTTGTGAAAACTCCGTAGCTTCCAGAGTGGCGCACCATATGCCATGCATCACTCTGACAGGCCCCGTTGCTGCTGAGTCAGGGAAGACGTGGTTGGGCCTTGGAGACAGATCGCCAAAGTAGTGGGGGCTCTCTAAGGCCCCTTCCGCACATAAGAACGAGCCTGCTGGATCAGACCAGAGTCCATCTAGTCCAGCACTCTGCTACTCGCAGTGGCCCACCAGGTGCCTTTGGGAGCTCACGTGCAGTATGTGAAAGCAATGGCCTTCTGCTGCTGCTGCTGCTCCCGAGCACCTGGTCTGCTAAGGCATTTGCAATCTCAGATCAAGGAGGATCAAGATTGGTAGCCATAGATCGACTTCCCCTCCTCCACATGCAGAATAATGCACTTTCAATCCACTTTCAATGCACCTTGAAGCTGGATTTTACTGCAAACAATTGTGAAAGTGGATTGAAAGTGCATTATCTCGCACGTGCAGGTCTAGGCTTGCCAAGACTTCGGCCAGCAATCCCCGAGAAGAATTGGGAGGCATTTCTGGAAATTTGGCGGGGAGGGATGCATTTTGGCATTGTGCCGGCACATTCATGACACTCTAGCATTCTGAAAAAGCTCTATAGGTTTACCACTGGATTTCGTGAAATGCTGGAGCGACCTCTGTGTCATTTCTAGTTTTAGCATGAAGCAACATGAATGTGCCGGCGCAGTGCTGGCATTAATTCCCCCCTCCAATTTCCTCTCATCAGCCCCCAACAGGTTGGTGGGCATGAAAGTTATTGTCTCCCATTGTAGTAGAAGGCTCGGCATCCAAAAGGAGGCTTAGATCGTGGGGATAACCTGAATCACATAGGTGTTCTCAGATGAGTAAACCCCCTGCCCCCAATTATCATCCAAACCACATCATTCTCCTTGATTGGTTTTTGTCCTCTATTAAATGATGGAGGCCTACATACAATAATAGAATTGTATTTATTGTTTCAATCCATCGTGACTCTTACGTAATAGTTGACATAACAGATTGCTGAGTGGGACCTCTTCTTGCTGTGATCTGCCATCTGCCCTGTTCCTAAACCGGGGAAGCTTAACGAAAGGCCCCTCCCCACAATACCCTGGTGTAAATTCATGCTGCAGTATTGGAACTTCCACAGCTGTTGACTGCGAGGGGTTTGGCATCCATTTACTGAAACAATCTCATTACGTTGGGATGTTTCTAAACATTATAACTGCTTTAAAAAAACCCAAGCCAACCGTAGACCTAAAGTGAGAAGGGACACAGAAAACAGAGGTAACAGCACTACAACAGCTGCTAGTAAACTAAGCGGAACATGACTGTCGTTGTGTGAGCAGTATGTATTTTTAATGTTGCATGTTACACAGTCATTGGGAAACAGATAGCAAGAAGGTATCCCAAACCGAACATATACATCTCCGGGTTTTGCAGTCTTCTTCTTATTCATACCTAATTATGACAGACTTAGTAGAGCAGGGGTGTCCAATTCTGGTGCCCCAGGTGCTCATGGACTACAATTCCCATCAGCACCTGCCAGCATGGCCAATTGGACCCCCCCTGTAGTAAAGCATTAGCTTTGTGTGTAGGAGATCAAACTTGAGTCCCTGTTATCTCCGGTTAAAATGACCTGGTAGGAAGTAAAGTGAAAGACCTCCCCTGGAGATGCCAGATAGTTGCTCCAAATCTAGGTAACCAGGAGGCCACCTGCCCCAGAGCCTGTCCTCCCCACTTCCACTGAACAGGAAAAAAACCTGACAGGGGATGGGACATCAAGTTGAGGCGGTGACATCATTTCCTGCATGAACAGGAAGTGATGTCATTGTGCTGGCACAGTACTCTCGTTAAACCAGGGGTAGGGAACCTGCGGCTCTCCAGATGTTCAGGAACTACAATTCCCATCAGCCCCTACCAGCATGGCCAATTGGCCAACCTGACAGAGGCTGATGGGAATTGTAGTTCCTGAACATCTGGAGAGCCGCAGGTTCCCTACCCCTGCGTTAAACTATAGAGCTTCTCAACCTTCCTAATGCTGCGACCCTTTAATACAGTTCCTCATGTTGTGGTGACCCCCAACCCTAACATTTATCCATTTTACAGATGGAGAACACTGATGCAGAGAGTCTTAGGCGACCCTTGTGAAAGGGTCGTTCGACCCCCCAAAGGGGTTGCGGCTCCCAGGTTGAGAACCACTGAGCTAAAACGTAAAGTTTTCAGTGAACCCTAGAGATGCATGATGATGCCTCTTTCGGTCAGCTCTGACTCAGAGGGGTGCAATCAGGCACAGCCTGTCCCCACCCGTTAGTTTTACACTCGGTGACCTTGATAGACCAATATGAGTGATAATTGCTTTTCTAGCCAATGGGTTGCACATTCTAGGGTTACCTCCTTCCTCGTGGGGTAATATCTGAACTGTGGGCATTGGTGAGAGAAGCCAGCACTTCGCGCCTCTGTCTCCCTAACAGCTACAGACAGGAGGAAGGAAAATATAAAAGAAAAATGATGTAGAGAGGCCTGACCACCTTAAAAAAGAAGCGTTTACCTTGCGATTCCTCTTTTAATATTGCATAAATAAATAAATTGAGCGTTCCCCAGCTCAAGCTTGTTAAGGAACCAGTAGTAATTTTTCCCCCTCAAGGGGAAGATGCGAAGGACAATGTGATCATCTCCATACGCGAGAATTCTTCTCATGGGGTTTTCTGTAAGACCTCCTAAATGAGTTGGGGCTGACGGTTAAGCTTTTAAGCATCGTTCGCTGCTTAAATAATACTGTAAATTTGCCCTGATGTAGTAGCTGCGGGGTGGGGGCTTAGGCAGAAGAGGAACTCTGCAAACTATCGGATTTCTTCCGCTTTGTAAAATTCATGCTGGCGGGATTGCCAGGCTGTTGAGGAAGCTAATAAAGTTATCAACGGCAATTAATTCAAGTGGGGGAAACCAGGTAAGGACGCTAAATAAAGCATGACTTTTATGTTAAACAGAACATCTTTAACATCTTGATCATTTACACAGGTCCTCTGATCTTTGCCTGGCAGGTGCCCAAGCTATGAGTGAAATACTTCAGGACTCTAAAAGGAAGTGGAAATTAAATGGGATCTGAGGAGGGCCAGTGTGCAAAGGATGTGTGCATGTTTAAGGAAATCACATACAGGATGTTCACCTCTGGCTTTGGATGTTGCAGTGGAATAGTGGCTCATGTGCAAATGCGCTTAGGGTAGGGTGGGCCGCACAGGGTGTGCAATAGAACACACATTTGTTTGCATAAGGCTCCGTCCCTCATGTCAGCAGATAAAAGGATAACTTGGAAAGACCAATGCTGTGTTGCGCTAGATGAATTACTGGTCTTGACCTTTCACCAATCTGTAAATAATAATTTGCCTAATCTTGGCAGTCAGTGTCGGGGTTCTGTATCCAAAATAACCTGGTGTCACCCACAATTGTGGCTCCTTCACTGTCCCCCAACTCTAGATAATTCATAAAGAAGTTTAAGCACCATTCCCACTATAGATATCTAATGGCCCCAACTATGTACTTGGTCAAAAGATCATAAGAACATAAGAACTAGCCTGCTGGATCAGACCAGAGTCCATCTAGTCCAGCACTCTGCTACTCGCAGTGTCCCACCAGGTGCCTTTGGGAGCTCACGTGCAGGACGTGAAAGCAATGGCCTTCTGCTGCTGCTGCTCCCGAGCACCTGGTCTGATCGACCCATTTACTTCTGCACTCTGCTTCTTGTTCATACACGGGTCTATTCTCTTACTTATGACTGTTAAATTTACTCAGGTACGTTTCTTGAAGGTCTTTACAAGAGTTTTTTTTAGATGTCCAAAACTTCTAAATGTCTCCTGGATCATGACATCTTGCCTGTTTATTAATCTTTTGAAGATGTTTGAAAGATTGGTAAGAAGAAAGGTCCTTTTCAGAGGCCATGCTCATTCTCCCTCTGTAAGGCTTGTTCTTCATAGTTCTGTTTTTAACCATACATCCCACCTGTTTGCCTGGAATGCACACCAGGCAAACTGGTCCGTAATTTATTAGAATTGTCCTGGATTTTTAAAAAGATTTTTAAATTAGTTGATGTCAAATTCTGAAGTAATGACACCATTGTTAGTAACAGTGCATATTTTTATGAGGTCAGCAATTTTACACTTGAGGATACAGAACCCACAAGTATATCATGCCATCCAGAGCTGTTGATTTGTTTTGTGTGTGTTTTTTCATTTATCCACATACTTGTAGAACTTTATGTGGTGCCTGTACCATTTGTTGTGCAGACTAAAGATATAATGTACTATTTAAGAATGTACCATTTGCACACTTGTGGCTTCCTTCGCATTGTGTGTATATTCCCTTGGAGTTGGATTCTTGGGTTATGCACACATTTTCCCCTCTTCAGAATTCACCGTGTTCTCAGTTCAAAGAATCCCTGTGGTGTCCAAAAACTCTCAAAGTGTGACCTTTTCTCTGTTTGCAAGAAAAGTGAAAGAGATCCGTACGTTTTAAGCTTCCTTCGGGTTTTCTCACTCCTCCCAACTTTTCCTCGCCTACAGCATAGCAGTTCCTCCCTCTTTTCGTGTAACCATTTCACAATAATCAGAAGGTCTTTCTTGTTTGCTTGTTTTAACACTGAAGGTTGACATGAAATTGATCAGGTCTCGCAAAAAGAAAAAGCAGCAGGAAACAATCAAGTGGAGGTTGCAAAGAAGCAGGCAGCTGGCAAAACGATGGACTGAATTGGGCAGTAGTACTTTGCAGGAGGAAAATCCTTGTGCAAACAAAAAAACCAAGGGAAAACCAAACAGCTGCCTTCGAAAATGCTTTCTGATCCAAAATCTGCTTCTGATCCAAAATCAGGGTGTTTCTGATCCAAAATCTGACTCACCAATGGCTGCCTCTGTGAATTGGTTCCCCTCCGCCTACAACTTGGGGATGATAATAATATTGATCTCCTTTACCAGACTGTTTTGTTATGAAGCTCAATGGGGGTGTTTTGCCACTTTCCCCTTTCCTGCAACAGCTCATCCCCTGCTGGTCTCCCAATCATCAGCATCATCTTTTCAGCTCTTATAGGTGACTGCTGAGGAAACAAGGAGGCAAGAAACTACCTTCCGCAGCACCATATAAGATTCCAGTCACAGCCAATACCTATCTTCGCCAAAACTCCCATGGCCCTCAAGAGGTACTGCTGTTCGCCCTTTGATGAAATTACCAGGAAGTCCAGAGGTACCATGAGAAGCTCTTCCTGTCTATATTCCTACCACTTTCAAGATAAGGATGCTTACTGAACATACCTCTTGATCCAAGGACCACCCTCTCCCCCAATCCTGGATCCAGGAATATAGATATGCCCCAGGCTTCTAGTGATGTAGAGTCAATTTCAATAAGCCTTTATTGGCATACAGAACATACAATATAAATACAATTAAAATTACTAGATAAAACTTCACACTGGATCATAAGTTCAGTTCGCAAACCTCAGCCAGAAACTTTGCCACTGCGAGACAACAGTCAAGGTCATTACAGTTTAAGAGCATATTTACTTTATCAAGCTCTGTCAGGGTTTTCATAGAGTCAATGATTTGTAATAATAAGCTGCATCTTGGATTCTGGTAAAGTGGGCAGTGGAGGAGAATGTGCGCAATGGAATCCAACTGCCCTGGACTGCAGGGGCAAAGCCTCTTATCGTTTGGTAGACCCTTGAGTCTTCCTCTATGGAGCGGGGATGGCATAATGTTAAATCTAACCAGCATGTAGGCTCTCCTATATATAGGGTTGGTCAGCGCTGCAATATAGTAGGCTGGGTTTCCCTGCACAAATGGAATGGCCACGTTCATTGGCGAGCAGGATTTGTTGGCCAAGCTCTGCAGTTGTTGATAATCCCTTGCTAGTAGCCGCTCTTTGATGAGGGCAAATGTCTCAGTAAGGGTTAGCATGTTCAGAGAGGCACGATCATAGCCCAATTCCCCTTAATGTAGAGTCAAGCAAGCACAATTTCACATGGTAGATATCTGTTTCAGTATAAAAGCTTCCCCTATCACTTAGCAGCTTTCAAGTGATGGATCCTTCCAGCAAGGTTTATTCATTCATTCATTCATTCATTCATTCATTCATTCATTCATTCATTAAAATAGTAGCTACTCCTTTCCATCAAGTTTAATGTCTTCCTCCGGACTAAGGAAGTTTCCTCCAATTTAAGTGGATCTTTCGTTGGAGATGCTTAAGTTGGATGAGGAGACACTTAAGAAGAGAAGAAGAAGAGTTTGGATTTATATCCCCCCTTTCTCTCCTGCAGGAGACTCAAAGGGGCTGACAATCTCCTTGCCCTTCCCCCCTCACAACAAACACCCTGTGAGGTGGGTGGGGCTGAGAGAGCTCCGAGAAGCTGTGACTAGCCCAAGGTCACCCAGCTGGCGTGTGTGGGAGTGCACAGGCTAATCTGAATTCCCCAGATAAGCCTCCACAGCTCAGGCAGCAGAGCTGGGAATCAACCCCGGTTCCTCCAGATTAGATACACGAGCTCTTAACCTCCTACGCCACTGCTGCTCCTTGGAGGAAAGCTGTTTAGAGATGGTTGGATCCTGCCCTGCAACTCCAGCTGAAATTCTGGTGAAAGACAGACTTTTAAAGTGAGATTCGCTCACGTGTCTTCCATCAGTCAGTGGTTGGCTGCAAAGGCTTTTGTCTATATTGCTTAAGTAGACACATTTTCCTTTTGTTAACTGAGAGTGGGGTACAGGGGACAGTAGATGGTTTGTCGCTGAGTCGCTTTTCTATTGTCTTCCTGCCTCCTAAATGCCCAGCCTCGAATGTGACATTATTGCGAGCCTTTTCATTTCCTTTGTGGCTCCGTGTGGTCTTCAAGCAACTTTCTTGTGTGTTGTCTGCAGATGTTCAAAACTGCTTCCTCTCGGTGAAACATCTGCTGAGAAATGACAAAGCGTTGGGTGGCAGATGTCTGAAGGGCCAATAATGTGCGCGAGGCTTTTTCCTTGGCGTGGGCAGGCTTACGAGCTCAAATGGAAACTTTCCCTTCTGTCTTGCTGCTAAATGCGCAGATGATGAGAAATTGCTTCAATTTATTGGACTCTGCAGGAGAGAAATGGCGGAGTGACTTCGACAACATCTTTAAAGATATTCTCTTTTGGCTTTCTTCTGTAACCTGTTGATTCAGTCGCTCTCTCTGTTTCCTTTGCTTTCCCAGGGCTACGCTGGCTAGAACTATCCATTAAGCAATCAGGTCGTGTTGTGGCCTGATCCTTCACTACTAAGTGATGTTAGGAATTCTATTTAGAGGATATGTGCTAAGGGGGTGGGGGGCACTCTTGCTTAGTCTCTCTTCACCCCCCCCCCCCCAGCCATTGGGTTCTCAGCTGGAGTTTCGGACCCAAGCTTCCATAGCAAACACTGAATTAGGTCTCTTCCGCACATGCAAAATAATGCACTTTCAATCCATTTTCAATGCACTTGAATTTTACTATGCAAAATAGCAACATCCACTTTCAGACAATTGTGAAAGCAGATTGAATGTGCATTATTCTGCATGTGCGGAAGGGCGGGGGGGGGGAGAAGAAGAAGAAGAAGAAGAAGAAGAAGAAGAAGAAGAAGAAGAAGAAGAAGAAGAAGAAGAAGAAGAAGAAGAAGAAGAAGAAGAAGAAGAAGAAGAAGAAGAAGAAGAAGAAGAAGAAGAAGAAGAAGAAGAAGAAGAAGAAGAAGAAGGCTTTATTTACGGTCAATGACCAAATATAAGGATCAATGAGACTCGCACTCAAAGCTCACCAGAGACATACCAACAACCAGAGACATGCCAACAACCATACCCCACTTTTCTCCACTTAGGGAATCTCAAAGCAGCGTGTAATTGCCTTCCCTTAGCCTCCCCTCCCCACAACAACCTTGAGAGGTAGGGGGGGCTGAGAGAGTTCTGAGAGAACTGTGACTGTCACCTAGCAGGCTTTATGTGCAGGAGTGGGGAAACAAATCCGGTCAACCAGGTAAGAGCCTGCTGCTCATGTGGAGGAGTGGGGAATCAAACTTGGTTCTCCACATTAGAGACCGCTTCTCTTAACCACTACGCCACATGGGTGAACTGGACTTGATTCCCCACTCCTCTGCAAATAGCCTGCTGGGTGAGCTTGGGCCAGTCACAGTTCTCTCAGAACTCTCTTAGCCCCACCTACCTCACAAGCTGTCTGTGGTGAGGAGGGGAGGGGAAAGCGATTTCAAGCTGCTTTGAGATTCCTTTAAAGGTAGAGAAAAGCAGCGTATAAAAAGCAACTCTTTTTCTGGATTAGAAGCACAATTGGTTTGATAGAGCGAATATACAGCAGCAGCAGTGTGCAAGGAACAAGACCCCCGAAGAAATTCCAGACCAGGTTTCCCACTACACTCGGGAACATCTTTTCCTCTCCCCCCCCCCTTTTTTTGCGCAAAAACCATCCAGCCCCGAGGAGCTCACAAGCTCATTCACTGCTCTTCCCCAACACACAATATTTTTTTTCCAACAGCCGTAAGGAAAGAGAAAAGATTTCAAAGAGAGAGAGAGAGAGAGAAACTCCCTAATCTCCATCTGTCCACAAAGGTTGTGTTGGCACGTCTGCTATTTCAGATTGGGACTAGACATTTGGACCTGAACAGAAATGCAATTGGCGTCTGGTTAAGTTAGAAACCTATAGATTGTGAGATTTGACAAGCCCCTTTTTTTTTTGGGGGGGGGGGGGTAGCTTGCTTACTGGAAAGCAAAGAGTTAAAACACAGAGGTCTGATAAAGTGGAGTTAAATGCTGACACAAGGCGTTCCGTCCTGCCTTTAATTTGCGTGTCCCTTTGCCCGTATAACATTGTACATCTGCCCTTGAAAAGAGCTCTAGCAAGCACTCGGTAGCCAGGGAAGTCAATTTAGCCAAAGTTCCTGTCTCTGTCTTTGTGCTGCCGGCAGACAGCCTGGAGCTAGGAGTTATTATCGGCTAAACAGGTATATGAATAATTACTGACAAGTGAGGCCAGGGTTAATTGCCATTTTTAATCTTGTTCTCATAAATTCTCAGATAATGGGTGGAGGGAGTTAAGACCCAAAAAGGGTTCAGTCAGTATCTTTTCTAGATTCTGAAGGATGTCATTTTTGTTAATTACATTGTATGTGTCATCCGCATTATATGTGGGGCTGCTGTGTATTATGGCTGCGTGTTGCTCACTTATATCCTCACAGTCCTTCCATCAGCTTTGAGACGTTTGCGTGAGGTTATCTCATTTCCCCCCCATGCTGCAATCCTGTGTGATTGGCTGGGTGAACAGACGACAACTGCCCCAGAATCCCCCAGCTTTGTGGTTGAACGGGGTTAGCTGACAGGCGCGGCCAACCAATTGGCCATGCTGGCAGGGGCTGATGGGAATTGTAGTTCATGAACAACTGGAGCACCATAGGTTGGCCATCCCTAGGTTAGTATCTAGGGCCCTTTCCGCACAGGTCTTTTACAGCGCCCTAGGGACTGCAAAAACACCGTCCCTAGGGAGCTGTTCACATGGGGGGCGCAGCTGCATCGCAACCGCGCTGCCCTCGCTCCCCCCCAGTGGCGCGAAGCCACTGTTTCCAAACCTCGCTCCCCAAGCGAGGTTTTCTGGAAACAGCGGCTTCTAGCCGCTGCCGTGCGAACGGCAGCAGCTGGAAGGCGCCATCCCCCCCCCTTTTCCGATCGACTTACCTTCCCTGCAACCTTCCGGCGCGTCGCTGAGGCCTGGGGACACGCCCCCCTGCCCTGCGACTCCGGAGCGATCGCGCAGCGCAGGGGGGCATGTCCCCTGGCCTCGGCGACGCGCCCAAAGGTCAGAGAGAAGGTAAGTCGATCGGGCGACAGCGCATGAATGGTCCCGGGGTGTGTGTGTCGGCGTCATATATGCCGACACCACCACCACCACCACCACCCCGCGTGGCCGTGCGGAAGCGGCCTAGGATTGCCGAATGTCTTCACCAGATTCCGCCCCCAAATCTTCAGGAATTTCCCAAATTGGAGTTGGCAACTCTAGTTTGTATGACTGTTTCAGACCCAAGACATCTAGGCACGAACGAGGCCCCAAACAAAATGTAAAGTTAAGTGCAGTTTTTCAAAAACGATTTTTGCAAAAGCCTTTTGTCTTTCATCTCCCCCAGAACAGTTTACTTTTCAGAATCCAGCAGAAAAACACAAACACCGGCACATGGAGAAATGTCAGCTGTTTCCTGGAACTGGTTCGTGGTGCCTTATCCAATCGCTCAACAAAGTTACTTTCTTAAGGTGCCCCACAGAGTTAATAGCTGCCCCTTTTGTTTCTTCCTCACGCTATTTTTGGAGTGCTTCTGAGTCTCACCTTTTTAAATCGTGGAAACAATTCAAAACTTCGCTCATTCGGCCCGGCTGTTGCTAAGGCCGCTTTGCGTGTGACTTTTTTTCCTGTTCCCTCATACGGAGCTCATAAAGCCCAAACGTTGTTATGCAGGAAACGTAATATGAGGATGTGTTCCAAGCATTCCTGCAACCGGCAACCCACTGCAGCTCTTCAGCTGCATGTCAGGATCTGGAAAACAGGATGGGTGCAGAGGTGGGATCCAGCAGGTTCTCACAGATTCCCGAGAGCAGGTTATTAATTATTTGTGTGTGCCGAGAGGGGGTCACTAATTGGTGATTTTGCCGCGTGATTTTTGCCTTAGTTACGCCCCTCCTCTCAGCAGTGGCGCGCAGAACTTGAAGCAGTCTAGCAGGAGGTGCACCGGCGTGTGTGGCAGCCTGCGCCTGCGTGCATTCGTTTCCCGCCCAAGGACCGGTGCAGCGGCTGCATCTTTGCCACAGCCCCGCCCAGGAATGCCCCGCCCCCGGAATGCCCGGCCACGCCCCCGCCGTGCCCCGCCCAACCCCATTGGCACTGCGCCACAGTTTGAATCCCACCACCATGGGAACCTGTTACTAAAATGTTTGGATCCCACCACTGGATGGGTGTCAACCACCTGCCAGCTGCGTTGCTGATCTCCAGGAGGGGCCTGGAGGTCTCCCAGAGTTCTAGCTGACCCCCAGAGGACAGAGATCAGTTCTCCTGGAGACAGCGGGTAGGCTCTGTGGTATTATTCCCCTCTGAGGTCCTTCCCATTCCTCCATGACCTCTGAAACATCCAGGAATTTCCCAACCCAGAATTCACAGTCCTTCGGGCCAAGGGGGTGCCTGGTTATATTCAGCTCAGAGACTTGCAAACCTGGTTTATATTGGGGTGCTGTGTGGTTTCCGGGCTGTATGGCCGTGTTCTAGCAGCATTCTCTCCTGACGTTTCACCTGCATCTGTGGCTGGCATCTTCAGAGGATCTGATAGTAGGAATGGAAAGCAAGTGGAATTTCAAGCACATGGACAACTTCAACAGGAAGGAAGAAACCATGAAAATGAACAGAATTTGGCTACCAGTGTTGAAAAACTCTAGAATCAAGACAGTGAAAAATCAGCTCCACACAAACACCGGACAACTATAGACAATATCAATCAAAGGAAACAAAGACCAGGATACTTCTATTCAGATCCATTCACCTATTGACCTTGCTATCTTCATTGTTACTCCCAGGCTACAGACTTCTTTGTGACTCACATACCAGGCTACTCTATTCAGAGGGCCTCACCTTTTGACCTCACAGTATATATGCTCCACTTGCTTTCCATTCCTACTATCAGATCCTCTGAAGATGCCAGCCAGAGATGCAGGCGAAACGTCAGGTGAGAATGCTGCTAGAACAGGGCCATACAGCCCGGAAACCACACAGCACCCCAGTGATTCCGGCCATGAAAGCCTTCGACAATACACTGGTTATATTGCAGATTAGAGAAACAGCACGGTCAAGCAGTTGAATCAACTCTTCTTATGTGACAGCCAATATTCTTTCCTTTTCAATTAGGGTCATGTCCACTTAGGGGAAAATGTCATGCATGAATCGGCCCTCTGGTTGCCGCTTTCCCAGCCAAGGTGGAAGGGACGCTGATAAACATTTGGATCTTGTCACAAGGCCTCTCAATCGACTTCAGAATTTTTTAGTTTGCTTATTAGAATGTGTGGTTTGCGTATTGCTTTTCTTTTAACTGATTAATTTTCATATTGCTCAACCCTCAAGGAAAGATTTTTGCCGGCCTCATCAAAGGCAGTGCTGCATAACTTTCTTCAATAAAAACGGATGTATGTTGATGGGAACGAAGACCATCTTCGATGCCGTCTTTTTTCTTTCCTCTAACAGTATTACAACAGAGAATGAAATAGGGCTCTAAATCCAAATTTGCCTTCAACTGATCGTAGTTGGACCCCTAAGGGTTAATTAGTTAACATGTTCATTGGTGAATTTACTGTCCAAAAGTAGCTGCACTAAAGTGGACTTTATTCGTCCTCTGGTTTCGCTATTGGTACTAATAAAATATTTTTCATGGCTACAAAAAGCTGCTATGGATCTTTGGCATCTACAGTGAAAGGAAAATCATGTACAGCCGTTGACCAAGCCTATAACGTTGATCATGCAATCTTCCATATCAGTACAAAATATTGTTCTCTAATAGTTCTTGCTTTTAGGATAGAAAGTAGATTACATATCTTACTTATGCTGCTGCTTTTGACTTAACAGATAGAAATGTTGTGGTGGGTTTTCCGGGCTGTGTGGCCATGGTCTGGTGGATCTTGTTCCTAACGTTTCGCCTGCATCTGTTCCTAACGTTCCTAACATTTCGCCTGCAATATTTCTACTATACATCAAGGGAATCACTGATCAAATAGGGAAACTGATGAAAAAACATAACCTACAAACCATCTTCAAACCAGGAAAATACAGCAGATGCTACGCTCAGCAAAGGACAAAAGAGACCCCCTCACTTCTGCAGGAGTCTATCGCATACCCTGCAGCTGTGGAAAGGTTTACATAGGAACCACAAAACACAGCATTCAAACTCGTATTAAGGAGCACGAAAGACACTGTCGGCTTAACCATCCTGAAAAATCTGCAGTTGCAGAACATATCTTAAACAAAACTGGTCATAACATTTTATTTGGAAACACTGAAATTCTAGACAATTCAGAAGGTTACTGTGTCAGACTGCACAGGGAGGCCATTGAAATTCACAAACACCAAGACAACTTCAACAGGAAAGAAGAGACTCTGAGAATTAACAAAGCTTGGCTACCAGTACTTAAAAACACCAAAAGCAAACCCCAAGGGCATGCTAAGTTCATGAACAATGGATTCCACTTAAACACAGGATTTGCATTCGGCAATACTGCTGCTGCTGCAGGGCATGTAAATGTGAATTACTCCCTGGACTGATGAGCCCCACCCGCAATACAATCCTATCAACCACATCTTTGCATAACAAGTTCCACCCAAACACTTACTGATTGGTTCCCCACCCTGGGACATGGGGTGCATGGGCCCGCTCCAGGGGCGCATGGACCCGCAGCATGCCAAGTTGCTGGGACCCGGCACCAGCAACTTGGAAAGCATACCCCACCCCGCAGTTTGCCAAGTCGCCAGGACCTGGCTCTGGCTGCTGCTGCCCTCACCTCCATCAGAGCGGAGGTCGCACCTGCCTCGCTCCAGGGCCGGGGCAGCGGGTCTACAGCTTGCCAAGTTATTGAAGCCGGGTCCCAGTGACTTTGCAAGCCATGGGGCCACAGGCCCAGGTGTCCCTGGAGCAAGACAGGTGCAGCCTCCGCTCCGATGGGTCCCTGCAACTTGGGTAAGTGGGGCGCGGGGGTGCGGGCGCTGGAGCAGGTTTTGCCCTAAATGCCATTTTCCCCGGTACACCGCTGGTGGGGGGGCCCAGTTGCCATAAGGTAGCTTCCAGAAATTGACAACAGACTTATTCAAGCTTTGGAGAACACTGGCTAAAACCAAAGCTAACACCTGCATTGCCTTGGCTATTATGGTGGCCGGGCCTTATTTTATCTAACCGGTTTATCTACCCCCTGTCCAGAGACTTCTCTGGGTTGACTATTCTACTGAATAGTCCCAATAGATCCCTGTGTCTGGATCTTCGGCACCTTCATGCGGATGGCCCAGCTTGTGGAAGAGAGAGATCCTGTGGCAGGCCTCTCCGTATCCAATTTTATGCCTTTGATCCCGAGATGAAGGCAGCGGAACGAGGAGGAGAAGTTGGTCCGGCCTTTGATAAAAGAGGACTGGAAGAATGTTTGAGCAAGATGAACTGCCAGTGCGCGAAGGCTAATCTGCGCTGGCCATGCTTTCCTGAAGCTTTTTATCTTCTGCAAGCATTAAGAGCATGCCACAGATAACAGTCAAAAGAAAACCCCAACCAGACACACACACACACACACACACATCGGTATGTTTCCAGTCTCATTCGCCACAGAGCCAGGTGCGTTTTTCATTCCAAGGGTTTCTCCTTTCTCTGTCCCCCGGCTCCGCCGTCCATTTGTTACGTGGGTTCCCAATCGGTCCTTCCATTAGCGGAGTCTGAATAATTGTCTGTCTCTAGAGCTGTCTCTCTCTGGTCACCTCAAGCCAGGTGGTCGTAAAGGAGGGGAAATTTCACGGGCTTTTTTTCCTTGGCTGCTGATAAAAGAGGTCTGTGCTCCTTTTTGGCAGAGCCTCAATTCCAAGAAGGTCTACGGAATCCAAGATAGGCAACTAGACCCCACGGGAAGTACTCAGACATGCATATCGCTGTTTCCCTTTGAAAATATTTTATACAGACCTCTTTCAGTGTTAGGTATAAGTGGTGGCGAACCTTTGGCACTCCAGAGGTTATGGACTACAATTCCCATCAGCCCCTGGCATGGGAATTGTAGTCCATAACCTCTGGAGTGCCAAAGGTTCGCCACCACGGCGCTAGACTCTTACCCTCTCAGTCTATCACACACGCCTGTACCCATTCCAGTTTTTAACGTTTAACGTTTGTTATTTATATCCATTACTTTTCATGTCTGGTTTTGCCTTAAAAAGTGTGGGGAAAGGGGTTCATTTTAGCAAACTGGTTCGAGATGGGGGTGCCAATTCGAGGTTGAGAACTTCTTGGAGATTTGGGAGGTGGAGCCCAGGCGGGGTATTGGGAAGAATGCCATAGAGTCAATCCTCCAAAGCTGCCCTTTTCTCCAGAAGAACTGATCTCTGTGGTCAGGAGATTATCATAATTCTAGGAGAGCGCTAGGCCTACTTGGAAGTTGGCTGGCTTCCTTAGAGAAGAGACAGCATATTTGTCCGGTGGCTGTGGCGTAGGAGGTTAAGAGCTCGTGTATCTAATCTGGAGGAACCGGGTTTGATTCCCAGCTCTGCCGCCTGTGGAGGCTTATCTGGGGAAATTCAGATTAGCCTGTGCACTCCCACACACGCCAGCTGGGTGACCTTGGGCTAGTCACAGCTTCTCGGAGCTCTCTCAGCCCCACCTACCTCACAGGGTGTTTGTTGTGAGAGGGGAAGGGCAAGGAGATTGTAAGCCCCTTTGAGTCTCCTTACAGGAGAGAAAGCGGGGATATAAATCCAAAACTCTTCTCTTCTTCTCTCTCTGAGGCTAGAATGGGCTCTGAATTGGATACCTCAGTGGTTCCAGAGGGAAAGGTTTTGCCTGCGTTGATGGTGGAAAGTCCACCAGGTTGCAGTCTACTTATAGCGACCCCAAAGGATGTCCCAAGGTGGTTTGCCATCTCCTGCATCTGCATAGCAACCTTTTGCTTCCTTGGTGGTCTCCCGTCCAAATAGGGCAAACTCTCCTTAGCTTCTGAGATCTGTCGAGGTTGGGCTGGCCTATGTTGGCTCCAGCCAAAAAGAGGTCAACTTGGGAGACCTGTTAAAGTTTGTTTGCTCAATGGTCGCAACTATAAAGAGCACTCTGGGGCCCAGTGAGTAGAAACTAAACTGGAGTGGATCCAATGAGAGAGTCATAGGAGCTTTATGTAAAAGCCGTGTACAAATGCAATATTTTTTTAAAAAAAATAAGGTTTGTGCTGTTCATCCCATCTAAAGACCATTTCAGTTCCTACTCTTTAGTTTGGAGAGGAGACGTCTGAGGGGGGATAGGATTGAAGTCTATAAAATTATGCATGGAGTAGAAAATGTTGACAGAGACAAATTTCTCTCTTTCTCACAATACTAGAACCAGGGGGCATTCATTGAAAATGCTGGGGGGAAGAATTAGGACTAATAAAAGGAAACACTTCTTCACGCAACGTGTGATTGGTGTTTGGAATATGCTGCCTCAGGAGGTGGTGATGGACACTAACCAGGGCTTGGACAGATTTATGGAGGAGAAGTCGATCTATGGCTACCAATCTTGATCCTCCTTGATCTCAGATTGCAAATACCTTAGCAGACCAGGTGTTCAGGAGCAGCAGCAGCAGAAGGCCATTGCTTTCACATCCTGCACGTGAGCTCCCAAAGGCACCTGGTGGGCCACTGCGAGTAGCAGAGTGCTGGACTAGATGGACTCTGGTCTGATCCAGCAGGCTTGTTCTTATGTTCTTATGTTCTTACCTTATTCTTCCATGTTCCTCAGCTGACAAGAACTGGGACTGAAAATACTTCCTCTTTGAGAGGTCACCATAAGTGTCCACACGTGTCTCCACAACACTTAGAACCTCTCAGGAAGTGCTGCTCTGTAACCTGTCTTTTGGAGAGATGTGGTTCATGAAAATTCAGGGCACGAGCGGAGTGGGAGTCCAAAATGGCCCTGGAGCAGCCCCCCCCCCCCCCCCCCGACATAAGAAGGAGTCAGCTGGAAGAAAGAAGGTGCTGTGGTATCCTTCTCGCAACCCCGCTCCACAACTCAGCGGGGGCACACCTTCCCCGTACAACGCGTGACTTGGCTGGGTGGTGCTGTCCATGGCTCTGGGCTGAGCAGACCCCAAAAAGGGGGTGCTGAGGAGAAGCAGCCCCACTAGTGCCATTACTGTACCAGGAAATGTCCTGGTGTCTATAAGGGCCAACCTTCCCCTGCCTCAGGCATGGCCAGCAAGAAGTACATTCTTTGAGAGGTTTGGCAGAATGGTTGGCTTCACCTTTGAAATTTTAGCACATTTATTATTATTATTATTATTATTATTATTATTATTATTATTATTATTATTATTATTATTTTGATACAAAAACAGTTAGACGCAGCAAACAAGATCAATATGCTGGATTTTGTATTACATCACACGTCGGACACTTCCCAAGCATCTAGGACTGTGTGATGTATCGACGAATAACGCGTGCAGAGCCGAGTAGGGTGGCCTTTTGCAGCTGACATAGGGTGATTTTGTCAGCGCCGATTGTTTTTAAGTGCCGTCCAAGGTCTTTAGGCACTGCACCCAGTGTGCCGATCACTATTGGGACCACCTTTACTGGTTTGTGCCAGAGTATTTGTAGTTCAATCCTTAAATCCTTGTATCGTGTATTATTATTATTATTATTATTATTATTATTATTATTATTATTATTATTATTATTATTATTTAAACTTATAGGCCGCCTCATCCTCGAAGGGCTCGGGCGGCTCACAGTATGGCTGTTCTCCAAGACAGCAAATCAAAACAACATAAAACTTAAACCCATTAAAACTTAAGCAGCAGTTACTCACGACAAATATAGATTAAAACAACAGGAGTTGTTTAACAAAAGTTGTTTAAAACAGGCATCCGATCTAAAGGCCAAAAAGAAAGGGAGGGAGTAGGCAGGGACCGTGATGGAATCGGGGAATCAGGCCCAACCGAGATGGCTTCAGTTTCAGCGACGCAGACACAGCGACACGGACTAAAAACATAATTCGAGCGGCTGTGAGTTTGTGGTTTTGTGTAGGTACTTTTCGGTCTAACGTGGTCTGGCGTGGTTACTTCTATGTGCCCTTTGCAATAAAAAGCGAATGCAACGCTGCTTACCTTTCCCTTTCTGTGGCTTTCATCTTATATGTAGAAATGCTGAATATTCAGGCACAGCTTTAAGAACTCGGGAAGTATTCCAGCCAGTGGTCTCTAAGCAGGCGCAGGGGTCTGCAACCTGCGGCTCTCCAGATGTTCATGGACTACAATTCCCATCAGCCATCAGATTATCATAATTCTAGGACCGTGGTGGCGAACCTTTGGCACTCCAGATGTTATGGACTACAATTCCCATCAGCCCCTGCCAGCATGGCCAATTGGCCATGCTGGCAGGGGCTGATGGGAATTGTAGTCCATAACATCTGGAGTGCCAAAGGTTCGCCACCACTGTTCTAGGACAATGGTGGCAAACCTATAGCACCCCAATCGGCCATGCTGGCAGGGGCTGATGGGAATTGTAGTCCATGAACATCTGGAGAGCCGCAGGTTGCAGACCGCTAGAGAAACAACAGGGACTTTTGTAGTCATGTGCTATGTCACAATGAGGGGGCCCTTACAGCCGAGGGGAGGAGCCAGTTGCCAGGGGAAATGAGTGGTGGTAGTCAAGGGGAAATATGACATTTATGATGCAGCCAACATGGGGGTGCCTTTTTGAGGCTGTGTTTATCTTTTCCAAAAAAAAATTGGTTCCTCGTGAAGATTTCAGACAGTGCGGCTTTGATCTAACACATCTTGCATGATGGTAAGTTTGTATCTTTGTTTTATTGGGTTTGCGTGCATTTCATGTTTTGCCTCACGCACAAAGAAGGAAACAAAGGGAATGTTTATTTTCGAGAGGTTAAGCCAGAATGGTACAGTGGTTAAGAGCAGGTGGGCTCTAATCTGGAGAACGGGGTTTGGTTCCCTACTCTTTCACATGAGTGGCAGAGGCTTATCTGGTGAACTGGGTTTGTTTTTCCACTCCTCCACATGAAGCCTGCTGGGTAACGTTGGGCCAGTCACAGTTCTGTCCCTCCCTCGCAAAGTAGCTGCTGTGGGGAGAGGAAGGGAAAGGAGTTTGTGAGCCACTTTGAGATCCTTGCAGGAGACAAAGGTGGGGTATAAATCCAAACCTCTCTTCTTAATTGTACATTAATAGATACCCTGATCAGAATGGCCCAGCCGAGTCCGGTCTCATCAGATCTCATAAACTAATAATTCATTGCTTAGAAGAGTTAATCCACTCTAAGCCCATTCATTTCAATTGACTTAGACTGAGGAAGAAGAAGAGTTGAATTTATATCCCCCCTCTCTCTCCTGTATGGAGACTCAAAGGGGCTTACAATCTCCTTTCCCTTCCCCCCTCACAACAAACACCCTGTGAGGTGGGTGGGGCTGAGAGAGCTCCGAAGAACTGTGACTAGCCCAAGGTCACCCAGCTGGCGTGTTTTGGGGTGCACAGGCTAATCTGAATTCCCCAGATAAGTCACCACGTCTCAACCGGTAGAGCGGGGAATCAAACCCAGTTTGATTCTCCAGATTAGAGTACACCTGCTCTTAACCACTACACCACTGCTGCTCCTAGAGTAACCCTGCATAGTATTTCGCTGTAAACATGGTTGGCCCCAGTTAGTACTTGAAAGAAAGACCCCCCTAGGGAGTCTAGGGCTGTTACACAGAGGTCGGCAATGGCAAACCACCTCTGAACGTCTCTTGCCTTGAAAAATTTGTGCCTTGACGGCGCTTTCCACCAACACCACATGAAAAGATAAGCCACTAAGCAAACATTCCCATAGTTAGACCCAGAGGTGGGATCCAGCAGGTTCTCACAGGTTCCCGAGAGTAGGTCACTAATTATTTGTGTGTGCCGAGAGGGGGTTACTAATTGGTGATTTTGCCACGTGATTTTTGCCTTAGTTACGCCCCTCCTCTCAGCAGTAGCGCGCAGAACTGGAAGCAGTCTAGCAGGAGGTGCACTGGCATGCGTGGCAGCCTGCGCCTGCGTGCATTCGTTTCCCACCCAAGGACCGGCACAGCGGCTGCGTCCTTGCCACAGCCCCGCCCCCGTCATGCCCCGCCCAGCCCCATTGGCGCTACGCCACAGTTTGAATCCCACCACCATGGGAACCTGTTACTAAAATTTTTGGATCCCACCACTGGTTAGACCATTTCAGAAAAACAACAATTCTTAGAAGTTGCAAATAAATGTTCAGTGTTCAAGGTGCTTTGCATGTAGTATCTCAATACAACAGTATCATGAGGTAAGCCAGTATTTATAGCTATGTATTCCAGACTTGGAGGGAGTTTAGTTGAGAGACTTGGCAGCTTCCCCCCCCCCCCACCCCCGCACCCCGAGCCAACAACAAATGCGCACCTGGGCCAGATACTGGACGGCCACACCAACGCCGTGTGCTGGGCTGCCGAGAGCACTATTTTCCGTAGATATGCCCCTGCCGGACTAAAGGGCTTTTGGGGAGACCAGCTGTTGAGGGTGCCGTCCTCTGTACCTCCGTATTCCATCTTTGGAGCCCACACTTGTTGTGTAGCCGCCCTGATGAGTTCTGACGTGGAATCTGAAATGTTTTTAGAGTTAAGGTTGGAGTGTTTGGTTTGGAGTGGTTTTAACTGAGACTTAAATTTAAATGGTGTTTTTGTTGACTTGTACACCGCCCAGAGCCCTTCGGGGATGGGGCGGTGTATCAAAACCAACCAACCAACAAACAAACAAACAAACAAATAAATAAAGGTCTCCGTCCTGCTCCTGTTGTCCGTTTTGACCTGGCAGGTGAGGGCCTCTTTTGAAGGCTTAGGTATACCTAAGGAGGGATCCTTTTTCTTTTACTGAAAAAGTAGAAATTTCAAACCTGAAATCTCACCAAAGTCCGGTTGTTGTGGGCTTTCCGGGCTGTATGGCCGTGGTCTGGCAGATCATGCATTAGCAAACGTTAGGAACAAGATCTACCAGACCGCAACCGCACAGCCCAGAAAGACCACGACTACCAGTTGAGTGCGACTGTGAAAGCCTTCGACAATACAGTCACCAAAGTCCCTTAAAGACTGTCTCAATAGAAATGGATAAAAAATAAATAAGTAGCACATGGTTAACATTATGGCCGCAGTGAGGATGCATTCTTAACATTTGAAAAGACTGAAAATAACAGAACTGTCATAGCAACATGGCCTGATGTGTACTATAGCATACAAAAAAGGCACATGTTTTTAAAAGTTATAAGAGGGGGGAAAATAAATGACAAGGTGGATCTTGCCGAATGTTCGACGTAGTCCGTTCGTCTTGATTTTGCCAGCTGCAAGACTGGCGGACTCTCCCCATCTCCACCCCGATATGAAAAGATTCCAGAGGGCATTTTAAATAGCTATCCCCATGAAGCAACCTATCCTGTGATATAATTTGAAGCACAGCCATCATCGGGGCTTAAACATAATAATCTTTGAAAATGATTGGGAATTTGCCCCAGATGGGGGCTGGGGCGGAAAGGCCAAGTACGATTAATTTTCCCCCAATGATAAACCACACCTTGTCCCAAACGCAACGTGCTATGAAGTGTGATTGAATCCATTTAACTGCAGCGCTTAACAACTGTGACTCAAATGTCACCACAGAAAGTGATATTTCAAGTGGCATGGTGGGATTGGAAACCTGCGGAAGGTTTGTCAAAGGGAAAAGTAAGTACATAATTTCTACATAAGTGATTTGTCTAGTCTAAACCACTTCTGCTCAAAGAGAGAGGGGGAGCGAGTTTAAAAATGAAACCCCCATAACTCTCGCCCAGGAGAGAGGATCGAATTGCAGTGCTGCATGAGGAAAGACCTTTGACAATAATCCTCAAAAGGGTAAATAACACCCAAGTGGAAATTGCATATGCTGGATATGTATTTAACCAGAAATACACATGATCTATGGAAATGCACGGGATTTGTGCAAAAACACAAGGGTTTATTTGTGTTGTTAAAGCGAAGTAGAAGAGTGCCCAAACGTGTACAAGGTTTGGTACAGAGTTGCCCACCAAGCCGTGGCTGCCAAACCCCTGGTGGGCAGTGAGGGATTCTTTATCCCCAGTGGAGGGGGGGGGGGCAGCATTGCCGCCATGGCAGTGTCACTTCAGAGTTTCCTGATAGTGGGAAACTCCTAGCAGCAGTGGCGTAGGAGGTTAAGAGCTCGTGTATCTAATCTGGAGGAACCGGGTTTGATTCCCAGCTCTGCCGCCTGAGCTGTGGAGGCTTCTCTGGGGAATTCAGATTAGCCTGTGCACTCCCACACACGCCAGCTGGGTGACCTTGGGCTAGTCACAGCTTCTCGGAGCTCTCTCAGCCCCACCTGCCTCACAGGTTGTTTGTTGTGAGGGGGGAAGGGCAAGGAGATTGTCAGCCCCTTTGAGTCTCCTGCAGGAGAGAAAGGGGGGATATAAATCCAAACTCCTCCTCCTCCTCCTCTTCTTCTTCTTCTTCTTCTTCTTCTTCTTCTTCTTCTTCTTCTTCTTCTTCTTCTTCTTCTTCTTCTTCTTCTTCTTCTTCTTCTTCTTCTTCTTCTTCTTCTTCTTCTTCTTCTTCTATTATTTTACCATAAGAGTTGCTCATGATTCCTAGAGCTACATGTTGACACTTCCAGATTTTCCCCAGAAGTGATGGTGTCATGCTGTTGGCACAATCCACCCAAGATGTCCCCACCATCAGCCCTCCATACATCCAATGCTGATTTCTACCCCCCAACAAACACTTCTGCCGTTGACAGTGAGAGCCAGTGGTTAGGAGCAGGTGGACTTTAATCGGGTGGTTCTTCTTCTCTATGAATTTGAGAACATGGAGCAAAGAATCACAGGTGTTTCCTGAGGCAGTTTGCTTGAAGAAGAGTTTGGATTTATACCCCACCTGTAAGGAGACTCAAGGCGGCTTATAAACGCCTTTTCCCTTCCTCTCTCCATAACAGACCCCTTGTGAGGCAGGTGTGGCTGAGAGAGTTCAGAGAGAACTGCAACTAACCCAAGATCACCCAGCAGGAAGTTGTATTTGTTCTGTTTTAAACTGTGCTCTACTTCGATTTATATGTTGTGCACCGCCCAGAGCCCTTCAGTGGAGGGTGGTATATAAAGCTAATGAATGAATGAATGAATGAATGAATGAATGAATGAATGAATGAATGAATGAATGAATGAATGAATGAATGAATGAATGAATGAATGAATGAATGAATGAATGAAAGACAGAGGTTATAAAACTAAGTAAAACAATATTAACCTTAACCTTAGCCTCGTCTCCTAAAAGATATGCCCCAATCCTGCAAGGGAGATCTGTGCATGAAAGCAGCCTTCAGTGCAATGGCAGAACATGTGTGATGTTCTTCTGACTTTTGCTGAACTGGTTTTGACGTGACTATTATGGACATGATCCCTGACTGGGATGGGCCAGGCTCACTTGACCTTGCCACGTCTTGGAAGCTAAATGAAATCGGCCCTGGTTAGTGCTTGGATGGGAGACCACCAAGGAAGTCCAGGACTGTTATGCAGAGGCAGGCAAGGGGGACATGACCTCTTAGGCTCTTTCTTTGATAACCCTACCTGGTTGCCCTCAATCGGCTGTGACTTGACAGCACTTTGAGCACACAATATACTCATGGAGGAACAGTGGCATTTTATAGCCCAATCTTGTCTGATTTTGGAGGGTTGCTTCTGATGTTTCTTGGGTCCAGGCTGCAGAGAGCTTGATGCGGGTTCTCCCTGTCGAGAACAAGTGGGATTGTTCGGGTACACCCATGAGACGTAGCAGTCAGGGCCCCAGATATATCCATAGACTATTTATCAAAGTATCTAGGAAGAGCTGCCCTGACTTGGGTAGCCCGGATTAGCCCGACCTCTCTTGGAAACTAAGCTGGGTTGGCCCTGGTTAGTGTTTGGACTAGAGGAGGTCCAAGGTCCTTATTTGGAGGGAGATGAATGATGTCTCTTCCCTTGAAAACCCTACGGAGTTAGCACTTTTCACCACATAGGAAAATCTTAACACAGGGGTCTCCATCCAGCTTAAGCCTGAAAGCAACTTTGGAATTCTGACGCACTGTGATGCGTGCAGCAGAGGCAGAGGCTGGTACAAGATGGCTGCCACCCAGAGGTGGGATCCAGCAGGTTCTCACAGGTTCCCGAGAGTAGGTTACTAATTATTTGTGTGTGCCGAGAGGGGGTTACTGTAAGGAATCAGCAAGGTCCAGTCCAAAAGTAACCGTAATAGTTCTTTAATGAGCTGGCTTTCATGATCGACTCTACAGGCAATGCAGAATCTACCCCCCCCCCCCCCCCTTGTCGGGTGGCCGCTTTTACGGGCCTCTCTTCCTGCCAAGAACTGAACATAAACAATTACTCATTCCCACAAACCAGCAGAAGTTTCACACAGACAGAAAGCAAGGTTAAGCAAGCGATAACACCTGCGCTGGGCAATTAGCCCAACACGCCGGAGGAATCTCCTCCAAGGCCGAACCAACAACTCTAACTAAATCACAACCTTACAGTTACTAATTGGTGATTTTGCCATGTGATTTTTGCCTTAGTTACGCCCCTCCTCTCAGCAGTAGTGCACAGAACTTGAAGCAGTCTAGCAGGAGGTGCACCGGCGTGCGTGGCAGCCTGCGCCTGCGTGCATTCGTTTCCCGCCCAAGGACCGGCACAGCGGCTGCATCCTTACCACAGCCCCGCCCAGGAATGCCACACCCCCGGAATGCCCGGCCACGCCCCCAGAATGCCCCGCCCAGCCCCATTGGCGCTACGCCACAGTTTGAATCCCACCACCATGGGAACCTGTTACTAAAATTTTTGGATCCCACCACTGCTGCCACCGCTTCCTTTCCCTGCTTGTGCTGTGGTGGCGATGCTGCCAACGAAATAAATAAACAAAAACTACCCGGCGAGTCCAATCTTCAGCAGCCATTCAAAAGTCTCGCTGACCTCACTTGCTTTCCAAAAATTCTCGGCAGACTCCAGGAGCAATCACTGTGGCACCCAAGGGGTCACGCTGGGGACCCTGGCGTTGGGGGTGGAGATTGCTCAACATATAGGTTTGGGCAGGGTTCTAATTCGGGCCAAAAGTTCCCAGAGGTCTACCTCACCCTCCTGTTTGCAGTGTAGGCCTGCAGCTGCACATCCTCACGTGTAGACGTTGCGAAAGATGCACATCTTCTCAGTTCTAGGGGTTGCTAGGGAACCAGAGCCTCATTTGGACAAAAAAAGCTATAGCCTGAAATGCCAGGCCTTTACAGTGTCACATTGTGGATGTTGTCTTTTTTGCAAATGATAGCCGGTTTTCTTTCGTAGTGAATATCCACATTGTGTAACGTACGCTAACCCCTGGGCAGTTACCTTTTTGTGACACTCCCCTCTTCTTTTTTAAATGGAAGTCAGCCAGACAAAACCCCTGGCGGATTTCTCTGTAGCTTTTTATGAAGGTTGTGCTTGCAAAGGAAGTGGCTTTTTACCACACGATGCCGTCAGGAAAAAGCTGGGTTTTGTTTGGCCACAATTTAAACGGCCACTTTTCCCTCAGAGAAGAGAGAAAGAGTCACGGCTTCCTGTTTTGGATGGTATCATTATTAATTCAATACCGAAAACATGACTTCCTTTAATCTGAACATCCCTTTTAAGACCCGATGAATTTTAAAACAGCCCCGGAAAAAAAAATGTTCATAAATCCCAACTTCAGTTCAGAATACGCTGCTCACAGAGAAACGTCTGCTGTGTTTTTCCTGAGTGTGCCAAGAATTTCTTGCATGTTGTTTCAGTGATTCTAACCACATCCCTACAGCAGTATTATCGCTTATATCAGTAGAGTTCCCATTTGTCTGCTATGGTGAGAGACCTCCAAGTAACCAAGTTCCTTGCCATCCAGTGCTCACCCGACCAGGAGTTGGAAACTGCGCCCGGAGAGAAGTTAAAAAAGAAAAATAGGGCCTCATCTACTTACAGGCAGAGGTGGGATCCAGCAGGTTCTCACAGGTTCCTAAGAGGAGGTTACTAATTGTTTGTGTGTGCCGAGAGGGGGTTACTAATTGGTGATTTTGCCACGTGATTTTGGCCTTAGTTACGTCCCTCCTCTCAGCAGTAGCGCGCAGAACTTGAAGCAGTCTAGCAGGAGGTGCACCGGCGTGCGTGGCAGCCTGCGCCTGCGTGCATTCGTTTCCTGCCCAAGGACTGGCGCAGCGGCTGCGTCCTTGCCACAGCCCCGCCCAGGAATGCCCGGCCACGCCCCCATCGTGCCCCGCCCAGCCCCATTGGCGCTACGCCACAGTTTGAATCCCACCACCAGGGGAACCTGTTACTAAAATTTTTGGATCCCACCACTGCTTACAGGACATTCTGACAGTAGAGTTCCTGGCAATTCCTAGAGCGATCCAGAAATGACACAGCTCTAGCAATCTCCCTGAACTCTTTGGTCAAAACTTTCTGTAAGTTTTTTTCTTTTTGTTTTTCCCCTGGGATGCTGCCCCCACAACCCTCCTGTGGCCCTGCCTGGCAACTCTGCATGGAGGGTGGTGGCCAGGTTTGAAAGAGGCTGTGTGGTCGCAGAGCCAGCCTTCCCATGAAGTCTGCCAGGTCTTCCGCTCTGGCAGTAGACCTCCAGTCCAGAAGCCCTGGTCCGCCACCACTGTTCAGTAAGGCAACCAATCAGTGAGGAGGGGGAACTGCACCCGGGCCATGAACCTCTCAACCCCCGACACCCCGCCCTGCCCCTGCCTCGCCCCTGCCCCCGTTTCCCCACATGACTGCGATGGCGCCGCCTGGGACAAGCCGCCCAGATGTCCCCATCGCAGCTTCGTGCCTGCAGCCAATGAAAAATGGAGATATCACCGGTGGGGGAAGCAGTTGACACTCCAACAGTGCAATGTCATTTCTGGCACGAACCCAGAAGTGACACCGTCACATCAAGGTGTTACTGTGGGATTCTCAACTGGAGTAGGTGTCTGAAAACAATTATTGCTGGTGCAGAGGCACTTTGGGCCAATGCTGGGGAGCCGTGCGGTAGCGTAACGCTCAAGCGCCGGCACCACCGCAGCGACAACGTTCCTCCACTGCCAGTGCTGAAGGAGGCATTCCTGGGGGCAGGGGTGGCTTCAACCAGCTTCCCAAGCCCTTTCAGCCTGGGAAATCCCCCCATTTGCCAGTGTAGACTTACGCTAGCAAAATCTGTGGCCCAGCCCATTGAGCCGGGCCCCTTCTCCTCTCCCCCCGCCTTCCCCTTCTCCCCAGGGTGGGTGGGCCACAACCATATGATAGGCCCCTTTCCCCTCCTTACCCTTCTCTTGAGGTGGGTGGGCCTTGACCAGATGACAGCTCCCTCCCCCTCCCTAACACTCTCCCCCAGGGTGGGTGGGCCTCAACTAGATGATGGGCCCCTCCCCCTCCCCCAGGATGGTTGGCCCACAACCAAATGACAGGCCTCCTGCCTCCTCCCCCTTGGCTGGGCTGCAGGGGATACTTTAATTGGGGAAGGGGCAGCATCAGCTGCCCAAGGTGTAGGACGCCTCCTTGGGGACAGCTCAGCCGTTCCATCCCCAGCCAAGACTCAACTGCTGCCCTTTCCAGATGCCATGGCCCATCAGACTCTGTCCACTACCATGCCACCCTACGCTATGCTACCATGCCACCCTACGCTACGCTACCATACTACCATGCCACCCTACGCTACGCTACCATACTACCATGCCACCCTACGCTACGCTACCATACTACCATGCCACCCTACGCTACGCTACCATACTACCATGCCACCCTACGCTACGCTACCATACTACCATGCCACCCTACGCTACGCTACCACACTACCGTGCCACCCTACGCTACGCTACCACACTACCGTGCCACCCTACGCTACGCTACCATACTACCGTGCCACCCTACGCTACGCTACCATACTACCGTGCCACCCTACGCTACGCTACCACACTACCGTGCCACCCTACGCTACGCTACCAGACTACCGAGCCACCCTACGCTACGCTACCATACTACCGTGCCACCCTACGCTACGCTACCACACTACCGTGCCACCCTACGCTACGCTACCACCGTGCCACCCTACGCTACGCTACCACACTACCGTGCCACCCTACGCTACGCTACCACACTACCGTGCCACCCTACGCTACGCTACCATACTACCGTGCCACCCTACGCTACGCTACCATACTACCGTGCCACCCTACGCTACGCTACCATACTACCGTGCCACCCTACGCTACGCTACCATACTACCGTGCCACCCTACGCTACGCTACCATACTACCGTGCCACCCTATGCTACCAAGTTTGCAACCCTAAGGGTGAGAAAGTTGCCCTGTTGTGCAGTATAATAAAATGTCTCTGGAAACGGAATTCCATGTTTGGTCCCACATTCTTCCTTTCCCCTTCATCCCCCCCTAGAATTGCAACACGGACACAACCTGGCCTGCATCCCTTGGAGCCCCCTTCTGAGGTTGGTTCCCACCTTACAGTCAGCCAGTCTGAGAACACGGGGAGGATAATCGAGTCAGGCAAAAGCACAACTGCGTGCAGTTCGGCTGTACAGCAGCGACATGTTTCTGCAGCCTAGTTGTGCATTTCCAAAGGTGCATGAATGACGAGCTAATCATTAGGCTGCGAGTGCTTCCCTTTTGTGTTTATTTGTTTTTGTGCTCAGCCTCCGCTACATAAAAGCTTGCAAAAAAGAAAAAGCGTATTCCCACCAGGTTTACCTGCCGGATGCGAGGAAGAAAGCCGAATTAAACCTCAGCCCCAGATTCACCCACCCTGACATAATATTCTGCTGTAGCCATCGATCGCATGGGAGGAAGGTGCAGCTTTCCTTTTTTGTTTGGTTCTCGCCGCTAGTGATTTGTGACAAAATTGTGCCAACGTGCATTTCGCATTCTGGGTATAGGTGGTTCTGTTCACTCCCTCCTCTCCGCCCTTTTTTGGAGTGGGGGGGGGGGGAGCTCAAGCAAGATGCCACCAAGGCTGCCAAGACCACCCGTCAAGCGAAACCTTCTTTCATTCCAGACTCTTTGTCAGTGCGATTACTAACATGGGTGTAGCCGGCACTATTTCCAAACCGGGGAAGGAAGAGAAATCCCACCCGTCGACTTCCCCGCCTGGAAAAAGCCCCTTTCCCTTTTCCTATTCCTTTTTTCCACCCAGCCACCTGTAAAGGTTTGCTAGACGCACTCAGACAGGTGTTATTTCTGATTCACTGATGATGGAAGGGGGGTGGGTGTGAGCTTTTCGGCAGCGCCCCCCGAAACAGAACCCCCTTTTTCTGATATTCCCGGTCCCCCCCCTCCCCGCTCCTTGGCAGTGTGAAACGCGAGATGCCTGTATTTTCTCTCTAACCGTCCCCCCTCCTCTTTTTTCTCTTCCTTCTGGCAAAGTGGCTGTCTTGGCTTGTGTGTGTGTGTGTATCTGTGTGTGTGTGTGTGTACATGCGTGCTCACGTGAGTGATAGATGGATATGATGGGAGAGCCGAAGGGATGGACCCACTAGAGACCGCGAAAGAAAACCAATCATCCCCGTGAACGTACGGCAGAGGTGAGAATTTTCCTTCGTGTTCGATTATTCCCTCCCACCTGCCCCCTCAGTCTCTTATTTAGTGTGTGTGTGGGGGGGTGTATGTCAAAGGTGCCACCTTTCGTAAGGATGCTGTTGCCACACGCTCCCATGCACAGATGCTCTCGCAGCCGTGCCACGCCGCTGCACGCCCCATCTCTGGCTCGTTCCAGGTCTATAGTGTGAAGTTCTAAAGCTGATTCTGTGTGTGTGTGTGTGTGTGTGTGTGTGTGTGTGTGTCTCCCTTTCTCTCTCTTTTATTGTCTCTGGAGGGTTGTCGCTGGGAGCACAAATAGCCTGCTGGCGTGTACGGCAGGAGCCCATTAGCAAAGGCTCCATCTGTGATTGGTTTTGCCTGGAAACGGAGAGACAAGCGATGAATAATTGATGTGTGTGTTGTGCAGCAGCCGGACAAGCAAAGGAAAAGAGAGAGGGAGAAAGAGAGAGAGAGAAAGAACAAGATACCCTCAGAGGAGGGGAGAGGACCAGCTGGAAAATAGCTCCTGGCTGCCTTGTGCCGAGATTAAGGTAGCCGGGCTTTTTCTTTGTTCTGCCCTCCATGGTTTCTGCCTAGCAGTGCTTTTTAGTTCCATGGGGCCTTTATGCCCCCCCCCCCCCGCCACAGAAGAGAGGGGGGGGAGCCCGCCCTCCCCTGGCTGAGATGGTGGTGGGGAGGGGGAGCAGAGGACGTCTAGTTGTGAATGAAACATAACTTGTGGGTAAGTTGACTTCCTTGGGAGGGGAGGGGGGGTGTCAGGGAGGGGGAGTCTTTGCTCCCAGCCCTGTGTGTGTGTATGTGTGTTCGTGTGTGCGTGCCTGCTTGGCTATGTGTTCGTGCATGCGCGTGCGTGAGAGAGAGAGAGAGAGAGAGAGCATTGTGGGTAGCAGTGTGTTGTCAGATGGCAAAAGCAAAGCATGGGAATGAAAGAGGCGCATTCACCAGCAAAGTGGGGCAGGGCTCTGCGTAGTTTGCGCTCGACTGCACTGCCATTTTTTTGGTGAGTGCATTTTTTCCCCTGGGGGGGTGGGGGGGTCCTGCCATCTGGTTGCGGGATCATTTTTGTCCTAAGGAGAGAAATCTCGTCCTAGGTAGCCCCCAAAGGTTTGAGCTGACATTTAGACTTCTCCTCTTCGTTCTTTGTTGATTTACCTGTGTAGTTTGCCAGCAACTGTGGGGAACTGGTGTGTGTGAGCGTGGGCGAAGTCACAGTGCCCTTTTCCCTGAACTGCTGGCACGCCTGCGTTGCCCCAAATGTCTCCATCACCCAAAGCTGTTACCCACTGTAACGGCGCGTTGACAATGTTACGTTCCTTCGCGTCCTTTCGGAACGAAATCCTTCACTTCAGGAAATCTGTCCTTTGCCCAGAGATTCTGGTTGGTGGTGATGACATGAACCGTCTTTGGTGCCAATCTAGACTGGAACGTTTCTTCGTAAAGTTGCGTACGGTTGGGTAGATCACTTTTCAAGCCTGCGTTTGGTGAGCCCCAGGAATCTCGGCTGGAATGCCTGCCAGTCCCTATTAGTTGACTTACTCCGGTTGTTTGTTTGCATATTGGGTAAATGGCAACAAGGCTAAAGAAATTAGTCTTTGTTCAGTGGGATCTGAAAACGGCCCTTGTGGATTCTGCAGTGGGAGCTCAGCAAGCAGAATCCTTGGCTGCCAGCACGTGGCTAGAGATGGCCCTGCGAGGGTGGCCAGCTGGGGACTGGGGAATTCCTGGAGATCTAAGGGAGAGGGAGGTTTGGCTGGGCTGTGAGTCTTGGTCAGGTAGAGTCTATTCTCCAAAGTTATCATCTTCTCCGGGGGGACTAATCTCGGTAGTATAAAGATTAGTTGAATTCTGGGAGATCTTTAGGCCCCACTTGGAGGTTAACCATACTATGGGGTAGGTGCCCACAAGTCAGTCAAATATACATACATGCACCTTAATGGCTCCCAGTACGGCAGCCCTTGCATCTTCAAATAAATTCACCAGAGATTTTATTTGTGAGTCTAAATCACAGGTGTCAAACTCGCGGCCCTCCCGATGTTATGGACTACAGTCCCCATCATCCCCTGCCAGCATCATGCTGGCAGGGGATGATGGGGACTGTAGTCCATAACATCGGGAGGGCCGCGAGTTTGACACCTGTGGTCTAAATTATTCAGCTTTTATCACTACCCAAACATGGGCCCATAAAACATCATGAGAAAAACAATGAAGTAGTCTCAATATTGGGCTCACTGGGGTGCCAGGAGCCATTCAGCTGCATGTCTCTGAATGTGGCTGCCCCTACGCCCAGTCTGTGTTTTGTGGCACGCCTCTTAGTGACTTTCTGTCGTCGTGGTTCATACCAAGGGGGAATTTGACCTCTGCCTCCATTTTATCCATCACTTCACTGAGTGGAACCTGTGTGGCATGGAAGTTGGCGCATTTCGGCAGCAGAGTGGGACCCTGCTTTTGCGTTCACCCTGCGGCCTGATTCTTATGCATTGCTGGCAGAGACCGTTCCAAAGTTGCCAGGGAAGCCAGACCTTTAGGAGCCTCCAATCCATAGTTGAACAGAAGCCATTCGGGGCCTTGATCCCAAACCTATTCCCCTGAATGCACCTTGGCTGAGCCGCTTATCCAAAGTCGCCTTTAGCAGAACTTCAGAGGATACGTTCTAGGGGTGATCCCCATCCTGTTTGGCTCCAGGAGGAAGAAGCCTAGAAAAATGTGGATTTTGTGACTGAGTGCGAGAGAGATCTTAGCCCTGCGTTCCTCTGGCGTGGGGGCATCCCCTCCCCTACTTTCTGTTCTGATAGAATGGAAGAAGAGAATGCTTGGCTTCACATATGGGCCTACCCAGAAACCACACTGTGGGTCAGGAAATAATGTCTCACCTGTGGCCTATCTGGGAGGGGAAGTGGTGGTACTATTTTGATCTCACCCATTTTTTTTTTTTTTTGCGTTGCCTTCTGGCATGTAACTGTAATCACTTACTTGAAATATCTACGCTCTCTGAATCCCACAAACACTAATTTATTTGGCCCCGGTGCTTGCACCTGGGTCATAATAACGTGGGTGACGCAGGGCAACCCAACCCCTCAGGATCCATTAGTGCAGGGAATTAGTGGTATCGCTATGGGTTTTCTAGATGTTCATGGACTACAATTCCCATCAGCCCCTGCCAGCATGGCCAACTGGCATGGGATTTGTAGTCCATGAACATCTGGAGAGCCGCAGGTTGCAGACCCCTGCATTAGTGGCTGGTCATGTCTGCAGACAGAACCACCACTATTCAGGTATGGTGGCGGTTCTTGGTATCTCCAGATAAAGCAGTGGGATTCGATACTTCTGTCAGTTTCCTTCGCCAGCATGGCCAATTGGCCATGCTGGCAGGGGCTGATGGGAATTGTAGTCCATAACATCTGGAGTGCCAAAGGTTCGCCACCACGGACCTGGGCTGTCCCTCTTTTAGGTCGGATGGTGGGACTTGGAACTGTCCTAGAATTACAAGTGATCTCCAAACTGCAGGAACTGAATCCGCTGGAGGCAATGGCAGCTGCAGCTGGTAGATTCTGCCACCTCACATTTCCCGTGATCTCCCTCTGCATTCCCCAGGCGCTGCCCCTAAATCTCCAAGAATTTCCCAAGCCATAATGGTCCCACAGCTCACAGACTTGACTGACATTTGCAGGAGTCTGAGATTGCTGTAAAACAGATAGCTCCTCTTTAGACTATTTCCGTGGATTACAAAAAAAAACCCCAAACAAAACTCCACGCAGATAGAAAACCTCCACACTCTCGCTTCAGTGTTTCTAGTTTCAGGGAATAGGATCGCTCAGAAATGGAATCCACCCCTTGTAGTCTGAAGTGGAGTTTCAACCACCTCTGCCTTTTAGCAGCTCAGTCTCCGTGGCATTTCAACCAGGCACTATTGGTCAGTTTTTCTGCATTCCATTAAGAGGAAGGGTTTTTCATACCAGTTTGCCAAGCCCAATTGCTCTCCAGCCCCTCTCTAATAGCAGCACAATGTTTTTCAGAAGACAGCCAGATGGCTGTTTTCATCCATGTGCAATTTTATACTTCTCTTGTTAATCTCCTTGATTTGGGGGGGGGGGGGGGGCTGGCTCTGAATAAAACAAAATAGCAGTCAATAAAGGAGGTGTTTGTGTGATGTAAACATGGGTTGGTGTGTGGCGATCCTATGAATCAGTGCCCTCCAAAACACGTTGTGAGTAAAGCAGTTTTTTCAAGGATTGTCTGCAGAATAGGTCATAAAATTATTTGTTTCCCAGTTAATTCGGCTGTGCAACGTGGGTCTGACGCACTTTATAAATTATTGGACCACCAGACTTAGCAACCTAGCTGGAAAAAAATGGACATTTTGCGGAACAGGTCTTTAAATTACTAGCGTGATGGGGGCAAAATTTTCCAGAAAAATTTGAACTGGAAAATTTTCCAGAAAATGTTCCAGTTCCAATTTAAATGAATAATAGCGTTAATTCAAAAAAATGTTATCTTTGTTTGCTTGTTTGTTTGTTTGGATCTTGATTTATCCCCCCTCACTACAGCAGGGCTTCTCATTGGAAAAAGGTGAGACAGCCTGATTCAAGTCCAGTCATCCCTTAGTGACCAGACAGATTTTCATGGTATTCAAGCTGCATTCTTCAGACAGTCTCACTGGGATTCAGGTAGTGCCCTATAAACCTTGTTCTCTAAGGGGCTTTCCGCACTACAGAAGGGAGCTAAGGTCGACTCGGTTCCCTTCAGTGGGGGGCGATTCCAGGCTGTCCGCACAGCAACTTACTTGGCCCCCTGGAACCGAGCTAAATGGGCAGGATCATCTTGGTGCCTGTTTCGCTCCTCGATCGTGATTGGAGCTTGGTTACCATGGGAAACGGGAGCTTTCTTTTTTTTTACAGTTTTTACAGTTTACAGTTACATGCGCGCCACTGCGCATGCCACAAAAGTAGCTCCTGATTGGTTGAATGGATGAGGTGTCGTTTCGATTCGTCTGCACTTCGAAGCTTCGAAGCGGTATTGACCTTGTTCCAGCAGAAAGGTGCAGTTCATAACTGCGACAGGGATGTCGCAGTTCTGAGCGGGGGGGCGGGGAACTGAGACAAAACAACGTTGAGCTCAGTTGCAGTGCGGATACACTGAGGTGAACCTAGATAGAAACCAGTACAACTCTGTCAGTGCGGAAAGCCCCTAAGGTACAACTGCACTCAAATCTTCCTGTTCTACTGCCGACCTGCAAAGCTATCTTCTAGAACTATAAGAAGGCAAATATGCGCAGTACAAGCACTGTGGGTCTGTCCGTGCTTCATACCCCATGTTTAGTGTGCCTCACGTCATTGATTTGTGGCACAGCAGCCCTGACAAACTAGAGATAAACAAACTGTATCTATGTGGGGCAAAATATTTTCCATAGGAAAAACACAGCACTGGGAAAATGTTCTGGCCCTCATCACTGATAAAGCCCATCGCTGTGAGGGGAGTATGTGTAGGTAGGGGAAGATTATACATGGGGAAAGCTCTGAGGAGCCGTCCCATCTTTGTGTGCCCTGTTAACAAGAGTTCTATGAACCCCACACACAAGGCATGCCATGGGGCCGAGCCCCCACAGCATCAGGATAGGCGGGTTTGGTTCCTGGCCGGCTGAGTCTGGGCCACCGGGACTTACTTCCAGAAGTTTGCGAAGGGGAAATAGGTGACTCCCCTCCAGGGGCATAATGCCCATTGGGCAAGGTGGGCAGCTGCCCAGGGCCCCACCTTGTGGGGGGCATCAAAATGCAGGGTTCGTTTTTGGGTATTTTTAGTGGTTTTCCATTTTTGGCCTGCAGGGGGGCGCAGTTTTTAGGCTAGCAGCACCAAAATTTCAGCGTATCATCAGGAGACTGTTCTTATGCTACCCCCCAAGTTTGGTGAGGTTTGGTTCAGGGAGTCCAAAGTTATGGACTTCCAAAGGGGGTGCCCCTATCCCCCATTGTTTCCAATGGGAGCTAATAGGAGATAGGGGCTACAGTTTTGAGGGTCCATAACTTTGGCCCCCCTGAACCAAACTGCACCAAACCTGGGGGGTATCATTAGGGCAGTCTCCTGATGAGACCATGAAAGTTTTGAGACTGTGCCTTCAGAAATGTGCCCTCCCCCAGTCTGCAACCCCCATTGACAGCAATGTAGAAAACTCAATGCAGAACAAAGATTATTGGGCAAATTTCTGGGATGTTCTTACAGGGGGTGCATTTTTGGACGTATCAGCACCAAAATTTCAGGGTATCATCTGGAGACTGTCATGATGGCACCCCCCAAGTTGCTGTCAATGGGGGGGGGGCATCTAACTCAGGTTTTGCCCAGGGCTACAGTTTGCCTCGTTATGCCTTCTCCCCTCCCCTCCGAACCGGTAGTTAACCAGCTAAATTCCACCATGGCACCACCCCAGGGCGGCTTCCTTGTTCCTCCACATGAAGCCTTCTGGGTAATCTTGGGCTAGTCACAGTTCTCTCTGACCTCTCTCAGCCCCACCTACCTCGCAAGGTGTGGGGAGAGGAAGGGAAGGAGTTTGTAAGCCGCTTTGAGTCTGCTGATGAAAGCGCAATATAAATCCAAATTCTTCAGGCTAGATGCGGAGAAGGAGGGAATCGAACCCGGTTCTCTTTACACATGTTCATGTGGCGGAATGGGAAATGAAACCTGGTCCTCCAGATTAGAGTGTACCGCTCTTATACTGTACACCGCCCTTTGGGGGTGGGCGGAATATTAAATTGAATAAATAAGTAGAATAACCACTACACCATACTGCCTCCCATCATGGGAGGTCTTACTAGCAGCGAATTGAAGCCTAGGCCTCTGTGATGTGTGGAACAGCACTAACTGGTGGCAGACCTACTGCTGTTGTGTTAAGGTCCAGCAGTCTGTTGTTACAGCGTTTCCTCCTTATCTACATGCCATGTGGGGTCTTCCCCAGACCTGAGCAGAGAAAGCGGCATCATTGAGGAACCAGGTTTGATTCCCAGCTCTGCCGCCTGAGCAGTGAAGGCTTATCTGGGGAATTCAGATTAGCCTGTGCACTCCCACACACGCCAGCTGGGTGACCTTGGGCTAGTCACAGCTTCTCGGAGCTCTCTCAGCCCCACCCACCTCACAGGGTGTTTGTTGTGAGGGGTGTTTGTTGTGAGGGGGGGAGGGCAAGGAGATTGTCAGCCCCTTTGAGTCTCCTGCAGGAGAGAAAGGGGGGATATAAATCCAAAACTCTTCTCTTCTTCTCTACTTTTTCAACATCTTGTGTGATTTTTTTTGCAACCTAAGAAAAGGCCCTCCTAGTCAGAGTGCCAAAACTTTGGAACAGCCTCCCCTGCGAACTTCATCTGTCTCCCTCTATGGCACAAATAGGTGACGACATCTCTGTTCTCTTTGGCCCTATTGAACACCCATGGCCTTCCTCTTTGGCTTTTGGTATTGGGTGTTTATATAGTTTTATTGAATTGTTTTGTATGTGTTGTTGGAGCTGTTTTAATGTTGGAATGTTGGAATGTTCGCTTCTGTGGAGGTGCAGTCAGAGTGGAAAGGGGGCATAGAAATGTTTGGAAGAAATAAATGAACCTCTTGCTAGTGTAGTGCCGTCTTTGTTGTGGGTAGCACATTTTGGTAGAATGCTAGACTTCCCAAATACCGGTTCTGTAAATAAATCAGTAATACGGGCCTCAAGCCAGTAGGTATAAGGTACAGTTCAGCAAGGTAACAGGTCCCTAGAAAGGCTGTACGTGTGATCAGGAGAATGATTTCTTTTTTGAAGGTGTGCACTAAAGAATAATCTGTTTCTTTTGGTTTTCTGAGATGGATGGCTAGTGGCTACAGAACTGTGGCATCATCTCTGTGGCTCATGGAGTGTCCATAGAATCAACCTTGGGCCGTTGGGCCGTTCCTTCTGTGTAGCTAGACCTGGGGTCTGCAACCTGCGGCTCTCCAGATGTTCATGGACAACAATTCCCATCAGACCCAATTGGCCATGGTGGCAAGGTCTGATGGGAATTGTAATCCATGAACATCTGGAGAGCCGCAGGTTGCAGACCCCTGAGCTAGACAGTGTTTCTCCCGCTCAGGTCAAAATGAAATGTTTCCACAGGTCACCCTGGAAGGGGTTCAGACAGGCCGGCCAAGGACTGCCGGGATACGTCAACATCTGCTGAAAGCTGGCTGCGTCTCAAAAGTCATCAAATGAGCTGAGCCAGAAAATGCACATAACCTTAATAGATGGCTGGGCTCTCGTGAAATGAAAACATTATCAAGTGGCAACAGGGATGCGAGCATGCCTTAAAATAATGCAGTGATCACTGTTAAGTTGCGGTGAGGGGGGAGTGTCGTTCAGCCACCATAGAAGCGGCCAGATGGTGTGGCACACACCTAGGCTCATTTGAAGGGCTAAACCAGTGGTGGCGAACCTATGGCACGGGTGCCAGAGGTGGCACTCTGAGCCCTCTCTGTGGGCATGCCCCCCCCCCACATATCTAGGCTGGCCTGGGCCACTGGGCTCAATTATTAGCATTAAACCTAAAACCTAGTTTTGGGGAAGCAGCATAGGTAACCCTGATAAGCGCTGATAAACCCCACTGATTTTCATGCGAAGAACTAAAGTGTGATCCTTTACCTGGGAGTAAGCTTGGTTGCTGGCAATGGGGTTTGTTCTGAGTAAACGCTCCTAGGGTCGTGATTCACCCATTGGAAGAGTTGCACGGTTGCTTCAAAGCCAAGCCACCAACTACCACCAAGCTTACTCCCGAGTAACACATGCCTCGGAGCCAACCAGTTTTTCTAAACGAAAACCTCAGTATTCAGGTTAAACTGCCGTGCTGGCACTTCACGATAAATAAGTGGGTTTTGGGTTGCAATTTGGGCACTCGGTCTCGAAAAGGTTCGCCATCGCTGGGCTAAACCCACAACTCTCAACTTGGATCTGGCAACCCTATGCCTTCGCCCGCCCCCCCATCCACCACCAGTGGCCAAGGGGGACCTGACAACCCCAGTTGCACAGGGTTCGACTCATAGGATTTCCAACTCCGGGTTCAACAAATCATGGAAATTGGGGAGGTTGAGCTGAAGAGGGTGGGATTGTGGGAAGCATTGCCGCACAGCTGGATGTAATGCCACGGAGTCCACCCTTTAAAGTAGCTACTTTCTCCAGGGGAAGTGAAGTAGTCTGGACATCGGCTGCAATTCCAGCTCCCGTTTAGAGTCAGGCACCACCACTGTCTAGAGCAGGGGTCTTCAAACTATGGCCCCCCCCAGATGTTCATGAACTACAATTCCCATCAGCCCTGCCACTTAGCCATGCTGGCAGGGGCTGATGGGAATTGTAGTCCATGAACATCTGGAGGGCCATAGTTTGAAGACCCCTGGTCTAGAGAGAAGAAAACCAAAGGGGGATTCGAGTGCTCGATTGTCTGTAGGGACGTCTAATTGCCTCACGGGATTCCTCTTGTATTTCTGGTTGCAGTTCTAACAGTGTGTTTCGGTCGTAGCATCGCACCTTTTGTTCTCTCGCAGAGAAGCGCATTGCCAAGACTTCCTGGTTGACTTATTCATGCAAACTCTTCTGCCTTGTGGAGTCTTGATATTGCTTGCGCTGTCAGCAGCATTTGATTCTATTGATCACGGGGACGTTATTCGTCTGCCTGGAGCACCTTGCCGGTCTCCAAGGCCCCGTTAATGGAGTTTACTTCTGATATGTTTCTGCTTTCTCATTTTGTTACTGTCAATAGCTCTGGCTCTGATCCTCTCCCGTTCAAGCGGGAATCGGGGGTGTGGGTGGAGGGCCAGCAGGAGAATTTGTGCCATTTAGTAAATATAATGATAGGTAGAGTAAGAATCAGAGCTGTAATCTGGGATTGATGGCTAGCTTTGTCTGTGAATCTACACCCCCACACACACCAGTTTAGAGAATACTTGCTCTTATCTTGGAGCTCTTATCTAGGAGCAGCAGTGGCGTGGGAGGTTAAGAGCTCGTGTATCTAATCTGGAGAAACCGGGTTTGATTCCCAGCTCTGCCGCCTGAGCTGTGGAGGCTTATCTGGGGAATTCAGATTAGCCTGTACACTCCCACACACGCCAGCTGGGTGACCTTGGGCTAGTTACAGCTTCTCGGAGCTCTCTCAGCCCCACCTACCTCACAGGGTGTTTGTTGTGAGGGTGGAAGGGCAAGGAGATTGTAAGCCCCTTTGAGTCTCCTGCAGGAGAGAAAGGGGGGATACAAATCCAAACTACTACTACTACTACTCTTCTTCTTCTTCTTTTTCTTCTTCTTCTTCTTCTTCTTCTTCTTCTTCTTCTTCTTCTTCTTCTTCTTCTTCTTCTTCTTCTTCTTCTTCTTCTTCTTCTTCTTCTTCTTCTTCTTCTTCTTCTTCTTCTTCTTCTTCTTCTTCTTCTTCTTCTTCTTCTTCTTCTTCTCCTTCTTCTCCTTCTTCTTATCTGCAGATAGATATATACCTGCTCTTAAATGTTTTATGACCTTTTAATTGTTTTCATTCTTGGCTTGAGGCTTTGGGTTTCTTGTTGCTTTAAGTGGCCTTGAGGGTAATAAGAGGGGGAATGCTGCCCTTCAACCCACATGTCAGGCCTTGGGTGAGAACTGTCATATCTCTGTCCGACTCAGCAAGGCCCACTGCACTCAGTTGGTGTCATCGTAATATCCTTTGCATGGTTGAATCGCCCATTCCAAAAGCTGGATTATTTACCTCTACAAATGTTCATCCAGTTTGCCCAAACTGTCCAACTATCTGTGTCTGAAACGTGAAGGATTGTGCACGTGGAGTGACTCTTTCCTTGTACGTGTGATTTGCCTGGTTTACACCAGATGCCAGATGGGCATACTTATGAGAACCCTGACTATGTAAAAATACTTTGGACCAGGCTTGAATGACTGGTGATATAAATAGTTCTATAGAGTTATATTCTAGGAGGGAAGGCAGCATGGCCTAGCCCAGGGGTCTGCAACCTGCGGCTCTCCAGATGTTCATCCCCCCCCACCCCCCCCACCCCACCCATGGCCCAACCCCCCCCCCCCCCCCACCCCCCAACACCCCCCCCCCCCCCCCCCCCCCCCCCCCCCGCCCCCCCCCCCCCCCCCCCCCCCCCCCCCCCCCACCCCCCCCCCCCCCCACCCCCCCCCCCCCCCACCCGGCCCCCCCCCTACCCCCCCCCCCCCCCACCCCCCCCCCCCCCCACCCCCCCCCCCCCCCACCCCCCCCCCCCCCCACCCCCCCCCCCCCCCACCCCCCCCCCCCCCCACCCCCCCCCCCCCCCACCCCCCCCCCCCCCCACCCCCCCCCCCCCCCACCCCCCCCCCCCCCCACCCCCCCCCCCCCCCACCCCCCCCCCCCCCCACCCCCCCCCCCCCCCACCCCCCCCCCCCCCCACCCCCCCCCCCCCCCACCCCCCCCCCCCCCCACCCCCCCCCCCCCCCACCCCCCCCCCCCCCCACCCCCCCCCCCCCCCACCCCCCCCCCCCCCCACCCCCCCCCCCCCCCACCCCCCCCCCCCCCCACCCCCCCCCCCCCCCACCCCCCCCCCCCCCCACCCCCCCCCCCCCCCACCCCCCCCCCCCCCCACCCCCCCCCCCCCCCACCCCCCCCCCCCCCCACCCCCCCCCCCCCCCACCCCCCCCCCCCCCCACCCCCCCCCCCCCCCACCCCCCCCCCCCCCCACCCCCCCCCCCCCCCACCCCCCCCCCCCCCCACCCCCCCCCCCCCCCACCCCCCCCCCCCCCCACCCCCCCCCCCCCCCACCCCCCCCCCCCCCCACCCCCCCCCCCCCCCACCCCCCCCCCCCCCCACCCCCCCCCCCCCCCACCCCCCCCCCCCCCCACCCCCCCCCCCCCCCACCCCCCCCCCCCCCCACCCCCCCCCCCCCCCACCCCCCCCCCCCCCCACCCCCCCCCCCCCCCACCCCCCCCCCCCCCCACCCCCCCCCCCCCCCACCCCCCCCCCCCCCCACCCCCCCCCCCCCCCACCCCCCCCCCCCCCCACCCCCCCCCCCCCCCACCCCCCCCCCCCCCCACCCCCCCCCCCCCCCACCCCCCCCCCCCCCCACCCCCCCCCCCCCCCACCCCCCCCCCCCCCCACCCCCCCCCCCCCCCACCCCCCCCCCCCCCCACCCCCCCCCCCCCCCACCCCCCCCCCCCCCCACCCCCCCCCCCCCCCACCCCCCCCCCCCCCCACCCCCCCCCCCCCCCACCCCCCCCCCCCCCCACCCCCCCCCCCCCCCACCCCCCCCCCCCCCCACCCCCCCCCCCCCCCACCCCCCCCCCCCCCCACCCCCCCCCCCCCCCACCCCCCCCCCCCCCCACCCCCCCCCCCCCCCACCCCCCCCCCCCCCCACCCCCCCCCCCCCCCACCCCCCCCCCCCCCCACCCCCCCCCCCCCCCACCCCCCCCCCCCCCCACCCCCCCCCCCCCCCACCCCCCCCCCCCCCCACCCCCCCCCCCCCCCACCCCCCCCCCCCCCCACCCCCCCCCCCCCCCACCCCCCCCCCCCCCCACCCCCCCCCCCCCCCACCCCCCCCCCCCCCCACCCCCCCCCCCCCCCACCCCCCCCCCCCCCCACCCCCCCCCCCCCCCACCCCCCCCCCCCCCCACCCCCCCCCCCCCCCACCCCCCCCCCCCCCCACCCCCCCCCCCCCCCACCCCCCCCCCCCCCCACCCCCCCCCCCCCCCACCCCCCCCCCCCCCCACCCCCCCCCCCCCCCACCCCCCCCCCCCCCCACCCCCCCCCCCCCCCACCCCCCCCCCCCCCCACCCCCCCCCCCCCCCACCCCCCCCCCCCCCCACCCCCCCCCCCCCCCACCCCCCCCCCCCCCCACCCCCCCCCCCCCCCACCCCCCCCCCCCCCCACCCCCCCCCCCCCCCACCCCCCCCCCCCCCCACCCCCCCCCCCCCCCACCCCCCCCCCCCCCCACCCCCCCCCCCCCCCACCCCCCCCCCCCCCCACCCCCCCCCCCCCCCACCCCCCCCCCCCCCCACCCCCCCCCCCCCCCACCCCCCCCCCCCCCCACCCCCCCCCCCCCCCACCCCCCCCCCCCCCCACCCCCCCCCCCCCCCACCCCCCCCCCCCCCCACCCCCCCCCCCCCCCACCCCCCCCCCCCCCCACCCCCCCCCCCCCCCACCCCCCCCCCCCCCCACCCCCCCCCCCCCCCACCCCCCCCCCCCCCCACCCCCCCCCCCCCCCACCCCCCCCCCCCCCCACCCCCCCCCCCCCCCACCCCCCCCCCCCCCCACCCCCCCCCCCCCCCACCCCCCCCCCCCCCCACCCCCCCCCCCCCCCACCCCCCCCCCCCCCCACCCCCCCCCCCCCCCACCCCCCCCCCCCCCCACCCCCCCCCCCCCCCACCCCCCCCCCCCCCCACCCCCCCCCCCCCCCACCCCCCCCCCCCCCCACCCCCCCCCCCCCCCACCCCCCCCCCCCCCCACCCCCCCCCCCCCCCACCCCCCCCCCCCCCCACCCCCCCCCCCCCCCACCCCCCCCCCCCCCCACCCCCCCCCCCCCCCACCCCCCCCCCCCCCCACCCCCCCCCCCCCCCACCCCCCCCCCCCCCCACCCCCCCCCCCCCCCACCCCCCCCCCCCCCCACCCCCCCCCCCCCCCACCCCCCCCCCCCCCCACCCCCCCCCCCCCCCACCCCCCCCCCCCCCCACCCCCCCCCCCCCCCACCCCCCCCCCCCCCCACCCCCCCCCCCCCCCACCCCCCCCCCCCCCCACCCCCCCCCCCCCCCACCCCCCCCCCCCCCCACCCCCCCCCCCCCCCACCCCCCCCCCCCCCCACCCCCCCCCCCCCCCACCCCCCCCCCCCCCCACCCCCCCCCCCCCCCACCCCCCCCCCCCCCCACCCCCCCCCCCCCCCACCCCCCCCCCCCCCCACCCCCCCCCCCCCCCACCCCCCCCCCCCCCCACCCCCCCCCCCCCCCACCCCCCCCCCCCCCCACCCCCCCCCCCCCCCACCCCCCCCCCCCCCCACCCCCCCCCCCCCCATGAGTCTCCTGTAGGAGACTCAAAGGGGCTTACAATCTCCTTGCCCTTCCCCCGTCACAACAAACACCCTGTGAGGTAGGTGGGGCTGAGAGAGCTCTGAGAAGCTGTGACTAGCCCAAGGTCACCCAGCTGGCGTGTGTGGTAGTGTACAGGCTAATCTGAATTCCCCAGATAAGCATCCACAGCTCAGGCGGCCGAGCTGGGAATCAAACCCGGTTCCTCCAGATTAGATACACGAGCTCTTAACCTCCTACGCCACTGCTTAACCTCCTACGCCACTGTTGAAGAACTAGAACACACAAAGGAAACATTTAAAACTGTGGAGGTAGAGGAAGCCATGGAGACAGCCAAATTTTTTCAATTGAGGTTCTTCAACCACATGCATAAATCCACGCAGCTGCCTTTTGCTGAGCCAGATCTTTGGTCTGTCAAGATGCTCGTTGTCTGCTGAGGCCGGCAGCAGGTCCCAAACGGAGGCCTTTCATATCCCTTACTCTCTGATTCTTCCAACTGGAGAAGCCAGCCATCGAACCTGCATGTCGAACAGACGATCTGCCGCTGAGCTGTAACAGATCTTTGGCTGCAGGCCTTCAATAGGTGTTGTTCGCAGCTGTCCACATAGAAGGAAAGGGGGGGGCCTTCCCATCTGGCCATTTTGCATTTTAAGAGGCCAACTGTGGCTGCTTTAGCTTGTCATTTTCCGTTAAGCCGATCCTCTGCAGGACCCTCCAAATCCACATTTTGAAAACAACACCCAAATCAGTCTGGAAGCCGATGTTTGAAAGTGCCCACAAAAAGCATGGTTGTCTATGCATAAGCATAAGCATAAGCATTTTTATTGTCATTGTGCACGCACAACGAAATTTACAGCAGCATTCCTCAATGCACACAATTTCAGACTCATACCCCACCCTCACTTTCCCCTTCCTCCACCCATCCCTACACAGCCCCAAACACATCAACACGAAGCCGCGGAGTTCAGCATAGCCACAGCTCTAGAGTAGAAGCTGTCTCTAAGCCTCTTTGTCCTAGTTTTGATAGATTTGTATCGTCTGCCGGATGGTAACAGTTCAAAAAGAGAGTGTGCTGGATGAGGCGGGTCTCTCAGAATATTTTGGGCTTTCTTTAGGCTTCGGGAATTATAGAGTTCTTCCAAGGAGGGGAGAGGGCAGCCGATAATCCTCTGTGCAGTGGTGATCACCCTTTGGAGCGCCTTCCTATCTGCCACTGTGCAACTGGAGAACCATACCCAGATGCAGTAGGTTAAGACACTCTCTATAGCACAGCGGTAAAAGGACACCAGGAGTATTCCATTCAGTTGTTGTTTCCTTAAAAGTCTCAGATAGTACAGTCTTTGCTGGGCCTTCTTAACCACCGCGGCAGTCTGAACGCCCCAGGTCAAGTCCTCTTTAATCATAACGCCCAGAAATTTAAAACTAGCCACCCGCTCTACTTGATCTCCATTTATAGTCAAGGGCTGAATTTGGAGAGGGAAAGAAGGCCTTGCGGAGTGAGCACGGAGGATAGCATCTTCTGCCGCTGCCATCTCTGTCTTTGTTTCCCCTTCTACAAAAGATTCCTGGCACAATAAGAAGGAAGTGGAGCTTTCGCTAAGAGCCTCCTCTGCCTCCATCACCCTGCTAAACATCTTGTAATTGGCTGTGTTGGGCAGACCTAACAAAGTGATTTTTCCCCCAGGTTCTCTTTTGGGCATTTCGACATGATCACCTTTCCATTTGTTTCGCTTAACTGGCAGAGGGACAAGCCCCATTCTATGTTTTTTAGGAGCAGCAGTGGCGTAGCGGTTAAGAGCAGGTGTACTCTAATCTGGAGAAACCGCGTTTGATTCCTTGCTCTGCCGCTTGAGCTGCGGAGGCTTATCTGGCAAACCAGATTAGCTTCTGCACTCCAACACACGCCAGCTGGGTGACCTTGGGCTAGTCACAGTTCTTCTGAACTCTCTCAGCCCCACCTACCTCACAGGATGTTTGTTGTAAGGGGGGAAGGGAAAGGAGTTTGTCAGCCCCTTTGAGTCTCCTTACAGGAGAGAAAGGGGGGGATATAAATCCAGCTCTTCTTCTTAAATCCAGCTTTTCTTCTTCTACTACTACTTCTTCTTCTTCTTCTTCTTCTTCTTCTTCTTCTTCTTCTTCTTCTTCTTCTTCGTCTTCTTCGCACACTTGTTTTGCAGCATCTTTGAATCTCATTGATTTTGAAGGAGGTGAATTAATGTATTGGATTAGTTCTTGTCTACGATTGTAATTTGGCCCGGGGGGGGCGGGGTAGGGGTGGTCAGCCTTTGTGTTTCACTTTAACTGAGTGTATGTAAAGTGCCACCAAGCCACTGTTGACTTTTGGTGACCCCAGTAAGGGACTTTCAAGGCAAGGGAGAAGCAGAGGTGGTTGGGCATCTCCTTCCTCTGCAGAGTCTTCCTTGGTGGTCTCCCTTCCAAGGACTGACCCGACTTAGTTTCTGAGATCTGATGAAATCGGGCAATACAAATAAAGTGCAGTCAAGGGAAGGGAGAGAAGGTGTTCTTTCCCTTCCCTTGACTGCACTGTACTTTATTTGTCTGTGCTCTTGGCTTATGAATGTACAACCCGCAGGTTGTTTGCAGAGACTGCAGGGTTGCCAAGTTGTGGAGTGGCTCAGAGTGGGCAGGTGGTGGGCAAAAGGCTGGAATCAGAGCCATCTCAAGCCGAGTTGCATCCTTCTGAACCACTGGGTATAACTTTGTTGAGGACAGTGATGGCAAACCCATGACGGGCATTCAAAAGCATCAGACCACAACATATAGGGCAGTGGTGGCGAACCTTTGGCACTTTGGCCAATTGGCCATGCTGGAAGGGGCTGATGGGAATTGTAGTCCATAACATCTGGAGTGCCAAAGGTTCGCCACCACGGATATAGGGTGACGCACCACCGTGCACCAGGTTGTTGTGGGTTTTCCGGGCTGTGTAGCCGTGGCCTGGTTGTTCTTGTTCCTAGCATTTCGCCTGCATCTGTGGCTGGCATCTTCAGAGATGTATCACAGAGAGGAGTGTGTTACACTCTGTCTAGACAGTGTGTAACAGACTTCTCTCTGTGATACCCCTCTGAAGATGCCAGCCACAGATGCAGGCAAAACGTTAGGAACAAGATCTACCAGACCACGGCCACACAGCCCGGAAAACCCACAACAACCAGATGAATCCGGATGTGAAAGCCTTCGACAGCTATTCTCCATGTTTGCGTTTGAGTCATTTTTGTAATTATTTGACTTGGTCAATATAATCCATAGCACCGCACATTATTGGACTGCATTTTTAAAACAGATGAATATGTGAAGAATTGTTTCACGTTTGTTCGAGGGGAGGAGGTGACGTGCCTACAGAGTCAAATTAGGCATTTTCTGACTTTTTGACACGCCGAACCCAAAAGGTTCGCCATCGCTGGTTCAGCCTGGAGGAGTCATTCTGTCATTATTGTGCAAACGGGGTTCGTTTTGTCTGTACAGCTTGCTAAGAATGTATGTCGGCAGCAAATAAAACAGTGAGGAATGCTTTATGTTTAGCCCGCACGTTCTCATTCATTGTAGGCAAAAGTGAACTCCTCCCAGCCTCTGAGAATTTCGCAGGGGAAGACCTCAGCCTCGGAGCCTGCCTCCGATTAATCCTTTGTTATTTACCAAATGAGCCACGGGCTTCTTTCCTCTGCGTTTAAGTGGGATCACTGGAAATGGCACGCGCTGGGCTGTGTTTAAGGTTGTGCCAAAGCCATCCTTTCAATTTGTATACTAGCCTGTACTGAGCATCTCCACAAATCCTTGCGGGGGGGGGGGGCGAGGGGGGCTGCCAGTTTTACGTTTGCTGGCTTGCAAAGGAGCCATGCAGGAGTGCTTTTGCCAGCTGAACGTCCACTCTCAGCCGCGCAGCAGCAGGAAATATGTTATGACCTTGCATCTATTTAACCTTTAATGTTTTTTATCAAGATCTTCATGCCCTCCCAACCTGCAGTTAGTAAAATGTCTCTTTGCCTGCTGCCAGAAATGGAATTAGGGTTTCAAAAATAATCAGGCCTGCCAAAGGGACTTGGGAGCCCTCTACAGAGGCGTATGGCCTATAAGGACACGGGGTCACCCATGTCTCCGGGCCCACGCCTTTGGGTCATGTGGGAGGCCCCCAGCCACACGCTTTGACCACCGAGCCCTGCCTCCCCGACCTCCATGCAGGCTGGCTTTTGCCTTCCCCAGGCCCTGGATAGGCAGGAGCCAACCTGCAGAGAGGTGGGGGGCAGGCTTGGTCCGAGCTCTGCCCCCAAGTCCTGCCCCCATAAGCTGTGGTCCTGGTCCAGATTGGACTGCCATGTACCTGGGAACCTAGCTTTGCCAGGAACGTGCAATTGTTGTGTCTGATTGAAAGTCCTCATGGCTAAGACTAAAGTTGTTAGGTTCTGAATTTAAACCTGGAGTCCGGTTCTTGCCCAGATGATGGACCTGGGAGTTTGGGACCAGGACTTGTACCAGATGGGGCCGGGGATCTCCCAGAAATATAAGTCATCCCTGGATGAGAGAGGTTGATTCCAGAGGTGGGATCCAGCAGGTTCTCACAGGTTCCCGAGAGGAGGTTACTAATTGGTGATTTTGCCACGTGATTTTTGCCTTAGTTACGCCCCTCCTCTCAGCAGTAGCGCGCAGAACTTGAAGCAGTCTAGCAGGAGGTGCATCGCCGTGCGTGGCGACCTAAACACTAGCGTGCATTCGTTTCCCGATCCAAGGGAGAGAGCACCATGGCGCAGGGCTTGTTACCTAAAATTTTTTGGATCCCACTGCTGGGAATTAACTCCTCAGGAGAAGAATGTCAGCTTTGGAGGGTGGATTGATACGCATCTGAGGTTCCTTCTCTTTTTATGCTCCACCTCCAAACCTCCAGGAATTTCCCACCCCAGAGATGGCAGCGACTTGTTCCGCTTGCTGTGCCCTATCGGTTTTCTCAGAATGCAACTCATTTCTGTCGGTGGAGCTTAATCCTAGACGAGCGTTCTTAGAATTGCGCTGTTCGTTTGCAGTGCAGATTTAAGACTGTCGGGCTGTCCACTGAAGCAAGATATAATTGTGACAAAAGATTTTTTTTTTTTAATTGCGTCTCTCAGATTTACATTTTTTTTGATGTTTGAAAGGTCAATTGTGTTACATTTTAACTTTCCACCTACTGGTTTGTGCTTTGTTTATTTTATTGTGTCCTTTTTTTAAAAAAAAGAAACCAATGAATTATATTCTTATTTGTTAAACAACACTGCCTTGGAAAACAAAGATGTTATAAGCACCAGTCATAAACACAGGGAATTACCATGCAATTACAGCTTAGCAGCGATATAATCATGTAGACAAGAAAAATACAGCCATAAATTTCAGAACAATTGTTACGATTTGCTGCGGAATTATATACCAAATTCATCCGAGACGTGTTAGAACGGCAAGGGCAGGTGACTTCGAAAACGTTACGAGAGTGTCTTCAACATACACATCATACTTACTGGGGAAAGCACAATAGTGTAAGTGTCTAACACAGGGGTCTCCAACCTTTTTAAGCCTGTGGGTGTCTTTGTAATTCTCCTGCAGGGTGGTAGGCTGAATTTGAAGGAGCCACAGAGGAGTCCCAAAAAGGACAGTTTACATGGGGAATGGGGAGAGGGAATACAACCAACTCTTGGGGGCAACACCTGTTGAAGCAACATTATTTTAATCTGCACAGCCACGTAACAGTGTAGGGGTGCGTTAGCGAACCCAGTAGAGCTTCAGAAAGTGCACAGGAATGCCTGCGCCATCTGTCCCCTCCTGGGCTCACACGTACGCACATCACGAGATCTCCCAGACACCCAGGTCACAAGATACCTGAATGTGGATTCGACCCAGACAGGAACGTTTCCCGCCGCACGTACGCAGCCCTCCGATGAGTCATGAATTGCGCAACTTTCTCCCGCTCTCCCGCCTTCCCCAAACCCTTAATAAAGGTGCCAGGGACCCCCCAGCTCGGCAGATTGGCTTGGCAGAGTAGCCAGATCAGCCAGACCTGCCGCTGGCCTCTCTCCACCAGCTTCCTGATATCGCTGCGTCTCGTCTCATTCATTGCGTCGTCCGTAACGACCTCATGACAGACCTGCCGGACAAGAGCCCCATGTAGCCACACCCTCTTTCTAAAACCCCAGGAAAGGTATCGTTGGCACCAGGGCACCCAAGGCACCGTGTGATTTTTCATAGCAGTTGGAGGACAGAGTTCTGGAACGCCTAAGCTGTGTCCTTTTGAGTAGTAATGCGAGGGCGTTACGAGGAACCGTGTTCCCTTATGGCTGCCCTGTTTGAGTCTGTCTTGAACACCCTCTCGACTACCTGACGACCTAGGAAAAGATCCACTCTGTGCACTTCAAAGCACCCCTCCCCTTTTCCTACTGCCAACGACTGACAGATTGGTGAGGTTTCAGGCGGTGTTTTATGTATTGACCCTGAGCATAATCACATTTTGAAATGGGTCATCTATGACCGGCATACCATCACAGCGAGCAATTAATTAATACGTCTACACTTTTAAAAAGAGACAGAGTTAGCAATCCAAAACTGTAAGGCTGTATAAAATGCTGATCTAATGGGCGATGCTCTACTTTCAGTGTCTTACTCCCCTCTCTGGTTCTTTCTGTCTGTTGCCACCTTCAGTTATGGCTGTGCTCTTATGCCTGGCATCCATGTGCCAGCCACAATCGGATATGCCAGCGCCTGAAAATAGCACAGAACCCAGAAGGTCAGGTTCGTAAGCCGCCTTGAGTCTCCCGACAGGAGAGAAAGGCAAGGTATAAATCCAAACTCTTCTTTTCTTTGTGTTGTCGAAGGCTTTCATGGCCGGAATCACTGGGGTGCTGTGTGGTTTCCGGGCTGTATGGCCGTGTTCTAGCAGCATTCTCTCCTGACGTTTTGCCTGCATCTGTGGCTGGCATCTTCAGAGGATCTGATAGTAGGAATGGAAAGCAAGTGGAGTATATATACTGTGAGGTCAAAAGGTGAGGCCCTCTGAATAGAGTAGCCTGGCATGTGAGTCACAAAGAAGTCTGTAGCCTGGGAGTAACAATGAAGATAGCAAGGTCAATAGGTGAATGCATCTGAATAGAAGTATCCTGGTCTTTGTTTCCTTGGTTGCTATTGTCTATAGTTAAGAACATAAGAACCAGCCTGCTGGATCAGACCAGAGGCCATCTAGTTCAGCTCTCTGCTACTCACAGTGGCCCACCAGGTGCCTTTGGGAGCTCACATGCAGGAGGTGAAAGCAATGGCCTTAAGAACATAAGAACTAGCCTGCTGGATCAGACCAGAGTCCATCTAGTCCAGCACTCTGCTACTCGCAGTGGCTCACCAGGTGCCTTTGGGAGCTCACATGCAGGAGGTGAAAGCAATGGCCTTAAGAACATAAGAACTAGCCTGCTGGATCAGACCAGAGTCCATCTAGTCCAGCTCTCTGCTACTCGCAGTGGCCCACCAGGTGCCTTTGGGAGCTCACATGCAGGAGGTGAAAGCAATGGCCTTCTGCAGCTGTTGCTCCCGATCACCTGTTCTGTTAAGGCATTTGCAATCTCAGATCAAAGAGGATCAAGATTGGTAGTGTTCCCTGCCTCTCTAGGGCTGCTCCGGTCAAGGTTTGGGCCACAGGCAACACAATCACAGTTGTCCTGTGTTTGTGTGGAGCTGATTAGTCACTGTCTTGATTCCAGAGTTTTCTTCTTTGAATAGTTCCCTATGCAAGCACCGGGTCATTACTGATCCATGGGGTGACATCACATCACAATGTTCGCTAGGCAAACTGTTTACGAGGTGGTTTGCCATCGCCTTCCCTAGTCTTCTATCCTTTACCCACAGCCAACTGGGTACTTATTTTCCTGACTCTGGAAGGCTGAGTCAACCTTGAACCAGGCACCTGAACCCAACTTCCATCAGGATTGAATTCAGGTTTTGAGAAGAGTTTTGATTGCTGCCTGGCAACTTGCCATCCTGCGCCACAGGACTCATTGAGGGAGAAGGCTTGGGATATAAATAAGTGCCAATAAATTCATTCCCGCCGACTCCTGGAAGACCTGGGAGCTTCGCCGGGCAGGTCAGAAGGAATCAATGACCTGCTGGGGGAAATGCTGAACCTCGGAAGAACAAAACGCCACCCCCTTCTTCCAAAGCACATCCGTTACCAGCACACAGGCCAGAGAGCTCCTGATCTTGAATCCCAGCCAAGCCTGAGCGGAACAAAAGGGAGCCAGGCAGAGACTGTGGCTACTGAGCCCTCTAGTGACCAACCAGCAAAATATCTCTCGCCCCAAGAATTACATCATGAATTACATCATGCAGACAAGAAAAAATACAGTGTGTGATGCGCACTGTAGTATGTGATGCAACAATCGCACGCGAGAAAATCAACGTAGGATGCTACCAAGCAATTATGTGATCCCCATGAGCTGAAACTCTTCAATATCCTATTCCGGAAGAGTAGGCGTGTCAGTCAGTTGTCCCAAAACTCAAGAGTCCTGTGGCTAACCATTTCATTTTGGCCAGAGGTCGTGTAGGAAAGGGACAACATTGTCACGGTCTGCTTCCCCAGAATGGCTAATTTTCTTGTAAAGAAGAGAAATGGGATTGAAAATTTAGGGCCCCTGTTCATCAACTGTGGAAAAATGGACAGGCATGCGGTCGCGCGCCCCCCGACCTGGGCACGTTGGCCTCGTCTGCCTTATTAACAGTTTGATTGCTGATATATTAGGTTTCCCTTTTGATCATTTTTTTTTAGTTCTGCTAAATTGTTTAAGCATAAGCATAAGCATTTTGTTGTCATGGTGCACGCACAACGAAATTTACAGCAGCATTCCTCGATGCACACCATTTCAGACTCATGCCCCATCCTCACTTTCCCCTTCCCCCACCCATCCCTACACAGCCCCAAACACATCAACATGAAGCCACGGAGTTCAGCATAGCCACAGCTCTAGGGTAGAAGCTGTCTCTAAGCCTCTTTGTCCTAGTTTTGATAGACCTGTATCGTCTGCCAGATGGTAACAGTTCAAAAAGAGAGTGTGCTGGATGAGACGGGTCCCTCAGAATATTTTGGGCTTTTTTTAGGCTTCGGGAATTATAGAGTTCTTCCCAGGAGGGGAGAGGGCAGCCGATAATCCTCTGTGCAGTAGTGATCACCCTTTGGAGCGCCTTCCTATCTGCCACTGTGCAACTGGAGAACCATACACACATGCAGTAGGTTAAGACTTCTCAACAGTGATGGGTTTCCCCAGTTTGTCCTTCCGTTGTGTAATTGGGTGAACATGAAAGGCCAATTTACCTTTTTGCGCAATGATTTTGCGCCTCATTATAGCCTCATTCTTCCAGCCTTGGAATTAAATAGCCCTGTTCTGTTTCTTCTCTTCTCTTTCGAGGCCTCTGTTTTGGCCTTCCTCCCACTGTACTCCTTTTACATTTGAGGTATCTTTCTGGGAAACAGGGACAGATAACCTAATATATTTCTTTCTCTCGATATGTTTCCTTTTGCATCTGAAAGTGTGCCCGTCCTTTTAGCAGTTCTTGGCAACATTGGCAGTTGCAGAAAATCTGGGTCTAAAATAATACGTGTGTGCCACTAAGTTTGTTCTTTGAGCAGACCTTGATTTCTAAAATACAAATGCGGGTGCTGTCAAGTCACAATGGGCTCATGGTAACTCCAGCAAGGGATTTGCAAGACAAGTGAGAAGCAGAGATGATTTGTTACTGACTTCCTCTGCAGCGCCTTCCTTGGTGAGCAGCAGTGGCGTAGTGGTTAAGAGCGCGTGTACTCTAATCTGGAGTGAACCTCTGCCTCTTGAGCTGTGGAAGCTTATTTGGGAAATTCAGATTAGCCTGTGCACTCCCACATATGCCGACTGGGTGACCTTGGACTAGTCGCAGTTCTTTGGTGCTCTCTCAACCCCACCCACCTCACAGGGTGTTTGTTGTGAGGGGGGAAGGGAAAGGAGTATGTAAGCCCCTTTGAGTCTCCTTACAGGAGAGAAAAGGGGGGTATAAATCCAACTCTCCTCCTCCTCCTCCTCCTCCTCCTCCTCCTCCTCCTTCTTCTTCTTCTTCTTCTTCCCATCCAAGTACTGACCCTGCTCAGCCTCTGAGATCTGACAAGATCAGGTTGTACCATGCTGCCTTCCATTTTTGCTTTTGTAAGACATGTTTGTTTGTTGACCAGATGTGATTGCTGCTGCATTCCACTGTCTTGTTTCTGGTCGCTGACTGCTCTACCCCTCTGTAGACCCTGCTGATTTAAAACCCCTGACAGGTTATGGGCCCAGCCTTTTCAGACTACTCCTGAGTAGCTGTGGGGTGTGTGCTGTGCAGTGTGTCCAGGGTTCTGAAATAGCAGCCTCTTATGCCGGTTTGCCATTCGAAAGACTGAATGAGCACAACTGTGTGGCTTGGAGTCTTAAAATGAAAGCTTATCTGCTTCAGGAATATTCAGGGACTATTGTCTATGACTGCAACTGAGATACAAGCGGAGCCCAGAGGGGCTTATACCATCCTACTTTCTCTATTTTATCATCACAACAACCCTTGGAGGTAGGTGCGGCTGACTCTGTGTGACTGGCCCAAGGTCACTCAGCAAGCTGCCATGGCAGAGTGGAAATTCGAACCTGGGTCTCCCAGATCTTAATGCCACTACACAACTCTGTAAAGGATCCTGTTGATGTTATTTCTTGTCACGGGAGGAACCTGAAGGAAAGGCTGTTGTTCAGCTTTATTAGGTCTCCAGAACACCCTAATAGACTGCATAGCCTGTCCTTAGGAAATTTGCCCCATCTGGTCTAGGCAGGTGGTTGGTTTATAGCACACATCCTTTTCTTAGCATGGTTTTCATAGCTGCAGATTTGGTGATGTGAATGCGGACTTTTAATATCAGTAAGATTTTGCCTCTTTTATTTGCAACCATATTGTTGCAAATTTGTTTATAGCACACATCCTTTTCTTAGCATGGTTTTCATAGCTGCAGATTTGGTGATGTGAATGCGGACTTTTAATATCAGTAAGATTTTGCCTCTTTTATTTGCAACCATATTGTTGCAAATTTGTTGGTTTTCATAGCTGCAGATTTGGTGATGTGAATGCGGACTTTTAATATCAGTAAGATTTTGCCTCTTTTATTTGCAACCATATTGTTGCAAATTTGTTTATAGCACACATCCTTTTCTTAGCATGGTTTTCATAGCTGCAGATTTGGTGATGTGAATGCAGACTTTTAATATCAGTAAGATTTTGTCTCTTTTATTTGCAACCATATTGTTGCCCACCCCAAGTCTTCTAGAGGTGAGCGGTAAATCCAAAAAATAAATGAAACATCAGTTCCAGAACACAGCTTGGGAACAAATCATGATGATCTTTGCCAGACCTGAAGACCTCTGGTCACGTTCTTCGCATGCCTAGTTTTGTAGCTGTTAAGCAATTTCTCATCCTCAATCACAATTCCGGTCTTGTTCTTAAATTAAGGAGAGAATACTCATGATAAGCACCTAATATGTCCTCTCGATTTGTTCAAGGGGTTCCAGAAATATAGACTATTATATCTGCATGGTACTGTAGTTCATAAAGCAAGCCTATGTATTAGTATCATCCTTAACACCTTGCTCTGTGTGTGTGTATTTATGATCAGTACTCTATATTTTATTAAAATGTGTGCATGAATAATTATAGACTGCTTAAAATACCAATACCTCACTCTTCTCCTGATCGGTGGAAACTTATGGCAAGGAAAAAAACCCCTTAAACCTAAAAACCGCAGACCAAGAAATACAACACAGGTTTTTTTAAAAAGAAGTAGCCATTAATCTGATTATCGTTCTGTCAAGGGTCACAAAAAGCCCGTCACGAGAACGAGACAGCCGTCAAGTTCTTTCTCAAGTGAAGGAGCAGACAGCAACGCCAGTCTGAACTATCCTACGGACACACATGGGAAGAGATGGCTCCATAGATCCGAGGCTTCCGGGCCATGAAGGGCTTTGAAGGTTAATTCCAGAGCTTTGGAAGCAAACAGGCAGTAAATGTGCGGATACTGAACTCGGGGTGATCTTTGCAGCACCCTTCAACCCTGCCAACGGTCTAGATGCCACATTCTTGGCCAACTGATCCAGTCTTGCATTTGAGTAAACACTGGAGCATTTGAGTAAACACTGGAGCAGCAGTGTCGTAGGAGGTTAAGAGCTCGTGTGTCTAATCTGGAGGAACCGGGTTTGATTCCCAGCTCTGCCGCCTGAGCTGTGGAGGTTTATCTGGGGAATTCAGATTAGCCTGTACACGCCCACACACGCCAGCTGGGTGACCTTGGGCTAGTCACAGCTTCTCGGAGCTCTCTCAGCCCCACCTACCTCACAGGGTGTTTGTTGTGAGGAGGGAAGGGCAAGGAGATTGTAAACCCCTTTGAGTCTCCTACAGGAGAGAAAGGGGGGATATAAATCCAAACTCTTCTTCCTCTTCTTTTGCATCTTTTTTAGTATGCCACAGAGATCAAGGAGGATCTTTCTTCCCCACGCCCAAAAGGAGCATTGCATTCAGCTCGTGCCATTAACTCCCTCAAATCCCATCCATCATTTGGTTCCTGAAGATGCCAAACAGTAGCAAGGGTTGAATATTTGTTTGCAGCGCTAGGTCAGACTGCGGCTACCCTCTGCAAGGTGGCCTCCTTGAATCAAGCTTCCAAATTGCTATATTAATTCTGTGTCGTACTTGTAAAGTTTGGGAGAGAAATATTAACCTGTGGGGGGTCTGGGTCTTTTATTCAATGTGTCCAGTTTTAATGAGAAACTGAAACTGGTTATAGACCACATTGGTTGAAATGGAGCCTCTTCTGGACTATCTAGTACAGAGGTGTCCAACTCTGGTGCTCCGGATGTTCATGGACTACAATTCCCATCAGCCCCTGCCAGCATGGCCAAATTCCATGCTGGCGACAATTCAACAAGGAATTGAGAATCAAACTGCTGCTATCATGCTGCCCTCATACAAAGTTATGGTGAAACCACACTTGGAATATTGTGTACCGTTCTGGTCACTACACCTAAAGGATACTGCAGAGCTTGAGAAGGTGCAGAAAAGAGCAACCAAAATGATCTAGAGCGACTGCCCTGTGAGAAGCAGTGAAAATACTTGAAGCTGTTTCGCTTCAGAAAAAGGCAAGTTAAAGGCAGACATGATAGAGGTTTATAAAATGATGCGTGATGTGGAGAAAGGGGCAGGGGTAAGGTTTTCTCAGAATGCTCGAACGCAGGGTCATCTGCTAAAGCTGAGGGGTCAGAGACAAAAGGAAGCTTTTCTTCTCGCAGTGCGTAGTTAAACTGTGGAACTCCCTGCCCCAAGATGTGGTGATAGATGCCAACGAGAGGCTTTAAGAGAGGAGTGGACGTGTTCAGGGAGGGCAGGGTTATCTGTGACTATTAGTCAAAATGGACACTTGTCACAATGCATACCTATTATCTCCGGTATCAGAGGAGCGTGCCTATCATATTTGGAGCTGACCTTATAAGACCTCGCTTGTGGGCTTCTTTGAAGCACCTGCTTGGCCACAGCATGAGCAGGTGGCTGGAATTGAAAGGCCTTATTTATTTATTTATTTATTTATTTATTTATTTATTTATTTATTTATTTATTTATTTATTTAACGTATAGGCCGCCTCATCCCCGAAGGGCTCGAGGCTGCTCACAACATGGCTGTTCCAACAAACAGCAAATCAGCAAATCAACAAATCAGCAACATAAAACTTAATCCCTTAAAACCTATGCAGCAATAAATTAAAACAGCAAAAGTATTGTAAAACAACATTGTTTAAAACAGGCGCCCGAACCAAGGCCAAGGAAGGGAGGAGATAGGTAGGGCCAGCGATGTTATCAGTGGATCAGGCCCAACCAAAATAAAAAGATGGAGACAGGCAGCCTCAGTTTCGGTGGGGGGCAGTAGGACCACGGCCGGCCTCTCCAAAAGCCCGGTGGAATAGCTCCATCTTACAGGCCCTGCGGAACTCACCAAGGTCCCGCAGGGCCCGGGCAGCTGGAGGTAGAGCATTCCACCAGGCAGGGGCCAGAGCCATAATCCAGTGTAGCTTTTCTTATGCCCTGATGAGCCCTCTGCAGATGATCATTTGGCGATCTGTTCAGACTGTGGGAACTCATCCATGTCATCTCTGTATTGTGTGAAAAGGCCGATGCAGGGATTTTCCAAATGGGTACAGCTTGTTCATGGCATGTTCCATGGAGATCTGTCCTCCCCGTCCGTGCACCTCCTGCTAGACTGCTTCAAGTTCTGCGCGCTACTGCTGAGAGGAGGGCCGTAACTAAGGCAAAAATCACGTGGCAAAATCACCAATTAGCAACCCCCTGTCGGTACACACAAATAATTAGTAACCTACTCTCAGGAACCTGTGAGAACCTGCTGGATCCCACATCTGGTGACAAGTATTGCTGGTTGTAGGATGGCAGGGAGTGGCACTCTCACCCCTGCTGTCTGACAGCCACAGGACTGAAATACTGCCTCCAAAGAGGAGTTCCTTTACTTAGCTCTGTGGTCTTGAAGGACACTTTATGTTTGATATCCTTCTTCTGGAGCAGAGGTCTGCAACCTGCGGCTCTCCAGATGTTCATGGAGTACAATTTCCATCAGCCCTTGCCACCACCAGCCCCTGCCAATTGGCCATGGTGGCAGGGGCTGATGGGAATTGTAGTCCATGAACATCTGGAGAGCCGCAGGTTGCAGACCCCTGCTCTGGAGCAACAGGCAGCAGCAAGGAAGTCACTGAAGCTGCTAGAGCAGGGGTCTGCAACCTGCGACTCTCCAGATGTTCATGGACTACAAATCCTATCAGCCCCTGCCAGCATGGCCAATTGACTAGAGACTTGAGTCTGCTCAGGTTGCTGGAGATCAGTTGCCTGCTTTGCCTGTTCCAAGGAGACGGCCATTGTGACGATGCTCCCGGCTTCTGGAACACAGAGCGTGGCTCCTGTTGCCAGGGAGAGACCATCAACAGAAGGGGGGCAGAACAAGCATGAAAACTGTCATTTGGGGAAGGCTGGGGGAGGCCACGGAATCTGGCTGCTTCTCTCTGAGAAGGCGACTTGCACCCTGACTCAGTCCTGCGACGAGAAGATGTTTCAGGACAGAAAATGCTTGGATCCTGACCGGGAGAGGGGAATTCTCCAGGTGAGCAGCTGTAAATGGGGGCACTTTGAATTTGGGCTGGAACCCTTTGACCTGAGTGGTCACTGGAACTAAGGGATCAGCTGGGATGGTTTCCTAGAGCCTTCCTCTGCATAGCGGCCTTGGTGGTCTCCCATCTGTGTAATGACTACCACTGATCCTGCTTCCAGGATGGGTTGCTGGCCAAGTGAGCTATTAAGAAGAAAAAGAAGAAGAAGAAGAAGAAGAAGAAGAAGAAGAAGAAGAAGAAGAAGAAGAAGAAGAAGAAGAAGAAGAAGAAGAAGAAGAAGAAGAAGAAGAAGAAGAAGAAGAAGAAGAAGAAGAAGAGAGAAGAAGAGGGAAGGAGGGAGGGGGGGAGGAGGGAGGGAGAGAGGGAGGGAGGAGGAGGAGGAGGAGGAGGAGGAGGAGGAGGAGGAGGAGGAGGAGGAGGAGTTTGGATTTATACCCCACCTTTCTGTCCTGTAAGGAGACTCAAGGTGACTTACAAGCACCTTTCCCTTCCTCTCCCCACAACAGACACCTTGTGAGGCAGGTGGGGCTGAGAGAAGTCCAAAGAACTGTGACTAGCCCAAGGGTCACCCAGCAGCAGGAATGTAGGAGTGTGGAAACACATCTGGTTCACCAGATAAGCCCCTGCCATTCAGGTGGAGGAGTGGGGAATCAAACTCGGTTTTCCAGATTAGAATCCACCTGCTCTTAACCACTACACTCTGGCTCTGGATTAACACCTCCGGATGAAATCCTTAAATTAACAGCTATCCATTCTTCCCGTGCCCTGGTTTCACCATTTTACATTTGTTTTAGCTGTTCATGCCCCTCCCACTGGCACGGTGGGTAGCCTTCTGAATGAAGACCGAGCATTAGCTCTGTTATTGGCACCATGGCACCTCTCTGAGCAAAGAACGGGCTTTTTACTGACTGTTCTTACTAGTCACAATTTGCAGGTTTTCTTTCTTACAACTACAGCAGAAACCAACGCATCTATATCTGTTGTCTCCATTCAATTGGTTGCCTCTTTTGTTAGATCAAATAATTATCTAAGATCCTGTTCTTGGCTGGGTTGCGTCTCTCATTATCTGCTCTGCCTCCTAATTAGGCATGCTTTGGAACAGTATGTGTGCCGCATTCGCTGCCAGCAGCCTGTCTGTTTCTAAAAATTCAACCTGGCTCATTTGGACACTGTATGTACCACGCTGAGCAGAGCGCCCGAGTCCTAATGCCAATTGCCAGGCAGCACCGCCAGTGAAGAATGGCACCCATTTCCTGCAGCTTGCCTTTCTTTGAATGATGGAAGTGCACTTTCTGTGGCTGTGTAGTGGTGTAGGAGGTTAAGAGCTCGTGTATCTAATCTGGAGGAACCGGGTTTGATTCCCAGCTCTGCCGCCTGAGCTGTGGAGGCTTATCTGGCGAACCAGATTAGCTTATGCACTCCAACACATGCCAGTTGGGTGATCTTGGGCTAGTCACAGCTTCTCGGAGCTCTCTCAGCCCCACCTGCCTCACAGGGTGTTTGTTGTGAGGGGGGAAGGGAAAGGAGATTGTAAGCCCCTTTGAGTCTCCTGTAGGAGAGAAAGGGGGGATATAAATCCAAACTGTTCTTCTTCTTGACTTCAGCCATTTGGGGTGCGTTAAACGTTTTCGCGAAGGACCGCAGATCAATGGTGCAGCCCGTGCTTTGCGTGCATAAAGTACCAGGATCAGTTGCTGGCATCTGCGATGGAAAAGGAGCTTGGGAAACAGGGACAGAAAGCATTGTCAAAGGCTTTCACGGCCGGATTCAACTGGTTGCGGTGGGTTTTCCAGGCTGTGTGGCCGTGGTCTGGTGGATCTTGTTCCTAACCTTTCGCCTGATCTGTGGCTGCCATCTTCAGAGGTGTATCACAGAGAAAAGTCTGTGTCCAGTCCAGGAAGCATTTCAGCCTGTATTGTTAAACATAGCACTTTGATAAAGAAGCAGAACAGTTTGGATTTATATCCCCCCTTTCTCTCCTGCAGGAGACTCAAAGGGGCTGACAATCTCCTTGCCCTTCCCCCCTCACAACAAACACCCTGTGAGGTGGGTGGGGCTGAGAGAGCTCCGAGAAGCTGTGACTAGCCCAAGCTCACCCAGCTGGCGTGTGTGGGAGTGCACAGGCTAATCTTAGTTCCCCAGATAAGCCTCCACAGCTCAAGCGGCAGAGCGGGGAATCAAACCCGGTTCCCCAGATTAGAGTGCACCCGCTCTTAACCACTATGCCACTGCAGGCAATGCAAACGGTCTTGGCAGGACTCTTTCCACAAAAACCATAGAGTTGCTGTAAGTGAGCTGTGACTTGGCGGCAAAAATAATGGGGTTTTCAGGGAAGGAATGGAGGAAATAATGGGTTAGAGGGGAAAAAAGTCCTTGCACATTTAAAAATATATATGTGCAAAGAGAGCCATATGTTCTTCAGCGTAAACGAACATCTCCAGGACTTCTTCAGCGGGAGGGGATGGATGGTGGTGGACGAGCCACTCTTCAGCCGCTTGACAATATCTTCTGCACCATCCAGAGGGGCACGTTCACTCATGGGTGCTTATTTCTAGGGTGGTTAATCTGTGGGATTACGCCTCCTCCCCAGGGAAAGTGTAAACAGACCTCAGGGGAGGTGTGGGTTTCCTCTCAACTGTACGTTGTTGTATCTATTTTCCATACACAAAATTCACAACCTTTCTTTCCATGAAACGGTTTCGTCGCTTGTGCTTGTGTTCATTTCAGTAAGTGCGCATTTTGAGTCCGTTCCAGATTTTAAAAAACAAGTTTGAATGTTTAGGCCCCTCAAAATGCAAACTCACCCTGCCTAAAGCTGAGGCCAGATTCAGGGGAGGTGCAGGTCAGGAGATCTGTCCCCGGGGGAGGTGTGATGGCAAAAAAGTTGAAGAACCACGGGCTTCGTCATCGCCGGCAACGGGCCCCTTGTGACTCGAGTGGCTCTTCTTGAAAGCACCTCGGAAACATCTGTGCAGGGAAATTCCTCTGCCAACAAATCAATGTGAATCGGCTTCGGCAAAAAGAGGAAGTTTGTAAACCACTGGTGTAAACAAGCCCTGCAATGCTGTTACAGATACAACCACAGGGTGTATCTGTCAGTAAGCATCTAAATGGCAAATCACCTCTCCGGGGGGCAGGTGTACCTCTTGCGCTCCCTCCCACGCCTCCAGCCACTGGTGGACTCCACACCCTTCAAAGAGAAATGTCAGCCGCTTGAACGCACAAGGCACTTATTTTTCAAGCGTGTGCTGTCCGATATCATTTTACTTCTCCAAGTGTAGTAGGTAAGGTTGACCCTTGCATTGATAAATCAAATCTCCTAGTTTCATGGGGTGGGGGGGTTTGAGAACAAAGAAGCGTCTGGAGCTCTTCTTGCAGTGTAAAAAAAATACAAAAATGAATTGACAATGAAAAAGAAAGAGGAGGGAGGGAGGGAAATAGATAAAGAGAGAGAGTACGCAAGTAAGTATCTGGGGTGCTGTGTGGTTTCCGGGCTGTATGGCCGTGTTCTAGCAGCATTCTCTCCTGACGTTTCGCCTGCATCTGTGGCTGGCATCTTCAGAGGATGCCAGCCACAGATCCCACAACGTCAGGAAAACTGCTACTGACATACACTGGCTCCCTACACCTTTCAGTGATTCTGGCCATGAAAGCCTTCGACAATACAAGTAAGTATCCGTTATCAAACATACTATAGCAGGAGAATGAAACGCTTATTTTTCTCCATGTTTTGTTTCCTTAAATCAGACTTTGATTCTTCTCTTCAGCTATCTTGATGCCAATGGAATGTAAACTGCTCCGCCCGTGGAATGATTTGCCGCGATGAATATTTCATTATTTCTGGGGGTTGCCCTTGTTTCCGTGTTTTGTTGGCACCCCTTCCCCCTCCCCAAACTCAGAAGAAGAAGGGAAATGTCAGTGCCTCCGTTTCCTATGGGGCAACAGAATGGGGCAACAGGAGCAGCAGTGGCGTAGGAGGTTAAGAGCTCATGTATCTAATCTGGAGGAACCGGGTTTGATTCCCAGCTCTGCCGCCTGAGCTGTGGAGGCTTCTCTGGGGAATTCAGATTAGCCTGTGCACTCCCACACATGCCAGGCTGGGTGACCCTGGGCTAGTCACAGCTTCTCGGAGCTCTCTCAGCCCCACCTACCTCACAGGGTGTTTGTTGGGAGGTTGGAAGGGCAAGGAGATTGTAAGCCCCTTTGAGTCTCCTGCAGGAGAGAAAGGGGGGATATAAATCCAAACTCTTCTTCTTCTTCTTCTTCTTACTGTACAGCATCCCTTCCGGTTTCCCCGGGGGCCCCGTCGCCCAACGCCCCCGCTTTCCCCACCTCTTTACTCTCTCGTTCACTCTCTCTCTCTCTCTCTCTGTAAGTGCAGCTTCCTTTTACAACGATTGAAATGCCCCGTTAATTAGAGGGGAGGGAGCCTTCAGAGAGCTGCCCGAGAAATCGATTCTTGTCTTCCTTTCTGTTCCAGCTGTGTGCGAAGCGGCGCGTGATGAGGTTTTGCACAATGCCCGGCTTAGTGCTCTCGTCAGCAGCTTCAAAGGGAAGGAATCAGAAATAAGGCCGTCTTTCCGCAGGGATCCCCAGTGAAATCTGTAACACGGCAGCCAATCTTTTGGCAAGATTTGTTGCGTTTATTTGCTCGTCCAAATGCTGCCTCGCTTATCCCGTTTGTTGGACCCTGTTGTTTAAAACCAACAAGGGGATAGTGTTATATTTTGGCACAAAACTGGCCTTATTAAAATACCCTTGTTGTCGAGGACCAACTAATCGGCTTTGTTCCTCAGCGTACCAGTTTTCAAGAAAGAGACGGTGAACATCCCCCAAACCAGCCATCCGAACGGGGAATAGCTTAGTGTTCCTTTTAAAAACTAAGTTACCGGGTTCTGTCCTTCAGGAACGTTGCAGGCAGAGGTGGGATCCAGCAGGTTCTCACAGGTTCCCGAGAGTAGGTTACTAATTATTTGTGTGTGCCGAGAGGGGGTGACTAATTGGTGACTTTGCCACGTGATTTTTGCCTTAGTGACGCCCCTCCTCTCAGCAGTAGCGCGCAGAACTTGAAGCAGTCTAGCAGGAGGTGCACCGACGTGCGTGGCAGCCTGCGCCTGCGTGCATTCGTTTCCCGCCCAAGGAGCGGCGCAGCGGCTGCGTCCTTGCCACAGCCCCACCCAGGAATGCCCCGCCCCTGGAATGCCGGGCCATGCCCCCGTCGTGCCCCACTCAGCCCCATTGGCGCTACGCCACAGTTTGAATCCCACCACCATGGGAACCTGTTATTAAAATTTTTGGATCCCACCACTGGTTGTAGGACAGGGGTATCAAACTCGCAGCCCTCCAGATGTTCATGAACTACAATTCCCATCAGTCCCTCCCAACATGAGCGTTGGCTATACTGGCAAGGGCTGATGGAAATTGTAGTTCATGAACATCTGGAGAGCCTCAAGTTTGACACCTGTGCTGTAGGACGTGACTAGGAGAAAGGAAAATCTCTCTCGAGGTTGCTTGTATTTTTAGCAGGATCTGAGGCCCAGGTTTGTTTGGGGATGGAGACTCAGGTGATTCAGAAACTGAGCTGTCAGTGGCCAGTGTGGATATTTAGCCCCCTGACGTTCATTGTATATCCCCACGTTATAAAAGCAAAACCACTGTTAAAAGAAACTGTTCCAGCTCAGTTCACACCAGTCCACACTGGACACCGTGTGTAACAGACTTCTCTCTGTGATACACCTCTGAAGAAGGCAGCCACAGGCGAAACGCTAGGAACAAGATCAACCAGACCACGGCCACGCAGCCCGGAAAGCCCACCAGAACCAGTTCAGTTTGCTTACTGACTGCTTCTCCAGCTATGTGTCTCAAAAGCCAAGTTCCTTCTTCCCACCCTCCTTTCCCCCTTCGCCACCCGGCCTGTTTTTTTTACTGCTGCAATAAATATAAGTAATCCACTGGAGTCAGAGAGCAAACATTCAAATCCAAGTGTTTGCAGTTAAGCTCTTAAATCCTCATTAGCGCTGGCCTGCGGTTGAAAGGTGCTGAGCACCTGCCATTCGTTCACTTCAAGCGTGGTAGGAGTTCGGGCTGTTTGGTGACTCTTGAAGATGCCTCCGACAGTGATCTACTTAAAGGTCCACATGTAGGCTTCGGAATCAGACTTTAGACGCTGAATTCTGGCCAGGGTAGCCGGACATCAACTCACTTGGATAGCAGCTACTTGGATAGAGCCTACCAGGGATGGAAGGAAAATCTAGATCGGGGGTCTGCAACCTGCGGCTCTCCAGATGTTCATGGACTACAATTCCCATCAGCCCCGTACTGGCAGAAAATGGCACCCAGGGCAAGACCATAGTTTTCGGGGGGGGGGGCATAGCGCCTGGGGTTTTTCCACACACACGCCCTGTCCAGCCCCACTTTCGGCCTCCCTGTCAGCCTTAGCTGGAGGGGTTGCTAGAAACTGGGGTGGACCTGGGGGGGGGGGGAGCAGCAAAGCAGGCCTGGGGGGGCAGAGGGGCTGCAGCAGCCCGAGCGTGAAGCTTTGAGAGCAGGGGGCGCCCTTTTGGCCGGGGGAGAGGAGTCAACCCGAGTGCATCCCCATGGGCCCCCCCCAGCGCCCCAAGGAGGAGAGGGAGGGAGCCCCTCAGCCCAGCATTCCTCCCCCCGCTTCCCCCCGGCGGCTCCAGCCCACAGACAGCTTCAATTAAGCCTTGTTCCGCTCCGGGAAGATGGATGAGCTGGCTGGAGCCCACACTTTCCACCACCCGCCTGATAACCCTCTTGGGATGGGGGGTGACCTCAAGGTGTCACGTGCCCTCTGCCCGCCTTTGCAGGAGATTATGGTGGGAGTTTCAGAATTTGGAGTGCTCTATCGTTTTAGGGTTTTTATAGGGGTACTGAATGAGATTTTATCATGAGATTTTTTATTGTAACCCACCCTGTGGCTGTTGCAAAGGGTGGGGAATAAATCAAAATAATAATAACATCAGCAACAATCATCTCCAGGTTGGAATGCAGTAAAAGAGGCGTGAACTTCTTCTGTTGGTAAATATCTCCTAACATCATGACCAGTTGTGGGCTGTGGTTAAGCATAAGCCTAAGCATTTTGTTGTCATTGTTCACGCACAACGAAATTTACAGCAGCGTTCCTCGATGCACACAGTTTCAGACTCATACCCCATCCTCACTTTCCCCTTCCTCCACCCATCCCTACACAGCCCCAAACACATCAACACAAAGCCACAGAGTTCAGCATAGCCACAGCTCTAGAGTAGAAGCTGTCTCTAAGCCTCTTTGTCCTAGTTTTGATAGACCTGTATCGTCTGCCAGATGGTAACAGTTCAAAAAGAGAGTGTGCTGGATGAGACGGGTCTCTCAGAATATTTTGGGCTTTCTTTAGGCTTCGGGAATTATAGAGTTCTTCCCAGGAGGGGAGAGGGCAGCCGATAATCCTCTGTGCAGTAGTGATCACCCTTTGGAGCGCCTTCCTATCTGCCACTGTGCAACTGGAGAACCATACACAGATGCAGTAGGTTAAGACACTCTCTATAGCACAGCGGTAAAAGGACACCAGGAGTTTTCCATTCAGTTGTTGTTTCCTTAAAAGTCTCAAATAGTTCAGTCTTTGCTGGGCCTTCTTAACCACCACGGCAGTCTGTACGCCCCAGGTCAAATCCTCTTTAATCATAACGCCCAGAAATTTAAAACTAGCCACCCGCTCTACTTGATTTCCATTTATAGTCAAGGTTGACGGTTCTTATATTCCAGTGCTTGCAAATATTGAATTGTCTGGTAGACAATCCTAGTTTTCTAGCTGGAGTGCACGGAATTTTCACTGACTATATTTTCTGCCAAAAGCTGCAACACATTTGTGCCTTCCCTGCGCCTCTTAAGGATAGAGAAGGACAGAAGCTGTTGAAATTATCTAACACGGTTTGCTGTTAAGTAATTGCATTTGGTCTCCAGAGCTCCCAGATCTTCCTATAGTAGAAGAAATTAGAGGGGAAATGGCACGGGAGATGCTTTCAAGAGTAACAAGGAATTGGCCCAGTCTGGAGGAATTTTACATTTGGAAATGGAAAGGGAGGCAACCAAGACGGAGTGGGGAGCGGTAAATAGGTAACTGTTGCAGACAAACCTTCGATTTGCACACACGAGCCGTCGTAAAGGTTTTTAGGTAGTTCAGCAACGCTTGCTTTGAATGAGAGAAAACCACTCCCATTGTTTTATTATGGAATTGGTCAGGCAAGGTGCACAAGTCTAAAAACTCAGATCTTAAAAATGGTTCATGTGCCTTTGTTAAGCATGTGTGTCATTTATGCGTCTTTGAGAGCTGGAGTGTCATTCATTCATTCATTCATTCATTCATTCATTCATTCATTCATTCATTCATTCATTCATTCATTCATTCATTCATTCATTCATTTATTGCATTTATAAACCACCACCCCCATCCCCTAAGGGCTCTCTATGTCATAGGACATAGAAGATAGAAACGGAATGCTGAAAGGGACCTCAGTGGTCATCTAGTCCACACACCCCCGCACAACACAGGAAATTCTCAATTAGTTCCTTCCCCTCCTTCAGTCACCCCTGCTGTATGCCCAGAGGAAAACCAAAAAGCCTCCAGGATCCCTGGCCAATGTGGCCTGGAAGAAAATTCCTTCCTGGCCCCAAAGACGTAAAAGAAATATTGCATGTGAATTTACCCAAAGCAAAACTCCAAAATGTGCGGCCCTCCGGAGAACTAGAGTTAAACTCTTGCTCAGGTGTGAATCTCACCAGATTTGGAGCAACGTGTGTCCCTTAGCTTCACTACCTCAAAAGACTGTTGTGAAGGGAAAGTAAATAATCCCATTTGTGTCAATCTGGATCTTTGGAGAGAACAGTAGGGCACTTAATGAGACAGGATGAGGTCTTACTCTGCAGTGGTTTAAAAGTGTGGCCGACTATCTTGCAAATGTCCCCACTGTCGCATTTAATACACGGCTTAGGAAATGCCCCTTTATCCCAAAGAAACAGCTTTTCTTTTTTTGCTCATCGGATTCCCCATAAATAGGATTTGAGCTTCGGCCGCGATTCAGAAACCTCCCAGTGAACCACTCCACACCTTGTCCCCTTAACAAAGTACAGTGTGCAGCACTGTCTCGGAAGGACTTTTAAAACAAAACGAAGGGGCAGGTACCCGTTTGCTTCTGCACAAAGCCCTCCGTTTCGGACAGAGTTGGACCACCCTTCTTGATGCCACTAAAAAGCGCTCAGGGGACAGGTGCCTCCCTACAAGCTGAAACCTTGCATTGGGGTTGGATGGTTTATTTATTTATTTATTTTATTAAATTTCTATACCGCCCTTCCCCGAAGGGCTCAGGGCGGTGTCCATCATTCATATAAACAATTAAAATCCATTTCACCCCCCAATCCCAGTTAAAACCATATACAAATTATAAAATTCAAAGTTGAGATGGCGATTAAAATTGTCTCCCCTTCCCCATTCCTACCCCCCACAGGAGGCCAGATTTTTTCACAGAAGTGAGGTGTTATCCCGGCTGGCCAAACGCCTGGCGGAACAGGTCCGTTTTACAGGCCCTGCGAAAACTCTGTATGTCCTGCAGGGCCCTGATCTCACTTGGGAGCCTGTTCCACCAGGTAAGGGCCCGGGCCGTAAAAGCCCTGGCCCTTGTGGAGGCCAGCCGGATCACTTGGGGGCCAGGGATCACCAGAAGGTCCGCCTCCGAGGAGTGGAGGGGCCTAGCAGGGCGATATAGGGAGAGACGGTCCCGTAGGTATGCTGGTCCAAGGCCACGAATAGCTTTAAAGGTCAAAACCAGAACCTTAAACATGACCCGGTATTCGATCGGCAGCCAGTGTAGTTGGTACAGGACCGGAGTAATCCGGTCCCTAATAGATGTTCCCGCCAGCAACCTGGCTGCCGCATTTTGCACGAGCTTCAATTTCCGGGTCATGGCTAAAGGTAAGCCCACGTAGAGCGAGTTACAGTAGTGTAACCTAGAGGTGACCGTGGCATGGATCACTGTGGCCAGATCAGAGTGGGAGAGGTAGGGGGCCAGTTTAAAGATTCCTCATCGCGGTTTGGAGGAAACGGGGCTCTGTCATTTCCTGATCTCCCGCTGCAGCGAGGTGCCGTAATCCTATTGTGCTTTTCCGGTCGTCTCCCGGGAGGCAGGCGGCATCGAAATGACGGAGCTGTTGTCCTGCCCCTTTCTCGCCTGCTGTTTTCGCTGTAAATATAGCGCCTGCCAATAAATAACAGCGTGCCGCACCTTGAAGCGCGGTTCTTAACAAGAGGGAGTGATTTACCGAGGTGATAAACTGTAACTAATACTAGGGTATCATAATGGGTAAACAGATTAGCACCAAGAATCTCCTTGCCTTGCATTTAGCCTCTCGTTAGATGCTTCCCGCTGCATTTTGCAGTGCGGCGCCGGGTCTGTGTGGAATCGACAGCAGCAACCATTGCATGCCCTGACTGCGCGTTAGCGAATTTAGTCATTAACATTGATGACTGAGCCCGGCCGCCTTTCATCTCGGGTCCTGGCCCCATCCCCCCCCCCCCCCACGAGGGATGCCTGTGCATCCAATCGGTTATTAATTCCCCCAATTAGATTCCGTGCCCTGTTGTTTTATCTTGGCGATGGAAAATAATGAGGAAACGGTAACAGGAGTCTGGTCTTGATTTTGAATCGTACTCCGGGGAGCCACGCCCTTTCCTGCGGATCCATACAAGCCCATTCTTCTACACTTTAATCCGGAAATGAATCAAGTCAGGATTGAATTGATGAATCAGTGGGGACTTGATCTTTAATTGGCGAGATTGTGCGCTAGGGGCACCTTTGATTGTGTTTTACTTCGGGTGTGTTGCTGCAGCGGTGTATGAAAAAGCAATTATTAGGGATGTCCCAATGACGGGGAATTTATTTACCAAACACAAACTTCCTTTCACAGATCAAAAAACCACCCACGTTGCACGTTTTTGACAAGCCCTGCTTTCAGATGTAACGGCTTGAGCTTTAAACTGGTTAAAATAGATTATAAAACCAACTAAAATGTTTTTAATCACTTGGCAGACCAACAAAAAGACAGTGTTCGAGTTATTATACAGGTGCTTGTGTGTGGCGAGAGGGAACAGACACACGCAACTTTTGAAGAATCTCTTGGAAATTTCTCCTCTGCTTGTCTTTTGCCCCGTGAAAGATGGGCACACTTTTTCTTAGAGCTTTGGATGTAGCTGCTACTTCTGAACATGCTAAACAACAAGAGGATGCAAATTCTCCCAAGAGGTGACAAACCCATATTGATCTTGTATGTTATTTGCATTGCCCGTTACCTCAGGAACTAGTTTTTGTTCCCTATTTGCTAATCCTTGTGAAAGCTGCCATTTGGGGAGCTTTTTTTCTAGACTGGTAATGAAGACAAATTCTAAGCAATACAAATAAAAATCTGGATTTTTCAGATTTGGAAGGACCTGAACACCAGTGTTCAGGGGTATATTGATTCCCCTATGCAGGGGTGGCCAACCTATGGTGCTCCAGATGTTCATGGACTACAATTCTCATCAGCCCCTGCCACCATAGGTTGGCCACCCCCGCATACAGTTTTTTTTCCTCTGAAATCAAACTCAAAAGGATAGTAAAAAAAATGATCCTCGAATGCCCAGCAAGGGACCAGTTGGCATCTGGAGTTACGACCTGTCCTTTTTTCTGTCAAGCAAAGAAACGTTCGTAACTTGTACAGACCAACTTTGTATGCTGTTCGTCAGTGGTGCAGCACCAAGGGAGCGGGAGAGGGTAGTGCATGCGCCGGTGCGGGGGCGTGGCAGGGCGCAGGGCATATGCGTGCCCTGGGTGCAGTCCCCCCTCGCTCCGACCCTGCTGTTCATCTTGTGCCTGTTTAGACATTTCCAGCCTTTTCAGCTCAGCTGCTGTAGCTGCTGTAGTGTGCCCAGAGTCAAAGGAGTGGTAGTCAAAGGAGTCGTGACTCAGGGGCCGAGCGACTGATTGGCGCGCAGAAGGTCCCATGTTCAATTCCCGGCATCTCCAGCTAAAAAGTCTTTACCTGAGACTCTAGAGAGCGAACTGCCAGTCTGATGGTATAAATCTGAACTTGCAGGCCTGATGGTCTGATTGAGAATAAGCAAAGCAAAGCAAAGCCTTTATTGGCATACATAGAACAACAGCAACAAAACACAACAAACATAAACATTTTAAAAGGCAAAAAAGGATAACCTCAGATAAATACATATTATTACTGGCTCTGAATTATTTCCGTAACAAAGCTTGCAACCTCTTCACAAAAAAACAGAATCAGGATTGTTCAACAAGAGAAATAATCTAATCGAATCTGTTAACTCAGATTGGAAGAGAGGGTGTAGATTGACGTATTTAGATCTAATTTTAGCAAATTTGGTGCAATGTAATGTTTCGACTACCTTAGAATTACAGCTACACAACCTTTTAAATTTTTCCAGGTTATTAAACCTGCCATGTAGTAGCAGGTTTGGTCCCCTAATATGGCGACTATGCTTGAGGATCTGTTTAGTTCCCACAGTCTATGTAGACTTGTCTCGCTTGTCATTAAAGCTGACTCAGCATATGAGACGATCTCCAACTTTGAATCACTAATTGAGTATATAGTCGATTCTCTATTGAACTTTTCCATGAGGAAACCCAAACTAAATAGTAATAAGGTCCCCTGGTTTGAAAAGGAATGTGTGAAATGTAATAGAAATGTTCGATATCTTTACCAATGTTACAAAAACTCTCGATCTTCTGTTCTTTGGAATCAGTTATCACAATGTAAAAATAACCTTCGCCAGCTAATGGAAGTAAGACAGCTTGAACATGTTTATTTACAATGGGAGCACTTGTATTCTGCTGTGATTTCCAATGATACCAGGAAGTTTTCGGCTATGGTCAATAATATGATTGAGAATAAGGCCGCCCGATGCGTGGATCGTCTCTGCGTGTCTGAGCCCAAAGGACAACTGTCTTCACTTGGTGGGGAGGAAGGACACAGCAAGGATGGTTGTATTCTTAATTCCCCATTCTGCGGTGGCACAAGCCGTGGCGGCACAGAGACGTGGCTGAAATCCAAACGTTCAACTGCGGCAGAAAGCAGGTCTGAGATGGTCCATCTGCGGAATCGGTGTTCGTGGGGGGTGGGCCGAGGGGGGGGGGACGCAGCTGCGTGGCTGCTCGGCGCGAGAAAGAGAGGCTGACTGTTGGCACCAGCTGTGGCCGTCTTTTGTGCGCGCTGCTTTATCTGTTCATTATCGGGTGATGCTGAGTTTCTCGTGCTCGGCGTTTCAATGAGTCGAGATGGGGCTAAACGCGGCCAAGGTCTAAAAAGCGGCAGCGAAGCACGCGGGAAGATGAATAGCGTAATCTGTAAATTACTTTTCAGTCAGTTTCGTCGTCGTTGAATGGGCAGGAGGAGGGTGGCGTTCTTCAGAATCCAGCTGCTGCAGATGGGTTGGTGGGTGGGCCGCGCTCAGCCTCCCTGGGCCACGTGCAGATCGGGTGGAGGAAAAGCAGGCTGGGGCAGCACTTGGGACGGAAGCCTTGATTTCCTCTTTGCCATTTTGTTGATTTTGGCAGGAACTTGAATGGCCCTGTCTCTGGCTCTTGTTTGTCACCATTACATGCTCAAACACAGTTACTGTGCATGTAGGGAGAGATCGGCACAGCATGAAAACAGGGGCACCATTTCAGATTTCACTCAGTGGCGGGAGGGAGATGTTTATAAAATTTGAAAGGCAGTCTGTTACATCTGTTTAAGACCAGATTGCTGCATCATCATCATCACCATCATCACCATCGTCATCATGTATTTTAAGAGTATTAGGTGTGTATATGTGTGTGGCAAACCACCTCTGTTTATCTCTTCTCTGACCTGGATGTCTCAGGTTACTCAGGTCTCATCGGGATCTCAGAAGCTAAGCAAGGTTGGCCCTGGATGGGAGACCACCAAGGAATTCCAGGGTCGCTATGCAGAGGCAAACAATGGCAAACCACCTCTGTTTATCTCTTCCCTGACCTGGATGTTTCAAGCTAGCCAGGTCTCATCAGATCTCAGAAGCTAAGCAGGGTTGGCCCTGGATGGGAGACCACCAAGGAATTCCTGGGTCGCTATTCAGAGGCAGACAATGGCAAACCACATCTTTTTCTCTTCCCTCAAAAACCGCTAAGGGGTTGCCATCAGCCAGCTGTAACTTTATGGCATTTTCTATCAACAATTATGGCAATTGGTCTTAAGTATTTAAAATCCACGCATCCTTCTTTTTCGGACTCCTCAGTAATATTATCAGCGCTTTTGAAAAAGCGGTTCCCCTCCTGCCCGGTGCCATCTGCATTTCATACGGCCATCCATTACATTGTTTATAATAGTCAACACGGGACTCGGCCAGAGCAGGTCAGGCTCCTGAGGAATAAGCTTGCGGGGTCTGTATTGTGGGAGAAGCAATGCCCCCCCCCCCCCAGTGGTGGGATTCAGCCGGTTCGCACCACTTCGGCAGAACCGATTGTCAAAATGGTGCTTGTAAACAACCAGTTGTTAAATTATTTAAATCCCACCACCGGAACTGGTTGTTAAATGATTTGAATCCCACCACTTCTCCCCCCCCCCCCATAAATGATTTGTTTAATGAGATTGTTATTATGAGATTGTTATTATGCATTTTATGGATTGTTGGTGTATAGTATGTTGTGAGCCGCCTCGAGCCCTTCGGGGATGAGGCGGCCTATAAATCCAGCCAACCAACCAACCAACCAACCAACCAACCAATCAATCAATGGCACTTGCTCTTTGTCAAATCCTGGATGCTTGGCAGGGTCAGACCACCAGAGAAGGCCAGGATAGTTCCACAGACTGGGCAGGCCGTGGCAAACTCCCTCTGAACGTCCCTTGTCTTCAAAACCCCACAAGGGGTCACCCTAAATCAGCTGCAACTTTGTGTGCCTATAAATCCAGCCAACCAACCAACCAACCAACCAACCAATCAATCAATGGCACTTGCTCTTTGTCAAATCCTGGATGCTTGGCAGGGTCAGACCACCAGAGAAGGCCAGGATAGTTCCACAGACTGGGCAGGCCGTGGCAAACTCCCTCTGAACGTCCCTTGTCTTCAAAACCCCACAAGGGGTCACCCTAAATCAGCTGCAACTTTGTGTGCCTATAAATCCAGCCAACCAACCAACCAACCAACCAACCAACCAACCAACCAACCAACCAACCAACCAACCAACCAACCAATCAATCAATGGCACTTGCTCTTTGTCAAATCCTGGATTCTTGGCAGGGTCAGACCACCAGAGAAGGCCAGGATAGTTCCACAGACTGGGCAGGCCATGGCAAACTCCCTCTGAACGCCCCTTGTCTTCAAAACCCCACAAGGGGTCACCCTAAATCAGCTGCAACTTTGTGTGCCTATAAATCCAGCCAACCAACCAACCAACCAACCAACCAACTAACCAACCAACCAACCAATCAATCAATGGCACTTGCTCTTTGTCAAATCCTGGATGCTTGGCAGGGTCAGACCACCAGAGAAGGCCAGGATAGTTCCACAGACTGGGCAGGCCGTGGCAAACTCCCTCTGAATGTCCCTTGTCTTCAAAACCCCACAAGGGGTCACCCTAAATCAGCTGCAACTTTGTGTGCCTCATCGACTCGTCGCCGTTGCTTGTGAAAGTAAAATGGCAGTGGGAGGAATTTTTGAAACATAACAGTTGGCATCTTGAGGCGAGGTGAACGGCAGGTGCTTCAGGTGGCCAATGGCGGTTGTCATCAGAAGCAGCAAGATGGGAGACCGGCAGATTCTGCCTATGTAGGGCCAGTCCGCTGGCAGCTCTAGGCCGGTTCTGGACAAAACATGCTCTTGTGCAGTTTCCCATTCACTTCAGCGAGGCTTCCACAGGAGATGAGGTTGCCAAATTCCTGGAGATTTGGAGGCGGTGCTTGTGGAGGGGGAAATTGGCAGAGGGGTTTTATGTGGAGTCTACGATATTCCATAGAGTTTGCCCTCTGGAGCAGCTATTTTATCTGTGGAGAACTGATCTTTGGGATCTGGAAATCAACTGTAATTCAGGACGAACTCCAGGCCCCACCTGGAGGTTGGCAGCCGTAGCAGGAAAGCATCTGCAGATGTACATACACAGGTTGATTTGTGTGTAGAACTCTGCCTGTGGGACTCTTTTATTAGAGACACCAAAAGATCTTCGGCCAGTCTTGTCAATGTCAAATAAGACAAATTCAGATAAGACGAATGTCAAAACGTCTTACAGGAGAAAAGTGTCCCACTTTCTTTGATTAACATACAGCAGACAAATTGGTCCTTCCTGAAATTCTTCCTCTCTTTTTTTAAAAAAAGCATCTTCCAGAAATATTACTCATCTCTCAAAAAGTGGGCTACCTTTTGCCGCCTCTTCTTCCTCTTCTTCTTCTCCTATTTCGTCTTCTCCTCCTCCTCCTCCTTCTTCTTCCTCTCCTTCTCCTTCTTCCTCTTCTTCTTCTCTCCTTCTTCTTCTTCTTCTTCTTCTTCTTCTTCTTCTTCTCCTTCTTCTTCTTCTCTCCTTCTTCTCTCCTTCTTCTTCTTCTCCTCCTCCTCCTCCTTCCTCTTCTCCTTCTTCCTCTTCTCCTTCTTCTTCTTCTCCTTCTTCTTCTTCCTCTACTTCTTCTTCTTCCTCTTCTTCTCTCCTTCTTCCTCTCCTCCTCCTCCCCCTTCTTCCTCCTCTTCTTCTTTTCTTCTTCTTCTTCTTCCTCTTCTTCTTCTTCTTCTTCTTCTTCTTCTTTTCTTCTTCTTCCTCTTCTTCTCCTTCTTCTTCTTCTTCTTCCTCCTCCTCTCCTTTTTCTTCTTGTTTGTTGTTATTTAATTTTGCTCAGTATTACAGCTGCCAGTTCTCTAGCTGGTTGTTGGCCTTCATTACAATTTGAGCCTCACCCAAGGGCCTAGATGTTGTAATGTATCGGCGTAGTATTCGTGCGGATCCCAGAAGGGCTGCCTTCTAAATCCGACCGATGTTGATTTTGTTGATTCAAAGATGCTTCAAGTGCTGCCCTAGTGTTTTCAGAATGGCTCCTGGGGTGCCGATTACCACTGAGGCGACCTCAGCTGATTTGTGCCATAGACGCTGGATCTCGACTTTCCAATCATGGTATTTTATTAATTACTATTATTCATTTAATAAAACCACTCCCCTGTATTGAGCAGGGCTCAGAGTGGTGAGCAAGAAGCCGACACAGAATGTGTGAATAGGCTCATCAGCAGAGGTGATCTTACCTGGTTTCCCTTGACCTCCCCCACCCCCACCCCCTGTTCTGCTGTGGTCCTTTCCTTTTCCCCTTGCCCTCCATGCTGTTCACTTGCAGACTCATTAGTCTGCTCCCTCCTCCTGTCATTGTGCATGGAGAGAATTCTGCGCTGGCAGGTCGGTCGGAGCCGCTCCCTCCTTAGCATCAAAGCCCCGCTTAAGATGGACGCTTTCCATTCGAGGCTGCGTAATGATGTTCAGCGCGAGCCGAGGGGCTCCGCATCCGCTATTATTCCAGCCAGCTCCATTTGCGGTTTTGCCCGAACACTTTGTTCCTCCCCCGCCCCCCCCAGCCCCATCCCTCTTCCCTCCCGAGAACTCAAGTGGCCACCCTGTAATGTCAAGCAGTGATTTTTATCTCCGGGCAACATAAAAGAGCAGAGGAAGGAGGGAGGGGGGCGAATATCCTTTTGTGCCGGGTGCATTAGTAGCAATATGCCCGGGATGAAAAAAGGTGAGTGTGGCTTGATCAAAGGCTTGACGACAGATTCCTCGGCTAACAAGGAAGCTGCTCGCCGCGAGAGGGCCGGGCGCCCAGAATGTATTAGCCCAAAGCCTCGCAGGGACGGTGTCCTTTCGGCAGGCAAAGGGCTAGCAAATTCAGAGGGACCTCGATTGATTGTTTAACATAATTGTCACAATTTTTCAGCTTGGAGACAGTTTTTGGAAATGTCCCTAAATGAGCATCCCCTGACCTGGACGGCAAGGCTACCCCAGTCTTGTCGGTTCTTGGAGGCTACGCTGGGGTGGCCTGTGGTGGGTGCTTGGATGGGAGACTACCAAAAGAAGTTGAGGGGCCCAACGCAGAGGCAGGCGAGGACAAACCACCTCTGAATGGCTAGCCCAGGGGTCTGCAACCTGCGGCTCTCCAGATGTTCATGGACGACAATTCCCATCAGCCAATTGGCCATGCTGGCAGGGGCTGATGGGATTTGTAGTCCATGAACATCTGGAGAGCCACAAGTTGCAGACCCCTGGGCTAGCCCAATCTTGTCAGATCTTGGAAGTTGAGCAGGGTCCGCCCTGGTTAGTGCTTGGATGGGAGACCATTAAGAATACCAGGGTCGTGACCCAATGCAAGCAGTGGCAAACCACCTCTGATAGTTTCTCACCTTGAAAACCCTGCAATAGGGGTGGCCAACCTATGGTGCTCCAGATGTTCATGGACTACAATTTCCATCAGCCAATTGACCATGCTGGCAGGTCTCTGCATGCCAACCCTGGAATACCTTGGAATACCTTGATGGTCTCCCATCCAAGGACTGACCAGGGCTGACCCTGCGTAGCCCCACACCCCTCCTCCTTCCCCCATACGGGGGGGAAGAGCGGAAAACTCAGATTTTGCACCGGGCATTTTCCCTAGATATGCCTCTGTGTAGCCACTAGGAGGTTGGAGCAGGGAGCCCCCAAGAGGGAGAGAACCTCCTGAGAGGGATAAAACAGAGTCAGGGAAAGAGGGATGTTGGTTGGTTTGATACAGGGGCTTAATCTTGCAGGGTTAGGGTTGTCTTGTTTGATCCAAAAGAGTAGCTGAACTCCTACAAGGTCAAGGTGGCCTCCCCTGCAGGGGTGGCCAGCAGAAGGGGCTCTCACACACTGGCAATTTTTGCTGTCTTTTTACCTCTACTGGAAATAGTCAAACAGCTGCAAGTGCAGTGGCGTAGCTATAATGGGGACATCAGGGACAAACGCCCCAGGCTCCCCCCAGTGAGTCACATGGGGGTGGAAAATTGCCTCCCACATCCCCCTCGCCCCGCCCCTCAAGAAGCTTTGCAGCCGGTTGAACTATGGTAAGCGGGGGGTGGGGCGCCATGGGGGGCGGGGTGCTGTTTTGCCCCAGGCATCATTTCCTCCCCTATGCCTCTGTACCAGTGGGAGAACGCCCACTGCAGCGGGAAACCTGGCAACCCTAGTTTTACGGGGGACTTCCATGAGGAGATGGACTTATTCCATTCCTCCCATCCCTGGAAGAGATCTACCTGCAAGGCCTGTGGCTAGCCACTGTTCCCTTCATTCACCTCTCACTCCTAGAGTGGCAGCAAAGGTGGCCTGTTGATAATTCTTGGAAAGCTGTCCCCCCCCCCCACCGACCCCCCGTGGTTTCTTGCTGATGTTCCTTAACACTGTGTCTCAGAGTGTCATCTCTGTTAAGACACAAGAAACAAAGTGATTAATAAACTCTACAGGCATTGTGAATACTGAACATTTGATCAATCTTTTATTGGACATTGATCCATATGTATCGGAATAAGTTGTGCTATTCATGCTGCAAGAAAAAATTAGGTTACATTTTGCAATCTGCATGTTACGTTATCTCATTGTTACAGCAGTCTCTTTTATCATTTTCGTAAGTTTAACTTAGGCATATTTTAGCCTATTTAGTTGCTGATTTTTTAATAGAATTTTAGCCATTAAGGTGTATCTGTTGTTTTGTTTTCATTCTTGTTAAATCTATATGACTGTATTGCCTTCAGAGGGAAAGACTGTGAAATCTAATGGCCATTACAATAAAACTCTTGCTTGCTATCCCTTAGCCCAGAGGTGTCCAACTCTGGCACCCCAGATGTTCATGGACTACAATCCCCATCAGCCCTTGCCTATGTGTGCAATCTCTTCTAAGTGTTAGAACAGAGGTCTTCAAACTATGGCCCTCCAGATGTTCATAGACTACAATTCCCATGAGCCCTACCACTTGGCCATGCTGGCAGAGGCTGATGGGAATTGTAGTCCATGAACATCTGGAGGGCCATAGTTTGAAGACCCCTGTGTTAGAATCAGGAGAATTAGACACTGGATTTATAAGGAGCATAACCCATCCAGCTAGTTGTGCATTTGTATATGGGGGGGCAGCAGCGGAGGGGGAACTGACCTTTATTCCTTCTTTCATTTCCTTTCCCCACTGCTCGAATTACCTTTTGTTTTCCTGTTTCTTTTCCAGCACTGCTCTCGTCGTGGTGTGAGGAGCTGGGACGGCTCTTACTGCTGCGCCACCAGAAAAGCCGGCAAAACGACCCTCCAGGGAAACTCCCTATGCAGCCGCCCATGAACTCCATGAGCTCCATGAAACCTTCCCTTTCTCATAGGTGAGTCTTACGCTGGCATTTGCCCTTCACCAATTAGCGCCCGCAGCCCCGCCCCCAAAAAACCACAATACCCCCGTAACTGGAATGCTCGCAACCGAATAAGGTAATAGGTATTCATGTTTTGTTTAATTAAAGAGAAGTGTAGGCATCACTGCACGCCTTTGGTAGCTAAGCTATGATTCCATTCCCTTGACCTCAGACACTGATATGGCGTACGAAATGTCTGTGTATGAGTTCCTCTTAAACCCAGACCAGTCTCATTAAATCCAGCACTGCTAACTTGCTTTTACCCAATCAATTCTCACCCTTCAAATCTTCTGAAGATTAGTTGACACCGGGGACTTTTCCACACTGTCATTTGCCTTGCTTGCAATTTTCTGTTCGTTCAGGGTGCGGTGGTGGTGTTTCTGTTCTGCACGTTTTGCTCCCTCTAGTGGTCAATTCAGTATTACATCTGTTTGTGTCCACTGTATCTCCCTTGCAGATTTAAACTGCAGGTTTTTATTCTGGACTTAAACTGGTACAATATTAATTTGACCACTAGAGGAAGCAAAACGTGTGCAGAACAGAAAAACAACCCTGAAGAAACAGGAACATACAAGCAAGGAAAACAACAATGCAAAGAAGTGCCAGGTCTTTAGATTTAGCCAAGATAAGTGTCATTATGGGAAGGATAAAATGGGCCCTGTGAACTTAAGGTAGTTCTGCCTCATCACCCTTTGTGTGTCTTATCCTGTGAGCAAGTGTGGAGCCTCAGAAGTTCCTTTTGGGGGGGATCAGGGGAAGAGTTCTCAGGATCCTTTCCAGACATACATTTGACTGTGAGAATAATAGGAAGACAGCTGGAGATGAGCTCTGTAAACCTGGAACATTGGAAGGCTCTTGTCAATTTTGGGGGCTGGGCTGTACGATATTTCTCCAGGCTGTGCCCCATTCATTATCTGCTGCATCCGCTGCTCGGGGAGAGCAGTATTGGAAATTAGGACGTTCCCCTCCCCCAAGGGAGAAGCGGAAGCAGCTCGGTAGGATGGTGGCCTGATGGAGCCTTCTTCTTCTGCCTGATCACCATTTTTGGGTTCCATTCAGTACAACTTATTTCTCTAGAATAGTTCTCGGAATCTCCTCCCCACGTTCTGGATTGCACAAGGGCAACACAGTTTGCTATAAGGTATTTTTTAGGGCCGTGGTGGCGAACCTTTGGCACTCCAGATGTTATGGACTACAATTCCCATCAGCCTCTGGCAGGGGCTGATGGGAATTGTAGTCCATAACATCTGGAGTGCCAAAGGTTCGCCACCACTGTTCTAGGGTTTCTGCATTGTCAGTTTCTCAGCGGGACAGTCTAAAGGTCCTGAGTCACGGTAGCTGGTCAGGGTGATTTCCAGGGAATCTGTGCTCCGAGGGCATTTCTCCACAAAGAGAGACCTTCTCCCCGACTTCCTACCATAAACAACCGGCTTGTTTCCTCACTAACTCCTCCATCCTCTCCATACCTTTAGCTGTTCATTTTTCCCTCCCTCCCTGTTCCAGTCCTCCTTCCAGTTGGTTTTCTGCCACGTCTCCTGATATCTCTCCCACGGTCCTAAGCTGACGTGGCCCCTTCCTGGTCATCCCCAGTCACTCGGCACACTTCACCCTGCCCCTTGGCATAAGCTTGCGCAGCCATGCCACAAGGTGGGGGAGGGGTAAGACCGCCAGCCCCGAGTTGCGACCTGAAATTCACCTGGATATACACCTGATCTCTAGACTACAGTTCAGTTAGTTCCCTTGGAGAAAATGGAAGTTTTGAAGGGTGGACTGTATGGCGTTATTGTCCTGTGAAAGTCTCCCAAACTTCAATGAGCAGGAGTGGCGTAGGAGGTTAAGAGCTCGTGTATCTAATCTGGAGGAACTGGTTTGATTCCCAGCTCTGCCGCCTGAGCTGTGTGGAGAGCTTATCTGGGAATTCAGATTAGCCTGTGCGCCTCCCCACACACTGCCAAGTGACTCCTTGGGCTAGTCACAGCTTCTCGAGCTCTCTCAGCCCACCCACCTCACAGGGTGTTTGTGGTGAGGGGGAAGTGGTAAGTGGGAGATTGTAAGCTCCAGCCTTTGAGTCTCCTGCAGGAGAGAAAGGGGGGATATAAATCCAAACTCCTCTTCTTCTTCTTCATCTTCTTCTTCCTCTGGCTCCACCCCATTCTTTCAGGAATTTCCCAATCCTGAGGTAATCCTGAAGAATTTCCCAATCCTGGTGTCATTTTAATTTCTTATACATGCTGAGAGTCACTTAACCCAAAACTCTACAATTTTCCTCTCACAACCAAGATTACAAAAAATCTTCATTGTAAGATTTTTCTTGAAAATGTTTGTGATGTGCCCTTACCACAGTTCCAGAAGAAGGACCAGAGCATAGTGCTTCTTTTATCTCAAGGGTAGTCGAAGGCTTCCCAGTCCCGTCCCATTCCCCCCCCACACACACACACACTGCTTTTTGCCCCCTTTCCTGTGTGGTTTGCCATTTTTGGTGGTGAATGAAAAGCATTAAAGCATAACTGAAGACCCAGGGGGATTCTTCTTCTGTTTTTTCATTGAATGTGAAAAGGAAGGTACCTGGGACCCGCAAAAAGGTGTTGTGACGTGTGATTGTAGGCCCAAGATCAGGAAGGCATGAGAACAGGGCAGATACAGGCCAGCAAGAAGAAGGACAGGAGGACAAGAAGAAGGACAGTAGGGTCTGGAGAGGTCTTTGGTGGCCTGAAAGTAAAACCACTGGGGACATAGCGAAGCTAGACGAGATGTTACCAATTTGCATTTTTATTGTACATTGGAAGTGTCCCAAATATTTCACATCCATGGTCGGAGTTAGGTGTCCTCAACATGGTGCGTTGTGGGTGCCATGGCAGCTGCCCACACTTTTTCTACTGCCCACACCTTTCCTACCTTTCCTACTGTTGTGCTTTTGCCCTGCAGTCTTCTTATTGGCCATGGGAAATTTTATTGACAGTCCAGATTTTTCCCAAGTATGTTTGGCAGCAGCTGCTACCGCACCACAAGGATCCTTCATAATTGAGTGTAGGTTGTGGCAGCCATTGCGTAGCTGGTTCCACCTGTGACGGCGGCCATTTTGTGGCACCCGGGTGGGTCCAAGGAATTCCACATGTTCCCTACAGCGTCTCAAAAGGTTGGGGACCCCTGGTTCTAGGTAACACTTGCTGTTAGCATCTCTACATGCACCCTGCCAAGCGAGGTAGGCCAGTCCTAAATGGTAGGTTTGCAAGCCTAAAGTCAAGAGAATGTGTTTATAGCTGAGATTTGAATGAGGTGACTTGACCGCTCACCATGTGCACAGTGAACCCCCTAATGTAGGCGCAGAAGGCATAAGAGGGATATACTCTGTTAAAAAGCAAAGGTTTTCTTCTTGCCCCCTATTACTTTCTGTAATGGGGAGTTGGCAACCATAATGCAGCTGAACAAAGAAAAGATGCAGGCCTGAAAGTCTATTCTCTTCCTGTTACGAGGCAAGCTTGATAGTAGCCCAGCAGAATGAATGCCCTTTGTTCAGAGTTATACAGAATGTGCAAACTAAACTGTTTTAAGGTCTTACTGTTCTCAAACAGATAATTTGACTTGCCCCTTCTTCTAGAGACAGAAGAGAAAGTTGCGCGAAAATGTTTAGGCTCTTTGTCTAAGAAGAAGGGCAACAAAAGACAATACAGATAAGAAAGAAACAGGCCCTAGTTCATCTTGGCGCCAAAGAATCAGGTGCTGACATCTTCCAATAAGGGTCTTGTGACAACCCCAAATGTTTTGGGGAAAGGGAAAAATCTCCACCTTTCTGTATGATTGATTGATGATGTGGCCTTTTGGGGTGTATTCTTTCCTCGCCATCTTGATGTAACCTTGCTATAATGCTATAAAAGTAAGGACATCGCTGCCATTTTGTGGAGGCTTCTCACTCCATCACCATGGTTACTGAATAAAAAATCAATTCGATTTTATTCTGTATCGGCTTGAGCTTTCTTGAGCTTCTTTTACTTTTTTGGTTAACCCGCGTTAACACAAAGAAACCCCAACTTGCCACATTTTGCCCTGGGTATGTAATCGTGGGAGTGAAGATACAAGAGAGGTTCTGTACCACCGCTCTGGGGAAAGAGTAGCGTGGCCGCAGAGGTCTGAGCGGTGATATGGTGATATGGAATTGGTGGCTAGCTGGTCATTATCGCAGAATGCTTTGATGGAGTCCAGGTTTTAAGAATGGTCATTTCAACAGATGAGATTTTAATCTGCTCGGGCTTCCTCGATTTTGAAATTCACGTACTCCCTTCATTAAAAGTGCTTGCTGCAGCTTGCTTACGCGATGCGTAACGCTTTTGCCGCGTCAATAATAAATAATGTCTGCAAACACACAGCTGCTCTTTATGCGCTTCTTTTGTATCGGTAGACTTTTTTTCGGCCATCCCCGTTTCTTTGGTCTTCAATACTAATTAAGCCGCAATTTCCTTCCCGCTTGTGATTGTTCTGGAATGCTTTCTTCCAGCAATCAAAATTGATTAAAATCGAGAGACGAAGCTTTTTAAAAAAATAATAATAGAAGTGTTTGGGTTCCAGAGGTTTGATAAAATTAAACAGAAGATCAAATTAGCCAGTAATTCAATTAGGTAAATGGTGCTTTGTTATTAATTAGCGTTATTAGTATTGTTTGACGTTCAAGCAGTTACCCCGAACAGCGCTTGGGAAGAGGGGGGCTGTTTACAACCTTTGAGAACAGAGTAATTTGGTTGCTTATTTTATTTTATTTTATTTTGCGTCTGAGAGAAAAAAAATGTATCCCAAAGATTACGAGATACTGGATTCAATTGGAACATAATAATACATTAAAATCCCACAAACATTATACAACAATTAGAGGAGTTTGAGGCAGTTGTTCTGATTTAGAGTTGGATGTTAATTTTGGTACCCGGGCCGGAACCCATTGGCACACTATGCTGCTAAGATGAAAAGGCTGCATTGGAATAAAGAAGGAAAGCCTTGATTTACAGATTTTTACAGTGTATTAGGGAAACCAGCCTCCAGGAGGTATCTGCGAATGTGCTAGAACTGCAACACATCTTGAGGCTAATGGAAGCTTATGAGGGTAGGCTCTATGGGGCTCCACCACCATTGGGCTACATGCTGGAAGGGAGCTTTGATGGGAATCTGTGAGTCCATAACATCTGGAGTGCTGCAAAAGGTTCGGCCACCACTGGCTCTATGGGGCTGTATCCTACTGAGGTCCCTTGAGCCTAGCATCATTAGCCACAGCTGAACCAGCTGCCTAGAAGGGATATCATTAGTTCCTTATCATTACCCCTGCCAGCATCAGGGCTGGCAGGGGATGATGGGAACTGTAGTCCGTAACATCTGGAGGGCCGCGAGTTTGACACCTGTGCTCTACAGGGTCCACCTTCAAATATCCAGGAATTTCCCCTTCTGGACCTGGCAACCATAAACCTTCTCCAGTTTCTGAGGACCCTACGCAGTGAACATGCTATAGAACTATCTGATTTCTAGAGGGATTCCTGATTGTCTGGGAATTGGCCCTGTGACCAGTACAGGAAGTCTTGCTCTTCTGTTGGGTTCTAGTTACTGTTACTCAAAATGGTGGGACGCAACGACCCTCTTTGGTTTGGGGAAATTAGCTGCAGAGCACAAGGTCACTTAGCGTCGCTGAGGAGCGTTGGGTAACTTGATCGATAGATAGATAGGTCGGTCGGTCGGTCGGTCGGTCGGTTGATTGATTGCCTATGTATATGGGTTTCAGCTCACTATAAGAAACCAGCAAACAAATTTCTTTTTCAGTGATTTTATTGGGAAAATAACAAATGGAATAAAATAAATTCTCACTCAATAATCACCACAAGTTACTGGGGTAAAACACACACATACAAGGCTTTCCTAGGATATACCTCTAGAGGTGAAAGACATTGCCTTTGTGTATAGAGAGAGGGGATGGGATATCAAAAGATTATATTTACCAGTCTTTTAGTGGATGTCCAGGAAGCAGAGACCAGCACTAGGCTCCTGGATGATCAGCGTGGATGGAACAATATTACTGACTACCATGGTGGTGTGATAATATTGAACAACTGACTGGGCTCTGAGACATGCTTTTATAGGGCAAACCATATCCTGGGTCAAGGAAATCCTTTTCAGAAAGGATTTTTCCTGCTGTTCCAAGATGAGGTAATGGTCTTGAGTGTCAGACCATTTGACATGATGGCTGACCCATTATCTTAATGGGTTTTGCTGGCTGTTGGACAAAACAGGTAACAACCCTTAATGGGTGTTGCAACATATATGGTCACAGGGAGACTCTTGAGTAGAAGAAGAAGAGAAGAGTTTATTATTATTATTATTATTATTATTATTATTATTATTATTATTATTACTATTACTATTTATATTTATAAACCGCCCTCCCCCGAAGGGCTCAGGGCGCTAACAAACAAATAGATAGAGCACAAATAAAAATCAAATTTTTTTAAATAGCTGATTTATTAAATATGGCTCTATATGCTTAAAATCGACCCCCATTAAAATTCAAAGCATCTATCAAATTCTCACAATGGCTGCTCCTACTCAGAAGGTCCCCTAAGAAAAAGAGGTGAGGAGGAAAGAAGAGGAAGGGGGTGGAAATCTTTTAGGCAGGGTCCACAGATTTTTTAGAAAGAGGGATTTATAATCCCTTTCTCTTCTGTAGAAAGGAGACTCAAAGTTGGGCTTATAATCTCCTTGCACCTTCCCCTCACAACAAACAACACTCCTGTGAGGTAGGTGGGGCTGAGAGGCTCTTGTGAAGCTGTGACTAGCCTGCGGAGTCAGCCCTGCCATGGGCGCAGTGGAGTGCACAGGCTAATCTTGAATTCCCCAGATAAGCCTCCAGCTGTCAGGCGGCAGAGCTGGGAATCAAAACCTCGGTTCCTCCCAGATTAGATAGTATCGAAGTTTTAACCTCCTCCTACTACTGCTAGGGAGGTTAAGAGAGCTAGACAAAAGAGAACTGGTCTCACCCTGGTATGCTATTGCCCATATTCAAATGTTATTTCCTGAGTATGTGCCAGGCATGAGGTGGAGGGGGGTGTCCTTTAGGCGTTCTTGCTCACAAGGTCAGATACAGTCCCAATATGGAGTTTCTGAATCAAAACAGACTTCAGGGCTCTGTTCTCCTAGGTCTGACAGGGCAGCATTCCGGGAGAAAGACTCTCTCTCACCCTCCGCACTGCTATAGGTCAGGTTGGCTACATTACCCCCATTGACATCAGCGTATAACTAGATCTGATTGACTTTGTAGTGTTGTTACCGCGCTGCCTGGGTAACTTTTATTCTCTCAGATCTACCAGCTCTGCAGCTAGAGGAACAGAGAAACAAGGACCCGGCCACTTGCAAGCCAGTATAGGTAAGAAATGGCAAAAGAGTTTATTGAGGATGCTGAGCCACGCGGTCAGCCACCCTCCACACCACGGCAACTGCAACTGCCTTACAGGCAGCTGTACGACAACTTTTATACACCAGTCTCCCGCCCGGAAATCCTGGAGAATTACAGGTATCAACTCCTACAATCATTCATTCCACAAATACATGGGGAACCAATCAATATTCATCTACAAACACATAGGAACCAATTAGGAGTCCAGAGGGCAGTCCCTTCTCGACTTTCGCTTGGCAGAAGCAGAGGCTTGCAGGAGCAATGACGAGGCACAGGCGTGAAAACATTAAAAGAGTGGGTGTAGCTTTGGTTCCAGGAAACTTAAACCTTAACGACAACCGAACCCTTTAATCTCTGCCTGCTGGTGGGGATTAAGGCGAGGTGGATGTGCTTCTTCCGGGGTCCCCACTTTTTTTGTCCAACGCCCATTTCATGGTTTTTGCAAATGAAAGGGACATGCCCAGGTGGGAGCAGGGTGGATTCCTGCCTCATTGGAGCCAAGGAGGTTACATGCAGATACAAATACAAATATAGCTACAATTCCTACTTTTCACTACCTAAATCACAATTTGTTCCTACCTAACTTATACAGAAATAAAACATACGCTCCATCTTTTATTTAAAAGCAAGATCTGTGAAATGGAATAAAATCATTTCTGACTCCGCTTATCAGTGTTGTGGATAAGTTTACCATGTCTAATAACACGCGGATCGATCCCTGATTTGGAAGGACCCGGTGATTGGAGGGCATGGCAATCAGATCTAGTTATGGGCTCATAATTTTATCAGTTTTCCTTCCAGCATGGCCCAATAGGCCATGCCGGGGCAGGCCGATGGGAAGTAATGTAGTCCATAACATCTGGAGTGCCAAAGTTTCGCACCTACTGGGCTAGGATCATTTGAGAAGAAATAGACAAGAAAAAAAAGCAATTTATAACAATTCCCCCCCCCCCTCCACACACATGGACAATCCTGGTCATTTGTGTTGAAAAACTTCAAACCACAGGAGCTAGGCATATCCATCTGGAAGGGAGAGTGTGGCTTCATTTGTTTATTACATTAACATTAGTGGTTAATGCAGGGTTGTCGTACTCATTTGTTACAAAGGCAGCATAAGATATGAATGAGGCTTGGTTGGGCCTGGGAGGAGGGATGACATCGGAGTGAGACTACATACGGACTCAGTCACGGATAAGAAGTATAAATACACATCTTGAGAATAACAATTCGAAAATATATTCTACATTTGGAACCAATTGACATGATGAAAATGTACAAGGAGTAAAGGACAACAGTGAAGATCAGATCCTTATATGACTAAACTGAGTTATTGGCCCAGCCATGCATCGGACTAATATCGCTGTGGCTCTTCCAAAGGAGTTTACCTGTAATGAAAGTGAAAAAAGCATTATTTAAAATTGTGTTTTATGTATATTTGTAATTATTAGAGTATATAATACACGGAAGCCACTTATTTATTTTTATTTATTCTTTCGATTTATAAACCGCCCCATCCCCTAGGGGCTTTGGGCGGGGTACAACATCCACACATACACAATTGATTAAAAATCCAATAACAATCAATATAATACTAAAATCCGTGCATCTATTTGTTTTTTCGGTCCGATTCTTGCTAGCTCTTAAAGGGCGCACGCTATTCATTCATAAGAAGGGATGACATCCTCAGATGGTGAGCTCCCAGCATGCTCTCCAGACCAGATCAGAACCCCTTGAGTGGGCTTACCGGGCCCATGAGTCAGCTCCCAACAGATCCCTTGATCTCAATCGATCAGGAGCAGGGGTTTTCAGCTGGCTCCCCAGGCTTGGTAGGCCCTGTCAAGAGGAGGCCATTCGAATTTTATGATTGCCAACTCCCCTGGTGAACAACAGGCTATTGAATCTTCCGCTTTCTCCCAAGGAACCTTGCTGTGTGACTTTGATCATCACTTGCTTCCAGCATAGCCTGCTTCACAAGGTTGTTGTGAGAATAAAACGGAAGAGAGGAAAATGATGTCAACCACTTTGAATCTGCAGTGCAGAGAAAGGCGGGGTATAAATGGAACTCATCTCCATTTTTGGAAGGGATGTCTTTTTTCCCCCTTCTTTGGACCGTTGCGTGAGGGTGATCTTGTGTGGCCTCCATGAGCACCTCATTTCCTTTCACGCACACTTTCTGAGACTCCCCCTGCTGACGACTGACCTGCTGATCCCTTCCTTTCCTCTTCTTTCCCCGGTTTTAAGGTAAGGTGACCAGATTGTCACCTTTGTAAGCCGGGACCCAGGCGGGAAACCGGGGAGCACCCCAGAAGGCAGTGGCGCTTCCCGCGCTGTGTGCGCGAGGGAGGCTGCTGCACTGCTCTAGCGCTATCCGGGTTTCCTTAACACCCTGTGACGTCGCTGGAGGTTAAATGCGACGGGCCTTCTGAGGCGCGCCACAGAAGGCCGGGCGGTAGCCTTCCAAAAACCGGGACAGTTCAAAAAACCCGCAGGACGCGGGACAAATTGTTTTAAGGTGGGACTGTCCCGCCAAAAGCGGGACGTCTGGTCACCATATTTCAAGGGGAAAAAAGAAACCACAGGCAGGCACCTCTAAGTCAGCCCTAGAATCTGTTTCAGAGGCTCCTTCTCTGACTGTTGTAGCAACCGCAACCTCCGGGCACTATGAATAAACAGCAAATCTGGAAACAAAAGGTTTCCCCCTGCTGCCAGTACCTCCCATTAACATAGCGGAGGCACTGCGGAGTGAACAGAGCCAATTTCGTTCACTGATAACCAGCCGAGTTCCCAGGCATTTGGATTACCAAGGCAACAGGCAAGGGTGGATATACTGGGTGGGTGTCTTGGGGTCTTTTTTAAAAAAAATCTTATCAGTATCATCATTATTGAAAGATCAGTCAGATGTGGGATCCGCGGTATCACAAGAAGTACAAGGTTTTTTTTTAAAAAAAGAAATTAATGTCTTGCTACTTTAATAGGGAGGGAATAAATGGAGAAATGGTGTTTCCGATGCTGGCACCTGGGTTACGATAGGTCATGGGTGCAGGGCAATAAAGATGAAATTGCCTCTGTTCCCAGCTGTGAAATGTGCCAGACATCTCAAAGGCAGGTAGCAGGTGGGATGTTGGTAACAGGTGGGCTTTGTGGGTGTGACAGCGTATTCGTGTGCCTGGCTTTGTTTGTGTGAAGATAACCAGAATCTCGTGGGATGTCTGTCTTTAAATTGTTAGCAGCGGTGAATAGTCTCTGCCCCCTATACAGAGGTGGGATCCAGCAGGTTCTCACAGGTTCCTGAGAGTAGGTTACTAATTATTTGTGGGTGCCAAGAGGGGGTTACTCATTGGTGATTTTGCCACGTGATTTTTGCCTTAGCTATGCCCCTCTTCTCAGCAGTAGCATGCAGAACTTGAAGCAGTCTAGCAGGTGAGTGCACCATCGCGTGGCAGCCTGCATTCATTTCCTTGCCCATGGACGACACAGCAGGCCGCCCTGCCACGCCCCGCTTCCAGGAATGCCTCACTGAATGCCCGCCACGCCCCTGTCAGGTTCTACCAGCCCAGCCGATGCTTACACCACAGTTTGAATCCCACCACCATGGGAACCTGTTACTAAAATTTTTGGATCCCACCACTGCCCATATAGGAACAATTTAATAATCCCGCCAAACCTCTGTGGTTGGAGTGCATTTCAGCTCACTGCACTCCTCTTTTCCAGCACAGCTTCGGTGACGTTTTCCAGGCACCGAATGTGTGTTTACATGTGCGTAGTTTCCAACAGCATATAACGTGTAAAATTGCCTTCTGCGGCACGTTCAGCCTGGAATCCAAAGAGATAGTTCAGGCTCACCAAAAGATTTGGGCAGGCTCGATGGGATTTATAACATTCCCCTCCCCACCCCATGCCGTGTGACAAACTGTTTTTGAGATGCTGCTTTTTGCCCAGTTTCCGACTCTGTGGCCGCTGTTCCAAAAGAACAAGCCCATTGTGCCGTTCTGTGGGGTTCCGGTCGTTTTGTTTTCGAACTCAGACGCAACCCGACTGAGCTTCAGATGAAAACTTTGCACCTGATTCGTAATCTCGGTTGGGCAGGGGGGCACGCTTTGCGTCAATCCCAGCACCGTCCCAGGGTGCCCACCACGGGTTTGTAGAAAGCGGGAAGGACCCAGCAGTGCTGCTGACTGGCCACTGAAGATTAAAATAACACAATTTCAGTGGCTGCTGGAGACCAGGGCGATTGTTTCATTCTGCATCACCCGTCTTCCCCCGTGTATTCTTAAATAACTGCTCTCGTCCCCAGCGTTTCGGCTTCCCCTGGCGGCTGTTTAGACAAAAAGCATCAAATGCATAAGTAAAATATTCTGCCCTTGTGATGGATAATTGATGATATCTTATTCTGCGAGTCGCTTCTCTGATATTATTCAAATGCCTAGTGGGACGTTTGCAGGTATATCACACGAGATGTTTAGTGCTTTTTCGCTCAGCATTGCGACTGAACTTTGTAGACTTTGCCCGAGTTGAAGAAACTTGCCTGAGTTGAAGAAAAAGAGTATACAACTTCTTTTAGACCAGGAAATAACTCGCGAGTTTAGCAGGACTATATCTTTATCATCCCCTGCCAGCATGATGCTGGCAGGGGATGCTGGGAACTATAGTCCATAACATCTGGAGGGCCGCGAGTTTGACACCTGTGTTTTAGACCTTCTATGGGTTTTTTTGGACATCTGGATCCTGCTTTTCCTCCAGGGAACACATTGTGAAGTACATATTTCTCTCCCACTGTTTTATTACTGTTTTATTATAAGGACCCTGCAAGATAGGCTGATGTGGTAAGGAGGGGTCTTCCCATCTTCTGCCATTCACTGGCTTCTCACTGGAATGGTTTTGAGCAAGTGATTTGACCCAGTGAGATTTCCGAGGACTGCAGCGGCAATAAAAGAAGCAGGAATTGTAATTTTATAAAGCACCAAAGGCAATAGAAATACCTTATATACTCGAGTATAAGTCTGCTTTTTCAGCACTTTTTTTGTGCTGAAAAAGCCCCCCTCGACTTATACGCGAGTGAGGGTCCCACTTAATTCTTGTGTGGCATTCCTCCTCTCCCGTCTTCGCTCTCTTCTGCCTTCTTCTCTGCCTCCCCCCTTTCGGCCACTTTATCAGCCTCCTTCTCTGCTTCACTCTCCTCTGCCTTCTTCTCTGCCTCCCCCTTTCAGCCGCTTTCTCAGCCTCCTTCTCTGCCTCGCTCTCCTCTGTTTTCTCTGCCTCCTCCCTCTCTGCCTCTGCCTTTTTCTTGGCGGCGGCCAACCCCTGGCTCTCTGCGGGTAACAGCCAGTCGACCTGGGTGAGCTGGACAAGCTGCGGGATGGAGAGGTCGGTGGCAGAGACCTTGAGATTGGTGAGATGGGGGGTCAGTGGCAGAGACCCCCAAATAGCGCCCGACCGTATCTATTTTTATTTTTGAAATTTATCAGTAGCTGCTGCATTTCCCACCCTAGACTTATACTCGAGTCAATAAGTTTTCCCAGTTTTTTTGTGGTAAAATTAGGTGCCTCAACTAATATTCGGGTCGACTTATACACATGTATATACGGTAATGAATTTAGACCCAAGATGTATAAAAATTGTTGTTCCATGAAGATTGAAATTAAATGTGAAAGAAGTATGCAGGAATACTGCTGTAATTATGCTTTATGAATTTTCATTTATGTGCTCTTGCCCCACCCTCATAAATTAAAGATTTCCCATTTTTTCCCAGTTGTCAAGTTGCTAGATTGCCTTCATGCGTATTTGCCTCTTGCTTCCAGTTCATGTTCAGGCAATCGATAGCATCAGGTCTTGCAGTGGAGTCAACAGAAAAGCTAAGCACTGCCAGCTGTCTTTTGAGTTTCACAGTCTTTTCGGAAGCTGGTTTATAAGAGCTCACAGGAGAGGGAAAATGGGTACTGGTAAAAGGCATGGCTTCGAGAGCTGTCACTTAGGGGTGTTTAGAGTAAGGTGACCAGATGGTCACCTTTGTTGGTGGGACGGGCAGCGGGAAACGGGAGTTTCCAGAAGGTTTGGCGCTCCTGCGTCGCGACGCTGAGGTCACAAGACACTGCCTTGTGCCCCAGAAGGCAGTGCGGCAGCCTTCCAAAAACCGGGACACTTGGAAAAAACCTGCGGGACGCGGGACAAGTTGTTTTAAGGCGGGACTGTCCCGCCAAAAGCGGGACGTCTGGTCAGCCTAGTTTAGAGACACTCTCTTAACTTCTCTGCCCAGTTTCTCCCTGAAATCCAACTATCCATGCCTTTTCTGCTTTTTTTAGGAATTTTGAGTCAATTTCTAATCAAAATGTATTTCTACTTTCGAATGAATGCAGGGCGAGGGGAGCAGGGTTAGGTAGGCACTAGGTCCCAGGCAGAATAATCGACAACAAAGAAGGTCCAGCGTCTTGAGTTTTGTGGAGGAGGAATATTCAACAGCACTAACATCTTTTTCTGAGATGAACTGTAGAAAAGAGAAATAACAGAGAAATCCCTCTTTGCAAGAGAAGAAAAGAGGAATCACTAGCAATATCTAAAAAAGTGAATTTTGGAAAAGGAAATCACGTTCCCCGTAACAAAAGTACCACCAACCCTGTATAATGGCAAGTATGGGAGCGTGGTCATTACTTCTGTGCCCCAGTCTGTATTTGATGTGACCAGAGATTTTTTGTGGTTGGCATTGACTGAGATAATATCTGCAAACCTTTCTCCCCTGCTCGAATCAAGCTGTTTCTATTCCGCATTCTGACTCCTTTTCAACATCTTTCCCATCTTCGAATCTGGAGGAACCGGGTTTGATTCCCTGCTCTGCCGCCTGAGCTGTGGAGGCTTATCTGGGACATTCAGATTACCGGTAACCTGTGCACTCCAACACACGCCAGCTGGGTGACCTTGGGATAGTCGCAGTTCTTCTGAGCTCTCTCAGCCCCACCTACCTCTGCTGGTGGGTGTTTGTTGGTCAGAGGGCGGAGTTTATAAGCCCCTTTGAGTCTTCTTGCAAGAGAGAAAGGCAGGATATAAATCCAACTCTTCTTCTTTTAATTGGGACATAAGGGCTCAGAGGTATCCATTCCAACTTGTATCTGACAGAAAAAGTTTTGACTCCTCAAAGTAAGTGTGTGTGTGTGTGTGTGTGTGTGTGTGTGTGTGTGTGTGTGTGTGTGTGTGTGTGTGTGTGTGTGTGTGTGTAACAGAGAGAGAGAGAGAGAGAGAGAGGTGCCATCAATTCACTTCCAACTTATGGCAATCCTATGAATTAATGACCTCCCAAACTTCCTGTGGTTAGCAGCCTTGCCCAGGTCCTGCCGACTGTGGCTTCCTTGATTGAATCAATCCATTTCATGTTGGGTCTTCTTCTTTTCCGGCCTCTTCAACTTTTCCTACCGTTATTGTCCTTTCCAGTGACTTATCTTCTCATGATGTGACCCAAGTACCATGGCCTCATTTTAGCTTCCAAGGAAAGTTCAGGCTTGATTTGATCTAGAACCCACTGATTTGTCTTTTGGGGAAGTCCAGAGTGTCGGTAAAATTCTCATCCAACAGCACATTTCAAACAAAACAACTTCCTTCCTGCCATCTGATTTCATTGTCCAGCTTTCACACCCATACATCGTCATGGAGAGACAGAGTGGTGTAGTGGTTAAGAGTGGTGGACTCTAATCTGGTGAACTGGGTTGTTTCTTCTCTAACTCTGTGGCCCTTTCCATTTTGCCATAAACAGCCCTGGGGACGGCAAAACATCGTCCCTCGAGCCTGTTGCCTCGTGATAGCTGCATCAAGAGTTGCCTCGCCAGCCTCCCCTTGAAGCGGCGCGCAAAGCTGCTGTTAAAGCTCACCGCTTCCCCAGCGAGGTTTTTGGGAAACAGCTGTGTGAACGGCAGCAGCTGGAAGGTGCCATTCCCCCTCCCCTTTCCCAAATGCCTCACCGTGTCCTCCGGCCTCCGCCGCGTCGCACAGGTCAGGGGACATGCCCCCCCTGCCCTGCGACTTCTGAGCTGTCGCGCAGGGCGGGGGGGGGGCGCGGTCTCCTGGCCACCAATGGTGACGCGACCTCGTGTCTCCCTGGCCTGTGCGACGCACCAGAGGCCAGAGGACCCGGTGAGGCATTTGGGGGACGGCGCAGCCTGTGCGGATGCTGCGCCGTCCTCCCCGTCACAACCAGGACCGTTCATGGTCTCAGCTGGTCGGGCATTATGTACGCCGACCCAACCCCCATCGTGGCCGTGCGGAAACGGCCTCTCACACATGAAGTCTACTGGGTGACCTTCAGCTCATTACAGTTCCTTAAAGGTAGAGAAAAGCAGGGCCTGAAAGCCAACTCTTCTTCTTCATGGAGAATATTGTGGGATGCATTATCCTGATCTTGGTTGCCAGCCACACATCTTTACGCTTAAGGATCCTCTTTAGTTCCTTCATGACTGCCCGTCCCTGTCTCAGTCTCCTTCTGACTTCTTGGGCGCATTCTCCATTTTGGTTGCCAATTGAGCCAAGAAATAGAACATCTGTAACCGTTTCAGTTTCTTCATCATCAAAAATGTATACCCCGATAACCTTGTTGGTCTCTTAAGGTGCTACTGGGCCAGAATCTGGCTCCGCCAGCGTTCAAAGACCTTTCCAAATAATCATTTAAGTCGAAGGCTTTCACGGCCGGAATCACTTGGGTGCTGTGTGGTTTCCGGGCTGTATGGCTCCTAGCATTCTCTCCTGACGTTTCGCCTGCATCTGTGGCTGGCATCTTCGGATGCCAGCCACAGATGCAGGCGAAACGTCAGGAGAGAATGCTGCTAGAACACGGCCATACAGCCCGGAAACCACACAGCACCCAAATCATTTAAGATTTGTCACGCATTAGAAACCAGCCTCCATCAGATCTTTTACCAGCACCATCTTGCTAATTCACTGCACCTTGACTTTCAGTAGGTCTTAGTAGAGGTCTTCTACTGTTTAGCAATTCCATCATTCAGAGGTCACAATGGTAAGCCAACTGAGAACGTGATGGCCACATTAAGCAATAGACTGGGAGAATGGGCATATTTTCGGCAGAAGGCACCACAGTCCAATGGAGAAGTTCTGTTTGTTTCAATGAAGCACGCTCCAGAGAACTTCTCTGCACCATGTGAGTTGCCTGGAGGAAGGCGGAGGTGTTTGGATTGTTGAGCTTGGACATTAAAATATTTTTGGGGTGCCTGGAGCTGACCAAACCTGCCAAAACAGGGCTAGTCATGTCAGCTCCCTGCTGAACCATCTGCGATTTGCAGACCTGTAGGAGCAACAAATAATTTGTGCAGAGAAACCAAACCATGTGGGTCAAGAGAAGATCATTCTCTCACCTCTGGTCACCTCCAATCTGTTCTGGGAGACAGGGGAGGAGTCTGTGGTAAAACCTCTGCACAAATGGAAGGAAGGAACTCTCCAGGGTACCAGGAGAGACACTTCATTGTTCTGTCTCTTCATCATTCCATCTTTGTTCTAAAATGCTCCGTTTGGGTCCCGGTGCCTACCTAGTTCTGTCCCCAAGGCACTAGGAAGAAGAAGAAGAGTTTGGATTTATATCCCCCCCTTACAATTTCCTTTCTCTCCCCACCCCATCCCCACAACAAACACCCTGTGGGGCTGAGAGCTCTGTAGAGCTGTGACTAGCCCAAGGTCACCCAGTTGGCATGTGTTGGAGCGCACAGGCTAACCTTAGTTCCCCAGATAACCCTACACAGCTCAAGTGGCAGAGCAGGGAATCAAACCCAGTTCTTCAGATTAGAGTGCACCTGCTCTTAACCATTACGCCACTAGGACCCAAGGGTAGCCTTCTAGAACAAAGACGGTCCAGGAAATGGCAGATCTATTCTCAAATCTGGTGTCATCTTTATCCTGAAATGGGTATAGCCGCTGGAGATTTCATTGGCTGTACAGAGTTTCCAAAATGTTGCTTCAGCACGGTACAAAGATCTTTACTGTGGGACTGAAGGTGAGCTGCTGCAGACATTTTGTGGCTTGTCTCCGTCTCCTCTGGCAACCATTTTACGGTTGAGACCACAATGCTGTTAGAGTTCTAAACATGCCTATTGGCTGAAATGTCTTGAAGATCCCAGACATATGGTGAGATCCTCCAATGACTGTTCACACTGCACATTCACTAGAACTATCTAAGCGGATCTGATCACTGTGTGGCCTTCTCATCGTTACCCCCCTGCCATTTTTCATATCGATCGCTGCTATCATTAATAAAAGCAAATCACAAAATGTCCCATGTGAGTCTCTCATTGGTTGTTGTTGTTGTTTTTTTTGGGGGGTATCAGATTTGCATTTTGTAGTAAATTGACTGTGCCCAGAATAAAATTAATCATGTATTTAAGACTTCAAATTGCTCCAGTCTGGGCAGCGATTTTCAAGTTGGCAGCACAGTTTGCGCGTGTAGGTTGTGAAAAATCGGCCATACTTTTTAAAAAATGCTATTAGTTCATTTGGCTGTATGGTCGCTCCCATCGTTTTCATGTCCCAAACAAGCTATGGCAAACTGCACATGCCAAACTCTTCCACAAATAAGTGGTCCTTAAAAAGCTCCCTTCCAGTATTACTAGCACTATTTGGGTCCTTCCTGAATTGTTCACACAGTGGAAGTCCTGGGTTTGTTGCTGTGTAATTTATGAAGCAGCCCGCAGTTGAAATCATTGCATTATATTGCTGCATCTAAAGAGAGCTTGACAATATAGGCTTCAAAATTTTCAGTCCCTTTGAAACCATCTTTAGAAACACCTTACATAACAGAGGTCGTATTTGTTGGACTTTGTGATTTAAAGATGTTTTTATCAGTCAGTCACTCCATAGTGTTCTTTTTTAGCCACCAAAGTTTAGAACAGTTTTTTATTGGCTGTTGTGGGTTTCCTAGGCTGCGTTGCCACGATCTTGTAGTTTGAGCTCCTATGGCTGGCATCTTCTCCACACACGGTGGTTCTCCACACACGGAGAGAAACGCAACTCACTGTGAAATGCCTCTGAAGATGCCAGCCGTAGAGCAAAAACAACCGGACCACAGCCACTCAACCCAGGAAATCCACAACACCCGGTTGATTCTGGCTGCTAAAGCCTTTGACAATACGACAACTTTTATCTTGGCAATTTGACGCATGGTTGCTTGGATAACAAAATAAGGTTGTACGATGGGCTGTGTTAACTGGATTACAGCTGGTTTCTTCTGATCCTGACTGGAGGCAGTTTAGAAAATCAGCATCTTTTAAGGGTTTTTTAGATACCGTATATACTCGTGTATAAGTCGACCCGCATATAAGTCGAGGCACTTAATTTTACCACAAAAAGCTGGGAAAACTTATTGACTCGCGTATAAGTCGAGGGTGGGAAATGCAGCAGCTGCTGGTAAATTTCAAAAATAAAAATAGATACCAATACAATTACATCAATTGAGGCATCAGTAGGTTAAATGTTTTTGAATATTTATTTCAAAGAAAAACAGTAAACTGGCTCTGTAAGTGGAAAAGAGGGTCAACAAGAACAATATGGTATCAACAATAACTTTAAAAGTACAAAAACCTTAGCTCAACCAGCAACCAAGCTAAAACACAGGAGTTAAAATCCTTCAAAACTGGATTCCTCATCATCATCTGTATGTCCAAATGTAACCCAACTTAGATTTTAAGAGGGATATGATCAGAAATGGAAAACCTACTATTAGCTTCCATTGTAAACAATGGGGGATGGGGCACCCCTTTGGGAATCAATAACTTTGGATCCCCTGACCCAAACTTCACCAAACCTGGCTGGTATCCTAAAGAGACTCTCCCGATGAGACCAGCCAGGTTTGGTGAATTTTGGTTCAGAGGGTCCAAAGTTATGGACCCTCAAAAGGGTAGCCCCATCTACTAATAGCTCCCATTGAAAACAAGGGGGAATGGGGCACCTCCTTTGGGGGTCCATAACTTTGGACCCCCAAAACCAAACTTTACCAAACTTGGCTGGTATCATAAAGAGACTCTCCCGATGAGACCAGCCAGGTTTGGTGAATTTTGGTTCAGAGGGTCCAAAGTTATGGACCCTCAAAAGGGTAGCCCCATCTACTAATAGCTCCCATTGAAAACAAGGGGGAATGGGGCACCTCCTTTGGGGGTCCATAACTTTGGACCCCCTGAACCAAACTTTACCAAACTTGGCTGGTATCATCAGGAGTGTCTTTTGAGGGTACCCTGAAATTTTGGTGTTGCTAGCATAAAAACTGCGCCCCCTGCTGGCCGGCAAAGTAAAAACACACAAAAATTTAATGACCCGCATATAAGTCGAGGGGAGCTTTTTCAGCATTAAAAATGTGCTGAAAAATTCGACTTATACATGAGTATATACGGTATTATTGGGGATATCCAGCCACACTTACAACTGTAGGAGCATGGACTTCCTACTGCCTTCCCAGGATGTATACACATCAGGGTGGTATATACATCTAATAAATCAAATCAGTATATATGGCTACATTTCATCTGAAATAGGGCACCTTGTACATCAGGGGGGCCACTCCCAGTACGTGTCGTTGGATACCCCAAACATAATGTCTGAAAAAAGTCTTGTGGAAAAAAGTCTTGTGCTGCCCTTCAGGGTCCATCTCGAATAGTTTGGTCTGTTTAAAGATTAACGTGCTAGTTTTGATGTCTGCCCAGTGGTTTGTTCTCTCTGGTAGCCCTGTGGACGTAGTTCATGACTTTGGAGCCGACAGACAAAGAGGCCTGTCATTGGCCAGGGAGGGGGAGGCAGGGCGTATAAACCAGGGGGGGGGAGGCCTTCCAAGCCCCTTCCTCAGTCCTTTCTCCAACCCAGTGCTCATTTGGTTCTCCCTCTCCTTGCCTCTGATCTCTCCTGGCTGTGTCTTCCTTTAGAGTTGCCCACCCTGTTCTTCCCTCCAGTCAGTGCCTACCAGATCCCATCACGTCCTATGTGGCATCCACCATTTCTCCCTTTGCTCCTGAGACTCATTTTGCTTCCAAACTTCCCGGGCACCCCAACCAGAGTGCCAATGGTTGTATAGTTGTCTTACCGTACCGCAGGGGTGTTTAACTCTGGCGTGCCCAGATGTTCGTGGGCTACAATTCCCATCAGCCCCTGCCAGCATGGCCAATCCTGGCAGGGGCTGGTGGGAATCGTAGTCCATGAACATCTGGAGCACCAGAGTTGGACACCCCTGTCTTAACAGGCCTGGGACCATCGTATCTTAGAGACCGCATCACCCCATATGTCCCTGTACGGCCTCTCCGATCCGTGGAGGCCAATCTACTAGTGGTCCCTGGTCCTTCGGTGATGCGGCTGGCCTCCACACGGGCCAGGGCCTTTACGGCTCTGGCCCCTGCCTGGTGGAACACTCTCTCTCCAGCTGTCCGGGCCCTGCGGGACCCTGGTGAGTTCCGCAGGGCCTGTAAGACGGAGCTGTTCCGCCGGGCCTTTGGAGGAACCGGCTGCTGATGGTGCCCCCCTCCTGTGGCCCTTGACATCTGGGCCATTTGTCATCTAACGAGACTCGCCATGCCTCCCTTTTTGGGGGGGAGGGAATTTTAAAACTGGAATGCTGGACGCCACTCTATTTTATTGAGATTTATTGTATAATCCTTGGATTAGTTTTTTATCGCTGCTTTTAAATGTTTAACTATTTTATATTGTTACCCCTATGCTGTACACCGCCCAGAGCCCTTCGGGGATGGGGCGGTATAAAAGCCTAATAAAATAAACAAACAAACAAACAAACAAACAGTATTTTGGACTCCCTGCCCAGCTGAACTAATTTTTGACACTGGTCATGGAGTTGAACTTCCACAGAGTTACGGATCTAATTGTTGCCACCTGCTTTTCAGTGGTTCTATTGCCTGAATTAGTCTAGAGCAGGAGTTCCCCAACATGGTGCATGCGGGTATTAAGGTGCTAGCCAACACCTTTCCTAGCACCTGCCAAGTGTTTTTAAGAAGTAGTTGTGGCAAGGTGGAGCTTTTGCCCAGAAGGGCCATAGCTGCCACCACAGCACAAGGGCCTTGACTGCATTAGTGTGTATGTATGCAAAAAAAACCAACCCTTTTCTAAAAAGAAATCTTCATTCTGAATTGCAACATATCAGATAGAGCTTCTGCCCTGAAAATGATGAAATTACTTAGATTTGTGCATAACTTCACTCCCTGACGTTTTGTGGTTGGCTCCGCCTCTTGTAGTCACCATTTCCGTGGCTGTACCCAGCCCCCCGTGTCATAATTCCAAAGGTGCCCATGGACCCGAAAAGGTTGGGGATTGTGGCAGAAACCGGCATGAAGAAAATGTTTTCTGTGGTATCCTTGTGTCACGTATAACTTGAAGTTCCTCCATTAGGCCATAGCGAGACGCTCCGTCGCGTTTTCTTCACCATTATTGATTATGCCATAAAATAGTAGCCATTTAATTACCTCCGCGATCAGACAATGTGATTATTTTCATCCCTGGCGATGCAATCATGGAGTTCCACTAACCGATTCTGCCATTTTCCTGTTTTGAAAATCGGGATGTAGTAGCCTATAGTGCAGTGGTGGCGAACCTATGGCATGGGTGCCAGAGGTGGCACTCAGAGCCCTCTCTGTGGGCACGCGCAAATAGAGTCCCCCCCCCCCATCTAGGCTGGCCTGGGCCGCTGGGCTCAATTATTAGCATTAAACCTAAGACCTAGTTTTGGGGAAGCAGTATAGGTAAACCTGTTAAGCGCTGTTAAACCCCGCTGAGTTTCATACAAAGAACTAAAGCGCAATCCTTTACCTGGGAGTAAGTTCGGTTGCTGGCTATGGGGCTTGCTTCTGAGTAAACCCTCCTAGGGTTGTGATTCACCCGTTGGAAGAGTTGCACAGTTGCTTCAAAACAAAGCCACCGACTACCACCAAGCTTACTCCCGAGTAACGCACTCCTTGGAGTCAACCGTTTTTTTTCTAAACTAAAACCTCAGTATTCAGGTTAAATTGGCACGTTGGCACTTGGTGATAAATGCGTGGGTTTTGGGTTGCAATTTGGGCACTCGGTCTTGAAAAGGTTTGCCACCACTGCTATAGTGGATAACACAGATTCCAAGTGAGGAGAGCCAGGCTGCGTGCGTGGCCCTGTGTATGCCTACGTGTTGCTGGTCATTCGCCTGGATGAGTCATTAAGCCTCACTTAGCCTTAGGAGCTGAAAACAATGTAATTGTAAAGGCCAGGTATCGAGCAGGGTAATCTGTGTATGTTGTCAGGGCTTTCGATTTTGATTCTGGACCTACACTTTCCCTTCTAATTCATAGGTGCATATGTGACGGCTGCCATCTTGACAGACCCCAGAGGTTGAAACGGGGACCACCCGAGCTGAAAGCGTGAGTCTCTGCAGCTTGCGCTAAAGAGCCAGGCTCTGAAATAGGCTGTGACAGGCTCCCTTGTCCTCTGTGGGCCAGCCACGGAGAGGGACGCTTCCTAAATACAGAGGTTCGCTTGTAACCCAACGTCAACAGCTTCACCCCACCCCCCTTGTCTTCAGTAGATCAGCGATTGTGTCTGTGGTGCAGTGCCACCGGCTATTTTCACCATGAGCCCAATTTCTGTCCTTCGGCCACTCTCTCTTGGTCACCGCATCCCAGCCTCCTGTTTTGGCGCTGAGGAAACTCACAAACAAAAACTGTTTTTGTTCCTTCACCTGAGAGAGAGAGGTGTAGATTAGTTGAGGGCAGCGGAAAAACAGTGTCTTGGGTCAAGGGAAATGGCCAATGGGGGGACAAGGTGGAGAACTTTGGAGAACAGGAAATGGAGAACAGGAAAGAACTTCAGTGTTTGTAACAAAGCTGAGAGGAAAGATCCCAGGGACATTTCAGGTGGAGCGAGGGAACAAATCAATCGTTTAGATTTCCCACCTTCCCTGTTGCTAAGGCTGTGTAGAATTGCTTTTCATACCCAATCACCCAGTAACTCAGTGATGAGATGCATCCACATTATTTATACTTCACTGAAATGGAACCCAAGAGCAGGGGAGACTTGCCCAAGCTCTCCATCCAACCCAGATCTGACCAGGGTATGAGTCACAGGAATCTTCCTGGTGGATTTTTGAAAGCAGTAGGAAGCGTGGCTCCTCCCCACCTGCGGTGTTATCGTGTTGGTGTTTGAGATCCTACCAAAGCACCCTTTGGCAAGATGCTATCCAATGAGGTACAACAGGATTTGAGATATTGAGGAACAAAGCAGCTAGATTTGACTCTAGTAGTAGAAGAAGAGTTTGGATTCATACCCCGCCTTTCTCTCCTGTAAGGAGACTCAAGGCAGCTTACAAACTCCTTTCCCTTCCTCTCCCCACAGTAGTCCGGTTGTGAGGTAGGTGGGGCTGACAGAGTTCAGAGCCCAAGGTCACCCAGCAGGAATGGCAGAGTGGGGAAAATAAATCTGGTTGACCAGATAAGAGTCCACCGCTCATTGGGCTAGTCACAGCTTTTCGGAGCTCTCTCAGCCCCACCCCCCTCACAGGGTGTTTGTTGTGAGTGGGGGAGGGCAAGGAGATTGTCAGCCCCTTTGAGTCTCCTGCAGGAGAGAAAGGGGGGATATAAATCCAAACTCTTCTCATATGGAGGAGTGGGGAATCAAACTTAGTTCTCCAGATTAGAGTCCACCTGCTCTTAACCACTACACCACACTGAGCCACACTCGCTCTGTAGCACTTCAGTGACCAACAAAGTGTTCAGGGCATGAACATTCAAGACTCAAAACTCTCTTTGGCGGTATCTGATGAAGGGAACGTTGACTCTCAGCAGTTCATACCATGAAAATCTTGTTGGTCTCTTAGGTGCTCCTGAACTCAAATCTTTCTGTTCCGCTGCAGACCAATATGGCTGCTCTCCTAAAACCTAGGAACAGAATATTCAAGAAACACACCCCTGAAGGGAGGGACAGCGGAGACTGGAAAAATATATTGATAATATGGAATACATTAATTGGGAAACCCAAGTAACGCAGCCACGAGGTCCAATCTTGAAGTTAGTGTGAATCCTACTCTTATCCTAACACCCCACGGAGCAAAGTTGGAAGTCTTCCTGCAGCCTGCCTCCAGCTTAAGTGGTTCTTCCTTTGGACCAGGGGTCTTCAAACTATGGTCCTCCAGATGTTCATAGACTACAATTCCCATGAGCCCTACCACTTGGCCATGCTGGCAGGGGCTGATGGGAATTGTAGTCCATGAACATCTGGAGGGCCATAGTTTGAAGACCCCTGCTTTGGAGAAACAGTCACATAATTCGTAGGATGGCTTCGTAAGCTGGCTGAAGGCTACTTGGAAGATGAATGGATCCACTCCATCAGTTGGGTCGGGGCAATGTCTCGCAAGGTGTGGATGTAGCCCCTGTCTGGGCAAAAGGAGAAGGGGCGGGAGAAGGCAAGGAAGGTCACACCACCCTGTCCCCTTGTCTCCTGTGTGATCTGTCACCATCACCCCCATCTAAGACCTGTTCATTGCAGCAAAGGAGTTGAGGTTGAAAATTGAGTGCGTTCTCTGTGGGTTTCCAGCCAACAACGGAAAGCAGAATCCCAGCATACTTGCAGTTACAGGAAGGGCTTTGTCATTCATGTTTCCATTATATCTCACTGTCCTCTGAAGGCGGCATCCTGATTCTCTGTGTGGCTCAATATTCACAGTGGGATTTATTTCCTTGCCTTGTGCCAAGGATCACAGCTCCAGAGTTTAGTTCACTCTTTAAAGGAAGGGTGATAGTTAGGAATCGTTAGGACCATTTTTAGGTCTTGGGATCGTGAGTCAGTGTATTGTCATTAGACCTAATTATATATCCCAGGATGCATTTGGCCTTTTAGACTCGCCCTTAGCTCTAGGTTTAATGGGGGCCTTTGATACCCCCCTTTTCTCTTTCTTTTTGGCATCTTTACCTTATCTCTTAAAAACAAATCTCCTACATAGTAACAAATACCCTGTTTCCCCAAATATAAGACATCCCCAGAAAAAGATGTAGTACAGGTTTTGCTGAAGTGCAAAATATAAGGCATCCTCTGAAAGTAAGACATAGCAAAGTTTTTGTTTGGAAGCATGCCCGACGAACCGAACACAGAAAAATAAGACATCCCCTGAAAATAAGACATAGCGCATCTTTGGGAGCAAAAATTAATATAAGACACTGTCTTGTTTTCGGGGAAACACGGTAGTTGGTGGTTGGGTCATGGTGCCGTTCAGCAGTTGAAGCCAAAACATTCATGCTTAACCAGTTGTCTAAGGAAATTCCTTTAGAACATTGCCCTCCTAAGCTAGAAATTCATTGTTGCTCTTGAATAACCTTTTCCGTTCACTGCAAGGTGACTAGTTTGGGAGGAAAGTCTTCAGAGCGCCCTTTAGATTGCGATTCTCTTCCCACAACATTTCACAGAGCATTTCCCTCCAATCACATTGCAGATAGATGCCACCCCAGTGACCATCTCTGGTTCAAAGGATGTGGGTGTCTCATTTGTACTGTTGTTAACATTTTTGTATGTCACTCATTGTCAACATGAAAATGAAGAAAACTTGTACCAGCAGGCTACAATAATGACTTCAAAAAAAATTAGTTCTGCAATGGGAGAATGTAAACAATTTTTCCAAAACATTTGGTTACTGTTGGTAAAATTATAAAATTACTTTGGTTACTTAAAAGCAAATTGCTACTCCAGTGGGAGAACTAATTTTTTTGAAGTCATTATTGCAGCCTGTTGGTACTTCTTCATTTTCACCTTGGTGTGTACCTTCCCCTCTTGCTTAGCATGGAGGAAACTCATTGTCAACAGGCATGACCTGTGGGTGGTTTTGGTTTTGGCCTGTTGTTACAGTTGGATACCCTTTGCAATGCCATTTTTAAGCGATGCCCCTACCCCCCACCTCATCCCCATGTTTTAAAGCAGTGCTCAAAAGAGACCTTTTGAGCTTCAGGCATTTCCATTGTGTGTATCCCTTTGTCACAGTCTTGAATGAAATGAACAGGACAAGCGCCCTCAGATGCTTCAGCGTTGAAAATCGTAGTCACCAAAGTTAGCCCAAATCAAATGTTTCGACAAGGCTGTGCCGCCCTCTCTTTAGCACCCAGTTTCCATGTGTCCAGATCCTTGCCTATTTCTTGTCCAGGTTAGCCCGGTATTGTCAGATCTCAGCTGCTAAACAGGGTCGGCCCTGGTTAGTACTTAGATGGAAGACCACAAAGGAAGTCCAGGGTTGCTATGCGGAGGTAGGCAACGGCAAACCACCTCTGAATGTCTCTTGCCTTGAAAACCACATGAAGAGTGGGCAGAAGTCATCTCTGACTTGACTTTACTGGCATCTATTTGCTACCATTCGTTACAATTTTGTCCCATCCACAGATAATTGACATTCACTGGGGTGCTGTGTGGTTTCCGGGCTGTATGGCCATGTTCTAGCAGCATTCTCTCCTGACGTTTCGCCTGCATCTGTGGCTGGCATCTTCCAGAGAGAATCCTGCTATGAAGATGCCAGCCTGGCCAATGCGTCCGGAAAAAGCCAACACTAAGCTTCTGGCAGCCTTAACCAGTATTCCCTCGGTCTAACCGATGAAAGCCTTCGACAGTACAATTGCCATTCAATCTGTAGTGATTCTCAGGATCGAGTTTTGTTTTTATATTCCTAGATGGGTACCTTGTGTCTGGGTTTTTTTCTCTCATCAAAAAAATGCAGCATCCCAGTTTATCATTTTAGGACAGACACACGGGAGAAAATGTACATTCAGGAGGAATTGAGGCTGGAGATTAAACGACACCTTTGCAAACGGGCAGTTGCTATGGGCAAGATGTGCTTCCACCAGTGATGCAGGGTTCATGTATGGAGTTTTCCGACTGAGCGCACCAGAGCCAAACTTTTCCCCTACTTCACCTCCAGTATCTATGGCTCATTCCGCACATGCAGAATAATGCACTTTCAAACTGCTTTCAGTGCTCTTTGAAGCTGTGCGGAACAGCAAAATCCACTTGCAAACAGTTGTGAAAGTGGTTTGAAAACTCATTATTTTGCGTGTCCGGAAGGGACTTATGAGTAGGGATCAGGATGCAACAGTAGAGGGAAAGAAAGATCCAGGTGTCTCTCTGTCCAACCAAGGGTAGCCAGGTGTGTCTTTGAGGCTGGTAGACTGGCAAGCCAGAAGTAGAATGGGTAGAGGCAGACAAACTGGTGGGTACCCAGAAGTCTGGAATGCCAATGGAGGGTTTTCCTCATGATAGGTTGTCTGGTTTGAGCAGAAACGTTGACTGCCCACAACTGTTAGTTTTCTGGACCAGAAGGGTCATGGGATGTTCAGCCAACCTTCTGGCAGGAATGGCTGGTAGATCCCGCCTCTGACAAGTACAGTGAGCCAGCGCCTGACCCATTCGGCCCTTGCTTTAAGCCCCATGGCATCTATTAGTCCCACATACCCCAACCAGTCCAGGCTTTCTGTCTGAGATCAGATATCTTGTATGCAAAGGATATGTATGTGAGAGGTGGCCCAGACCAGCTGGAGACCTGCAAGCTCTTTTGAGTCCTACCACAGTCCTCCACACAGAAGAGCTTCAGTGTGTGTGTGGATCATGCCCATCATTTGCATATTCTTCCACCCTATTTGCCATCTTCTTCTCTCTTTTTTAACCATCAGTGGCAGCCAAAGGGTTTTCACAGCAAGAGACATTCATAGGTGGTTGGCCATTATCTGCCTCTACACCAGGGGTCTGCAACCTGTGGCTCTCCAGACATTCATGGACTACAACTCCCATGGCCATACTGACAGGGGCTGATGGGATTTGTAGTCCATGAACATCTGGAGAGCCACAGGTTGCAGACCCCTGCTCTACACCATGACCCTGGACTTCCTTGGAGGTCTCCCATCCAAATACTAACCAGAAGTGGCGTAGGAGCTTAAGAGCTCGTGTATCTAATCTGGAAGAACCGGGTTTGATTCCCATCTCTGCCGCCTGAAATGTGGAGGCTTATCTGGGGAATTCAGATTAGCCTGTACACTCCCACACACGCCAGCTGGGTGACCTTGGGCTAGTCATAGCTTCTCGGAGCTCTCTCAGCCCCACCCACCTCACAGGGTGTTTGTTGTGAGGGGGGAAGGTCAAGGAGATTGTAAGCCCCTTTGAGTCTCCTGCAGGAGAGAAAGGGGGGATATAAATCCAAACTTCTTCTTCCTCTTCCTCTTCCTCTTCCTCTTCCTCTTCTTCTTCTTCTTCTTCTTCCTCTTCTTCTTCTTCTTCTTCTTCTTCTTCTTCTAACCAGAGTTGACCCTGCTTAGCTTCTGAGATCTGACAAGAGCAGGCTCACAGTAGCTATCTTGATCACGGTGATCATTGTCTAGCCAGGTGCTTTTTGATTGATGTCTGAATCAGTATCATCTATGAGCAAGAGATGTAGAGGTGGGATTGGATTGTGTTTTTGTGAGTGTATGGACATTATCACGGGAGGGGAGGAACAGTCAGAATACATCAAGTTCTATTTCATCGGTGTTGAAGAAGGAGAGAGAAACACGTAGCCACCATGTGGGTGCAAGTCTTCTACGTGCTTGACTTTAGGACACTGTCAACAATCTTGTGGGGCAGGTCTCTGCAATTGTCCCCATATGTCAGGTACAGGAGCCATGGGGTGAGAAAGAGCAACTTCCTCAAGGCCACTGCCTAATTTTGGTGCAGAGAGGCAACTTGAACATGTTGTTTGCTACTTCCCAGTCAAGCTATAGTTGTTGGTGAGGGGCTGTGGCTCAGTGGGAGAGCATCTGCCTGGTGTGCAGAAGTTCCCAAGTTCAATCCTGGGCATCTTCAGTTAAAAGGACCAGGACGGTGGTGGTGTGAAAGATGTCTCCCTGAGACCCCGAAGAGCCGCTGGCAGTCTTCAGTAGCGAAGCCTGTCCTTGATGGACCAAGAGCCTAATGCAGGGGTCTTCAAACTATGGCCCTCCAGATGTTCATGGACTACAATTCCCATCAGCCCCTGCCAGCATGGCCAAGTGGTAGGGCTCATGGGAATTGTAGTCGGCGAACATCTGGAGGGCCATAGTTTGAAGACCCCTGGCCTAATGCAATAAAAGGCCCATGCCTACTAACACAACATTCACTCCCAAACGCTGAATGGCGGATGGTGTTTTCAGTGCATTCTTCCTCTGATATGCATTAGGATCCCTCCTAAATTTGAATTCAAGTGACTGGTCATTGCAGTCCCTTCAAAGGATCCTTTAGCTGTGTCATTTGCCAGAAGGGCAAGAGCCAAGTCTGGATTGCACAGCAGAGGAGCATAAAAGCCACTATGGGTCCAGAACAGGGGTCTGCAACCTGAGGCTCTCCAGTTGTTCATGGACTACAAATCCCATCAGCCCCTGCCAGCATGGACAATTGGCCATGCTGGCAGGGGCTGATGGGATTTGTAGTCCATGAACACCTGGAGAGCTGCAGGTTGCAGACCCCTGGTCCAGAACATAGATATGGAGAGACAGCATTGATCAAGCAGAAGTTCTGCAAGCTTCCACTTCACTTCATCTGTTCTCTCTGTTACCAAATATATATATATATATTGTTCCCCTCCATCATCATCACAGCCTTTGTGCTTCACCCACAAACATGCTTCTTTTCTTGGCTGATGCGAAAAGCAATTGTTCTGCTCACAATCAGACAGAAAATGATTCGTTCCACGGATGTTACCGCTTGTTGGGGGGTTTGCCGAGCGAGTGTGTTTGTGGTGATTCCGTGTGCTCCTCCTCGAGCTCATTTAAATGGTGTGGTATGACTTGATCTCCTATGCCGATCTCTTCTTTTTCTTCCCGCAGTGATGGGTCTTTCCCTTATGATTCTGTTCCGTGGCAGCAAAACACCAATCAACCACCAGGTTCCCTGTCGGTGGTCACTACAGTATGGGGCGTGACTAATACTTCCCAAAGCCAGGTAAGGTCCGCGGGCTGGCCGCTATCTCTCGTCGCCCTCTTTCAAGTCAGAGCTGGTGGCCAGAGCAGAAGGCTTCTTGAAAACAAGTCAGTAGAAGACGGAGAAGACAAACGACCCCAGATATCTTTATATGTGCTTGAAATTTGCATGTTCAACGCAGCCAAACAAATTACTCTTTTTAAAAGAAAAGTTCACCTTGGTGAACACTGTTTCTGTTCCTTCAGGCTCTTTGGCTTGTCTGTGTTGCCTTGTGATTGGCTGTGGTGGGCCCGGTAACTTTGGGTATGTGGGATCTCTGCCTGTTATGGGGGCCAGTGAGGCCCAGGATGGGGAGGGCCAAAGATGGGGGAAGCAGCACTGAAGAGAATGACATGAAAGCAAAGATAATATGTTCATAAGTGCTGCAAATTGGTCATTTCCCACTTGATTGTACGGAGTTTCATCTCAGCCCTGTTTATTACCTGGTGGGACTTCAGTGAATATCCTGCTGAAATGAGATGGAGATTTTCAAGGGCTTACACTACAGTGGGGTTAATACAAAGGAAGCCCAATGTATTTGCAAGATCTGTTTATTTAAAAATGTTTTGCCTGTTAGTTCTCTCTCTTGGGCAGAAAACTGGCACGTACCTGTTCCCTCCTTAAAGAAGCTGTGAGAAATTATTTTGTTAATATAATTCAGTCATGCGCACGTTTGTATCTTCAGGCCGTCTTTTGTAGGCACGAACCCTGAGGTTTCCACCCCCAGCAGTCGTTATAGTAGCATGGCAATACAATTTTTAAAAATGCTCAATTTCGGGTTGTAAAAACCCACAAATTTTCGATAAAGCCGAATACGACTGATAATCATTGGCTTTATTCGGCTTTTTACTGTTCGGTTCAGTTTTTAAAACCCGAACGTGAAATGTACCTAATTTAAAAAAACTCCCCCCTCCTCGGCCTTCCGCCACTCGTTCTTCAATTCCACATGTGGGATCTGGGAAACAGCGACAAGTGAGCTTCATCTGTAGCTGCTCCCCTGCCACCATTTCCAGTGGTATCTACACCAGGATTGCCTGTATGCTGTCAGCTCTCCAGATACCATGTGACTACAATTCCCATCTGCCTTCTGCCAGCATGGCCACAATGTAGCCCATGCTGGCGAGGCTAGATGAAGGGAATTAGCCAGTCCACTGAACATCTGGAAGAAACGCAGATGCAGACCAATCCTGGACCTGGCAAGGGACTCCGCAGCACAGAGCACAGAGGCCCCTTCCGCACATGCAGAATAATGTGTTTTCAAACCACTTTCACAACTGTTTGCAAGTGGATTTTGCTATTCCGCACAGCTTCAAAGAGCATTGAAAGCAGTTTGAAAGTGCATTATTCTGCACGTGCAGAAGGAGCCAGAGAGTCTCTCCGCCACCAGAGTTTTCCTGGCCTTCACCCTCCTAATTCTCTCTCTGCAAGAATTTGGGGGGTTGTTGTTGTTTAACATGCGAGCCTTGAGCCCCATCCCCTCCTCTAGCAGGTTTTCTTTTTTGCTGTCAGATCTCTGATGGCTTATGGGGAGCTCCACAGGGTTTTCGTTTGGGGGTCGTTTCCCATTGCCTGCGTCCATGTCACGTCCCTGGTATTCCTTGGAGGTCTCCCATCCAGATGCTAGACAGGGTCAGAGCACAGAGTGGATGACTGACTCAAGGTCACCCAGCAAGTTTGTACAGCACAAGTGGAGATTTGATCCTGGGTCCTAGTCCAGCACCTTAACCACTTAATTCCTTTCCCCCAAACCTGCACATAATAAACCTTCTCCTGATGGGTACACTAAACTGTGGTGGTTTGTCTCTGCTTTTTAAACCTTAGAAGCACAATTATGGAAACAGATTACGAATTTCTTTTAGAGTCCCCGATGCAATAAAAACTGCAAATCATGGTGGGTTGCAGGATACTACCCTGTTTCCCCGAATATAAGACATCCCCAGAAAATGAGATGTAGTAGAGGTTTTGCTGAAGTACGAAATATAAGGCATCCCCCAAAAGTAAGACGTAGCAAAGTTTTTGTATACGATCTGAAGAGAAACCAGAGAAACAAGTTTTTGTTTGGAAGCATGCCCGACGAACAGAACACAGAAAAATAAGACATCCCCTGAAAATAAGACATAGCGCATCTTTGGGAGCAAAAATTAATATAAGACACTGTCTTATTTTCGGGGAAACACGGTACTAATGGAAGCCTTATCTGCACTTAAAATTCTGGCTGTGTTTGATGGTTCTCCGTTGTGCCCGATTTTCCCACTGGACTACAGTTGACATTAGGAAAACATGGTATACATGGGCAGGTTTCAGAAACCTGCTATAGAGCCCTAGAATTTGATCGTATTTATGGATCATCAGTGCAGCTGAAGGGTGCATTTCAATCAATAGTGAGAGTTTATTTATTTCTGGAACTTATACCCCGCTGTATACAGAGGTTTTGGGGCAGCTTACAAAATTGAAAGCTACGGAGCTGAATGTGGATGCCCCCTTTCACAACAACCCCACTGTTTTCACTGGGTCCTTGCTGACCAACCAGTCTGTATTCCTCCAGGGAGGCCAATAGCATTATCAAGAGCTTTTCAAACCTCTCCCCACCTCTAACGAATTCCTTCCCACTAAGACGTGTGTGGCTAGTGTGTGAAGTGGCCCTCCTTCTTGAAGCCACATCTTTGCCTGTGTAAAAGTTGTCATCTCTGCTTTTTTTTCCCCCTTCCTTTCTGCGTCCCCTACTCAGGTGCTGGGCAACCCCATGGCAAATGCAAACAATCCCATGAACCCGGGAGGAAACCCCATGGCTTCCGGGATGACAACCAGCAACCCTGGCATGAATTCGCCGCAGTTTGCTGGGCAGCAGCAGCAATTCTCGGCCAAGGCGGGCTCCAACCAGCCGTACATACAGCAGAGCATGTACGGGCGCCCCAACTATCCGGGGAGTGGAGGTTTCGGGGGAAGGTAAGACCGGAACAGGCTCTCTTGTTCTCGTCAGCCGAGAAATCCTCAAGTTGGTACATTGCAGGTAGAAGAAACTTGTAGGACAGAGACCAGGTCACGTGATCCCGTTTCAGCAATTCATGGCATGTTCTGTCTCTAACGGCGCGTGTGCATAAGGGCTGCTCTACTGGATTCAGACCAAGGCCCAGCTAGTCGAATGTTCTGTTTGTAATAACAGCCATCCAAATAATTGAGAAGTTCGCATACATGACATAATGGCCTTCCTCTGTTGTTTGTCCCTATTATCTGGAATTCAGTGGTATACTTTCTCTGTCCCTGGAGGGTTCGCAAATCTGTAGTTGGTAATAGCCAGGGACAGACCTATCCGTTGGATTTGTTTAATGTCCTCTTCAGCCTAATTAAAATCACAGCTTGTTTCCTCATCTTACATAATGACACCCATACGCAAGTAGACGTCTACAGAATCAGCCAGTGCTGCCTCTTAGCCTGTTCAGGAGGTCAACAACAACAACAACCTTTATTTGGCATTTAAAAATAGGTTCTAGAGCATTCAAAGCGCAGACAGGAAGACTGTATATCGCAGTATACATTACTTAGAAAGTTCTGTCGCTTGTAAAAAAGAAATTTTGCTACTTACTTTTTCCAAGAGCACCCATATCTGTGTTGTTTTAACAGAAGCTCCTACAACAGAACAGTCATTCAGAGTCACTTTCAACGCGATGATGTCTAGAGGCCAGCCTGGGAGAGAAATTCCTGATGCCCACATATCTCGGACAGTCCAAGCAATAATGTGAGCAAGAGTCTCCAATTGATTTTTTACAGTGTGGACAAACCCTCGATCCTGGAGAGGGATGGATAAGTAAATCTACCCTTGTAATGGCCGATGGGAAGCGTATTGGATCTGGCCCTTCAGATAATCCATCTCTGTTGGGGGTTCAGTTAATAATTCAAGATATTTGGCTATGTGCCCCTGTTCCTCGCATTATTCCAACAGAGGGTGAGCATGATTTCTATTTGCTTTTGCCCCAACAAGATATGATATTCCCTGCCTCTAGAAGTCTACTTTTTCGAGGGTTTGGGAAAATCTCTCTACGGAAAGTCAGCATACAAGAGATCTTCCAGTAATAAACCTATTGAGTAAATTCCTCCTCCTTGATTTGAAAAGTTGATACTCATTCCAGAGGCAATAGGTTTGGGCGCCAAGCAGTGTATACTGTCCAGTACATCTGTGATTCGTTAAAACATAATTTGATCCAATACTTGAATGTATTCAGCCATGCTCTTGTTTCAAGTAGGTTCTGACCAGTTTCTAAGCATAGTACATCATATGGTACAGAGCTGTTCAGGAGGTATTCTGTATCATGGGAGGACTGAAAACACGTGGTGGGTTCATGCTGTCTCCTCACTTTGGGGCGAGAAAGCACTTAAGCAAGGAAGAACCCACCTTTGTTTGAGTTGTATCCTTACAAGACAACACTCCATTCTGTAGCCAGTCCGATTTTGTAAGGCCAAGTAGATCCTGTCTGAATCTACTGTGAAATTTCTGCATCATTTGACATGGTCATGTTTAAGTCTTATGCTTTGTTATCTGTTTGTTTCAGATATCTGCTCATGTTTTTATTTTATTTTATTATTGCTGCAATCCAAACCCTCTTTCACTGCTTATTGGATGTCCCAACCCTTCTGACTGCATTTGACTCCAATTATGTAATCTGCCTGGAATCTCTGTGAAAAAGGCAGACTAGCATTAATGTAAATAGATAGATTACAAAGAGAGCCAGCGTGGTGCGGCGGATAAAGCCACAGATTCTAATCTGGAGAACTGCAACCGAATGGTAGTGGTTAAGAGTGGTGAACTCTAACCTGGTGAACAACAAGGCTTGTTTCCCACTCCTCCACATGAAAGCAATGCTGGGCCAGTCACCTTGGGCCAGTCACAGATTTGTTCAGAACTCTCCTCTCAGCCCCACCTCCTACCTCAACACCACCTTACTAACCAACCAACACTGAATATGTTATATATAATATTCCATAAAATATACTATACTTTGTATTTTTATATCTTTATATATCTCTTATATTTGTATTAAGATAAAGCTTGGCTAGTTAATACTTTGTATTTCATATCGCTATGGTCAAACAATAAACTCTGGTTATTAGACACTAATTATTTATCCTAGGCTATATCCTATGCTTTAAATCTAGAGTGGGTGGGTGGGAATTACATTCACACCTCCTTAATACATTTATTTTTATTTCTTCTGACTAACTATCTTTTATATGAGATAGTTTTATTTTATTTCTACTTTATAATGATAGTTAGTTAGTAGAAATAAAATTGTATGGAAATGTATGGAATTCCCGCCCACCCTAGATTTAAAGCATATAGATATGCCTAGGATATTTGTATTTTATATCTTTATATATATTCTTATATTTGTATTAAGATAATTTTGGTTAGTTAATACTTGTATTTTTTATATCTTTTATATATACTCTGTAAGAACATAAGAATCCAGCCTCGCTGATCAGACCAGAGTCCATCTAGTCCAGCATTCTGCTACCGCAGTGGCCCACCAGGTGCCTTTTGGGAGCTCACATGCAGGGATGTGAAAGCAATGGCCTTCTGCTGCTGCTGCTCCTGAGCACCTGGTCTGCTAATGCGTTTGCAATCTGGAGATCAAGGGGAGGATCCAAGATTGGTAGCCATAGATCGACTTCTCCTCCATAAATCTGTCCAAGCCCCTTTTAAAGCTATCCAGGTTAGTGGCCATAACCACCTCCTGTGGCAGCATATTCCAAACACCAATCACACGCTGTGTGAAGAAGTGTTATTTCCTTTTATTAGTCCCAATTCTCCCCCCCCCTCTTATATTTGTGGCTACTCTGCCCATACACCTCAATATATATCTTGCCTGGCTTCTGCAAATTCACAGCTTCTGTCCCTCTTAGCAGGGGTGTCCTCTACTACCACCTCTGGGGCTTTTCGCGTGACATTCCATGGGTTGATCCTTCTGTCCCTTGTGCACTCTCTGGAGAGCTGAGAGTGTGTTCCTTTCGGGTTCCCATGCTTCGTTCCTTTATCCTCACTGAGAAGGGTAGAACCCCAAAACAATTCTGTAGTTTTCAAATTCACAGAATGCTCCAAGTGGTCCTTCTGCATTTCTCCAGTTGCCCCTCCTCCTCTGTTTTGAGATCTGCCATTTTCTCAGAGATGTCCCCTCGTGTCTTCTCTACCCAGCACCGCCTGCTCCATTCTGGCCAGGAAAGTCTCGCTCTTCTTAATAAAAAAGTGCAGGGCGTAGCTACTTGTGTTTCAAAGCCGCTCTTCTAACAAAGTAACCAACTTGCACTTCTGCTGCAGGTGATACCCATGCCCTCTGGCAGAAAAACACACATTCCACAGCTGTGGCAGGTAACAACAGCAGCTCCCCTGATGATCCATATTTAGGTGTCTTTAAATTCTGCAGAACAGATTTCTGGAGGCCTCCCTGTCTACACCTGTAGATTACCCAAAATCCAAGTTAGTCTCTTGCTTCTTTATATAGCTCAGCTCCCCTTGTTCACTGAAGCTCCATAGACCGCACCTTTACTCCCCTGTCTGTTTCCCCTTCTGGTCTCAGAGAGAGGCCAGTCTACAGTGCTGCTGCTTCTGAATAAAGTCATATATTTTCAGCAGAAAAAGATGGCCCCCCGTGATGTTAATGTAAGGGAATAACAAATTTAGCTTCAGCTTCAGAGCATAAGCAAAGGGAGGATGATCAGGACATACAAGGAAGGGCACTAATCAGGAAGTAGGATCCAGCAGGTTCTCTCACCAGTTCCCTTCGAGAGTGGGTTACCACTATTTGTGTGTCACGAGGAGTTACTAATCTGCTTTTCCATTAGAAATTCCATTAGGATGTCCAAAAAAATCATAAAAGTCTCTGTTGCTCTATGTGGCCAGTTAGCTGCTGTATGAAGTGAAACAGGATAATTCTCCCTGTTGGGCTGTTTTAAAAAAAACATGTTTTTGTGGAAATATGGTAAGAAGTTCCTTGTTTAAGGAAAGTATCCTTCTTTGATTTCCAGAAACAAAATTAGAGAGCATTTGAAAGTATGAAGCATTTGACAGGCAGTCAATTAGAGGAGAAGAAGTTGTTTCCTGCTGGCAGTGGACATGGACTTGCTATAATGAGTTTAAATTATGGACAGAAAGATACCAGCTGGAAATTAGGAACTTTTTTTTTTACAGTAAGAGTTTTATAGAAACAGAGAAAATGCCCTCACTCGAATGCCCATGCCAATGCTCATTATGCCCCACCCAGCCCCATTGGCTTAATGTACCACCGTTTGAATCCCACCCCATGGGGAACCCCGCAGAGCACAAAATTTTGGATCCCACCCACTGGCCTAAAGAGGGACGGCACTTTGTCTGGGAGCTCACAGCATAGCATGCTCGGCTTAATCAGGCCGTCTTTGCAAGCTTTTTCCTGAGTATCTAAAAAAACATGCCTAGCAAAATTACATCATTGATGTGAAAAAAAAAGGCTACCCAGGCTTAAAGGAAATTAGTCACAGGAGCAGGAAATGATTTGCAAATGACTTAGGGTCAATCAATTAGCTCTAATAAACACCTAAAATAAAGTTTTAATTAACACTGAAAACTGTGACACAAACCGCGGGGTTAAGCATGATTAGCATTGTGCTGGAGTTGGTTGGCGTGAAGGATATTGGACAGATCAAAGGGCTGCCGTCTTGCGTGGGAGAACAAACCTCAGCGGGCATGGCTCGATTGCGCCATTGTGACGCTTGCTATGAGCAGAGCTGGGTCACCATGGAAATTTTAAGACATGTGCAAGTGAAATTATATGATAGACTCTCGCAGGTAACCTTTTGGGCCCTCGTGCCCCCCCTCCCCAAGAATCATTCACCTGGGACGATTGTAAAGGATTCAATGGTGTTGATGGTGAAGTAACCTTGAGTGCATTCCACAGCCCGGGCGATGGGCCAGATGCATCGGCGGAGACTTTATCTTGCTTGCTGAGATGGGAAGTCTCCGCTTCCATACGGGAACTGTGGAAGGAGAGGATGGTGGGCGAATGGTATTATAACCTGTGCTTCTACGGAAGTGTCATTCCTGCTACTCGCGTTCTGAGGCTTTCTAACATGTCTTAATAAATGGACTCTTCATTACCAAAAGCCTTCTTTTATTTCTTACGCCTATGGAGATTCCTCTTGGCATTGTGGCAGGAATCTTAATTCATCTATATTCTTGTGCAGTGGACCTCTTTGTCTTGCGATGGAGAGGTTGAATGTTACTCGCTTTGGAAGTGCGGTAAGCCCCCCAAAGAGGGTCTGACCTTTCCCTTCTGGATCCAGAGACTCCGGCACGACAACGGGCCTCGCTGGTGCCTCTTCCCCGCCCTGAAATTATCGACGCGCACGAAGTCTTCCTTTACCTCACGTTGGAACGGTGGGACGTGACGCACTAATTTTATGGGGACTTCCATGAGTCGCTTGGGGCGCTTCGTCCATGGATCGAGCGCCTGCGGAACGGATCTCTACCCGTTTCCTGTGGATTACAAACCTCAGATGCAACCTGTCATGGAGGAGAGACGGCTTCACCACCTTTCATCGGCAACCCAGGAATCCATTGAATCCATCTCCTGGACTTCAGATTTTGGTGATGCTCCCTAAGGAACCACCGCGGGCACAGCACTGGGGCCTCGCCCAAAGGACACCGACTCAACCTGGAATTGGGAGGTGCATCCGCGGTCAGCTTCCCAATCCGGACTCCCCTATCCCGGTCAGCGGCACCGCGACCTGAGGTGCCTGCGAGGGGAGCCACCGGGTGGCTACGGGCGACTACGGTGTCTCCTCGGTGGCTCGCCTCTGATGACTTAAGAGTCTGAAGAAAGCCTGCATTCCTGTGCCGGACCGGGTTCCTCTCCCATCGAGAGAAGACTGGAGATGGCTGAAGTAGGCGGCAGAATCTTCGGTGATGCCCAAGCTGCATGGAACCGCGGAACGCCAGCTATGGGAGGAGGAACGGGCACAGTTGCAGCAAGAGTCGCGAAAACCCTGCAGAGGGACCGAACAGCAAATCTAAAGAAGTTCAGCTCGAAGTTGGACCGCGCCAAAAGACGCTTCCAACGGCAATATGCCCAGAATCTGTCAGTCCATGATAAAGTCCTGGAACAACAGTCCAGACTGGATTTTCCATAACGCAACGCCGAAGCTGCCTTCCGTACGGCGCGACGCGAAAGTGAACTCACTGAAGCCCTTAAACGGGACGAACTGCTTAAATTAGGGCGAGAAAGCTGCTTTGCATGCGCGACTCAAGATGCATTGGCTCTAAGGAGAGGGAGCTGGCTGGAGAGAGGGAACTAAGGAGTGCAGCAGACCAGAGGGGTCAAGTTGAACTCCATGTTGTTACTGGATCATGCCGGTGCCAGGGGCCACCATCTGGGTCCTGCCACCCAAATGCCAGCTGCACCGCCAGCGCCTCGGATTCCAGAGCCCCTGCACAACAGCCGCCGCCCAACCTGCTCAGCCAGCAACCACCTCCCCAGCAGGCGCCATAAGAGTCAGTTTAACGGGCTACTGCCCTCGGCTACCAGCCCGCTTTGATGGGACCGCCTTCCAAACTTCCTACTTCATCTTCCCTGGAGGGTTCGCAAATCTGTAGTTGGTAATAGCCAGGGACAGACCTATCCGTTGGATTTGTTTAATGTCCTCTTCAGCCTAATTAAAATCACAGCTTGTTTCCTCATCTTACATAATGACACCCATACGCAAGTAGACGTCTACAGAATCAGCCAGTGCTGCCTCTTAGCCTGTTCAGGAGGTCAACAACAACAACAACCTTTATTTGGCATTTAAAAATAGGTTCTAGAGCATTCAAAGCGCAGACAGGAAGACTGTATATCGCAGTATACATTACTTAGAAAGTTCTGTCGCTTGTAAAAGAAATTTTGCTACTTTTTCCAAGAGCACGACATCTGTGTTGTTTAACAGAAGCTCCACAACAGAACAGTCAGAGTCACTTTCAGATGTGTCTAGGGCCAGCCTGGGAGAGAAATTCCTGATGCCCACATATCTCGGACAGTCAAGAATAATGTGAGCAAGAGTCTCCAATTGATTTTTACAGTGTGGACAAACCCGATCCTGGAGAGGGATGGATAAGTAACGACCCTTTGTAATGGCCGATGGGAAGGTATTGGATCTGGCCCTTGTGATAATCCATCTCTGTTGGGGTTCAGTTAATAATTCAAGATATTTGGCTATGTGCCCCTGTTCCGGTATTATTCCAACAGAGAGGGGTGAGCATGATTTATTTGCTTGCCCCAACAAGATATGATATTCCTGTTCTAGAAGTCTACTTTTCGAGGTTTGGAAAATCTCTCTGGGTGTCAGCATACAGAGATCTTCCAGTAATAAACCTATTGAGTAAATTTTTGATTTGAAAAGTTGATACCATTCAGAGGCAAATAGGTCTGGGCGCGCAGTGTATATTAAACTGTGCACATCAGAGTTAAAACATAATTTGATCCAATACTTGAATGTATTCAGCCATGCTCTTGTTTCAAGTAGGTTCTGACCAGTTTCTAAGCATAGTACATCATATGGTACAGAGCTGTTCAGGAGGTATTCTGTATCATGGGAGGACTGAAAACACGTGTGGTGGGTTCATGCTGTCTCCTCACTTTGGGGCAGAAAAAAGTACCAAGCAAGGAAGAACCCACCTTTGTTTGAGTTGTATCCTTACAAGACAACACTCCATTCTGTAGCCAGTCCGATTTTGTAAGGCCAAGTAGATCCTGTCTGAATCTACTGTGAAATTTCTGCATCATTTGACATGGTCATGTTTAAGTCTTATGCTTTGTTATCTGTTTGTTTCAGATATCTGCTCATGTTTTTATTTTATTTTATTATTGCTGCAATCCAAACCCTCTTTCACTGCTTATTGGATGTCCCAACCCTTCTGACTGCATTTGACTCCAATTATGTAATCTGCCTGGAATCTCTGTGAAAAAGGCAGACTAGCATTAATGTAAATAGATAGATTACAAAGAGCCAGCGTGGTGCGGCGGATAAAGCCACAGATTCTAATCTGGAGAACTGTGGTGTAGTGGTTAAGAGTGGTGAACTCTAACCTGGTGAACAAGGCTTGTTTCCCACTCCTCCACATGAAGCCTGCTGGGCCAGTCACCTTGGGCCAGTCACAGTTTGTTCAGAACTCTCTCAGCCCCACCTACCTCACCACCTTACTAACCAACCAACTGAATATGTTATATATAATATTCATAAAATATACTATACTTGTATTTTATATCTTTATATATCTCTTATATTTGTATTAAGATGCTTGGCTAGTTAATACTTGTATTTTATATCGTTATGGTCAAACAATAAACTCTGGTTATTAGACACCAACCATCTATCCTAGGCATATCCTTATGCTTTAAATCTAGAGTGGGTGGGTGGGAATTACATACAATTCCCTTAATACATTTATTTTATTTCTTCTGACTAACTATCTTTATAGAGATAGTTTATTTTATTTCTACTTTATAATGATAGTTAGTTAGTAGAAATAAAATTGTATGGAAATGTATGGAATTCCCGCCCACCCTAGATTTAAAGCATATAGATATGCCTAGGATATTTGTATTTTATATCTTTATATATATTCTTATATTTGTATTAAGATACTTGGTTAGTTAATACTTGTATTTTATATCTTTATATATACTCTTAAGAACATAAGAACTAGCCTGCTGGATCAGACCAGAGTCCATCTAGTCCAGCATTCTGCTACTCGCAGTGGCCCACCAGGTGCCTTTGGGAGCTCACATGCAGGATGTGAAAGCAATGGCCTTCTGCTGCTGCTGCTCCTGAGCACCTGGTCTGCTAAGGCATTTGCAATCTGAGATCAAGGAGGATCAAGATTGGTAGCCATAGATCGACTTCTCCTCCATAAATCTGTCCAAGCCCTTTTTAAAGCTATCCAGGTTAGTGGCCATAACCACCTCCTGTGGCAGCATATTCCAAACACCAATCACACGTTGTGTGAAGAAGTGTTTCCTTTTATTAGTCCTAATTCTCCCCCCCCCCCCTCTTATATTTGTATACTCTTATACACCTCACGATATATCTTGCCTGGCCTGCAAATTGCTGCTTCTGTCCCCCTTAGCAGGGTGTCCCCTACCACCACCTCTGGGGTTTTGCCGGTGACATTCCATGGGTTGAACCTTCTGTCACTTGTGCATTCTCTGAGAGCTGAGTGTGTTCGTCCTGCGCCTGTTCCTTATCCTCACTGAGAAGGGAGAGAACCTCAAAACAATTCTGTAGTTTCAAATTCACAGAATGCTCCGTGGTCCTTCTGCATTTCTCCAGTTGCCCTCCTCCTCTGTTTGAGATCTGCCATTTTTCTCAGAGATGTCCCCGGTGTCTTCTCTACCCAGCACCGTCTGCTCCATTCTGGCCAGGAAAGTCTCGTTCTTCTTAATGTGCCGAAGTGTAGCTACTTGTGTTTCAAGCTGCTCTTCTAACAAAGTAACCAACTTGCACTTGCTGCAGGTGTAGCTACCCATGCCCTCTGGCAGAAAAACACACATTCCACAGCTGTTGCAGGTAACAACAGCAACTCCCTGATGATCCATATTTAGGTGTCTTAAATTCTGCAGAACAGATTTCTGGGCCTCCCCGTCTACACTAGACCACCCAAAATCCAAGTTAGCCCTGCTTCTTTATAGCTCAGCCCTGTTCACTGAGCTCCAGACCGTGACCTTTTACTCCCTGTCTGTTTCCCTGGTCTCAGAGAGTACAGTCTGTGCTGCTGCTTCTGAATAAGTCATATTTTCCAGCAGAAAAGATGGCCCCCGTATGTTGTAAGGGAATAACAAATTTAGCTTCAGCTTCAGAGCATAAGCAAAGGAGGATGATCAGACATACAAGGAAGGGCACTAATCAGAGGTGGGATCCAGCAGGTTCTCACCAGTTCCCGAGAGTGGGTTACTAATTATTTGTGTGTGCCGAGAGGGAGTTACTAATCTGCTTTTCCATTAGAAATTCCATTAGGTCCAAAAATCATAAAGCCCTGTTGTTTCCTATGTGGCCAGTTAGCGAAGGTAGAAAACAGGATAATTCTCCCTGTTGGGCTGTTTTAAAAACATGTTTTAGAAATATGGTAAAGTTCCTTGTTTAAGGAAAGTATCCTTCTTTTGATTTCCAGAAACAAAATTAAGTATTTGAAAGTATGAAGTATTTGACAGGCAGTCAATTAGAGGAGAAGTAGTTGTTTCTGTTGGCAGTAGACAGGACTTGCTATAATGAGTTTAAATTATGGACAGAAAGATACCAGCTGGAAATTAGGAACTTTTTTTTTACAGTAAGAGTTTTTTATAGAAACAGAGAAATGCCCCGCCCCCGGAATGCCCAGCCACGCCCCCGTCATGCCCCACCCAGCCCCATTGGCGCTACGCCACTGTTTGAATCCCACCCCCATGGGAACCTGTTACCAAAATTTTTGGATCCCACCACTGGCCTAAAGAGGGACGGCACTTTGTCTGGGAGCTCACAGCATAGCATGCTCGGCTTAATCAGGCCGTCTTTGCAAGCTTTTTCCTGAGTATCTAAAAAAACATGCCTAGCAAAATTACATCATTGATGTGAAAAAAAAAGGCTACCCAGGCTTAAAGGAAATTAGTCACAGGAGCAGGAAATGATTTGCAAATGACTTAGGGTCAATCAATTAGCTCTAATAAACACCTAAAATAAAGTTTTAATTAACACTGAAAACTGTGACACAAACCGCGGGGTTAACCATGATTAGCATTTTGCTGAGCTGGTGCGTGAAGGATATTGACAGATCAAAGGGCTGCCGTCTTGCGTGGGAGAACAAACCTCAGCGGGCATGGCTCGATTGCGCCATTGTGACGCTTGCTATGAGCAGAGCTGGGTCACCATGGAAATTTTAAGACATGTGCAAGTGAAATTATATGATAGACTCTCGCAGGTAACCTTTTGGGCCCTCGTGCCCCCCCTCCCCAAGAATCATTCACCTGGGACGATGCTGGCACGTTGGGGGGCAGAGGAGGAGACTGGGGGAGCGATTGGCCAAATGCTGAGCCTCTGCAATGTCGCGAGCACGTTGGTGGCAGGTGGCAGCTGCGATCTGGAAAACAATGGCACGCACAAGCCTTATAAGAGCATAAGAACATAAGAACGAGCCTGCTGGATCAGACCAGAGTCCATCTAGTCCAGCACTCTGCTACTCGCAGTGGCCCACCAGGTGCATTTGGGAGCTCACGTGCAGGATGTGAAAGCAATGGCCTTCTGCTGCTGCTGCTGCTCCTGAGCACCTGGTCTGCTAAGGCATTTGCAATCTGAGATCAAGGAGGATCAAGATTGGTAGCCATAGATCGACTTCTCCTCCATAAATCTGTCCAAGCCCCTTTTAAAGCTATCCAGGTTAGTGGCCATCACCCCCTCCTGTGGCAGCATATTCCGAACACCAATCACACGTTGTGTGAAGAAGTGTTTCCTTAATTCTTCCCCCCAGCATTTTCAATGAATGCCCCCTGGTTCTAGTATTGTGAGAATACGAAAGGTAAACAACACCTTAAAGGTACTGTCAGAGGCTTTCACGGCCAGAATCAGCTGGGTGTTGTGGCCATGCAACCCGGAAAGCCCTCAACACCCATTACCTTAAAGGCTCAACATGAACTTTAGTGGAGTCAAAGCTCACTTTTTCACGTACGTGAAGAGGAGATCGTTTTGGGAATTCCTAAATGCCAGCTTTGTCACCCACGATTGTCCACTTTTATGACCACGGTTTGTACATCAGCTGTTTGCTTGCTTGCTTGTATGTATATCATACCTTTCTCCTCACACAGCAGCATCCATCATTTTCTTCCTCTTCCATTTTATCCTCAAAACAACCCTGCAAGGTAGATCAGGCTGTGAGAGAGTGAATGGCCCAAGTTCACTTAGCAACTTCCAAGGCAACTGGGATTGGAACCTGTATCTTCCAGATCCTACCGCAATATGTGAACTGCTGCATCACACCGGCTTTCGTGTAGAAATAGCATGAACTAAGTAGATGAATCAAGAATGTTTGCCACTGAAAGAGGATGAGCAAAAAAGGTTTACGGCAACACCAAAAACCAAGAGGAGTAGATATGCACGTCATACAAGCAGAGGCATAAAGTATAAGTAATGTGTGCACAGAGAACGGACTTGAATCTGCTGAGGATTTTTTTTGTAAATGGGAGAACATTTCTGTCCACAGAATGCCGCTTCTTTGCTTTCCCCCTCCCGCTGAGACACAAAATGCCTCCTGAGGAAAGGAATCACACCCACACCCCCACAAACGGGTCTGCGGTGGAAGTGGATATTGAAATGCACCCCCACGCTTTCATCTGTGGAAATCCCGCAGTGGATCTTAGCCAGTGTGTTCAAATGCGCCCCAAGCTGTTTAGGAGTTTTTGGTGTTCCCTGAATCACATATTGACAAAAAGGACAGCTTTCTTTCTTTTTTTCATAATACTTTTTTATTAATTTCCTTCTTTAAAAAACACATTGAACATAAAACATACATTAAACCATTAAAACACATAAGACATCAACAAATATTAACATGTAACAAATGACCCACATTTACAGTTACCCAAATCTATCCTACCCCAACTACCTATAACAATAACACATAATTCAATACATCTAAATCAAATCAGTTACTTCACTATTCTGTGGTAATTTATTCTTTAGCTTTAATAAACTTAAATATCTATAATATACTACCTTATTTTTCATTCCATATTTTTAATATTTAACCTACAAATATACCTTGTATTTCATAATGCTATATGTCCTTCATATTTTAATTTAAATAAATTTATTTTCTCATCTAGGCCCTTTCAATATCCCATAATCATGATTTTATCCCTTTTATTGTGATGTAACTGCCCAGTACTTATTGCTTTGGACTTCCCCTGTTAAGTAACTGAATCCATGTTTATTTTTCCCTTAATAAAGGTATACAATTTATTTTGTGATACAACTTTTTTGCAGATTAACTTATTGCAATATAATTTCGTAAACCATTTCATATTATATATTCTTCAATCATTTTATCCTTTGAACTCTTTCCCAGATATATAATTAGCTTCCCCCAAGTTTTCAAAAACTTTTCTTGTGGGAGTTCTTTCAATCTCGTCGATAATCTGTCCATATTTAGGTATTCTATAACTTGGGTCATCCATTCTACTTTTGTTGGTGAAGCTTCGTTCTTCCATACTTTCTCGAAACGTTGCTAAATGTATAACCTCTCACTTCTGTTCTCCGCATCGTCATTCCACACACTAGCAATGGTAGACCTGAATGGCTCCAATGGTGCTTGACCTGTTTTCCCCCTTCTTTCTTATCTCTTAGCTACCCAGGAGGTCCCAATAACCCTGCAGGAATGGGGATCCCGCCCCACACCAGGCCGCCGGCTGATTTCACTCAGCCAGCTGCCGCTGCTGCCGCTGCAGCGGTCGCCGCAGCAGCAGCTACCGCCACGGCCACAGCCACGGCAACCGTAGCAGCCCTTCAAGAAACGCAGAACAAGGAAATGAACCAGTATGGACCGGTAAGGAAATCTGTTCTTCCCCCTCACAAGTCTCCTCTCCTTTCTATATGATATATTTTTGTGAAGTAGTCTCTACACCGGGGTGCTGTGTGGTTTCCGGGCTGTCTGGCCGTGTTCTGGCAGCATTCTCTCCTGACGTTTCGCCTGCATCTGTGGCTGGCCTCTTCAGAGGATCCGATAGTAGGAATGGAAAGCAAGTGGAATATAATTTCTGCTCCAAACCTTTTTATGTAGTTCGAGGAAGGAATGGACAGGACTGGACTCCCTAACTGATTCTGAAGACTAGTCATGTCCCTCACCCTAGAGATGTTAGGCCAGAGTTTCAGATGGCCAGCCTTCGCCACCCGGTACCCTTGGGTTGTGCTTGCTCAGCCATTTGGCTAACCCAGAGGAAAGGCCTGGTGTATCAACTGCCTGACTTAGCCTTTGAATCACCTGCAAAATGTACAACGCTGTCCTTCTTCGGAGACAGAAGGGGACCACCTTCTGTATCTTGCGTGTCAGACTTTAAAGGGCTAGAAAAGAGGCCCGAGAAATAAAAAAGCTCCACGCCTTGAGTTCAGGGCAAGGCGGATTCAATGGCTGACCTGCGTTCATCTGCTCTTTCAAACCACCTCGGGGGATCTGTTTCTTCTAGTAAGCCAATCTCAGACCTTTGCTCCTCAGTTTTTGGTTACAAAGTACAACACCTGTACTTTGATGAGGAACAGTAGCATTCATTCCCTTTCCGCTGTAATCACAGACCTCAATATTGAGGGTTGTCCATCTGAAAAACGTCCAGTGTTCTACACAAGGTGTTGTTTGAAAACCTTGGGGCGAATGGCCGTAGCTGAAGCCATTCAGACCAACGGAAGTTGCTCACAGGGTCTTGAAATGTAGATTCTCTAGCTTCCAGAATGCCCAGTTATTGGATCCTAGGCTGGCAAACCCTTCTGTGACCTCAGAGCAGGCAAGCCAGTGAGGGCCAGAGGGTGGGGGGGCATAAAAACCTGCCTACAAAAGGACTTCTGTGACATCAGAGCCAATCTGCCAAAGCCTGAAAAGAGGGTTTTGAGGATGCAAACATTTCAAAGGTTCAGTCGGAAACTGAGAAAGAGGAACGGTTAGAGGACCTTTTAGGGAGAAGTTTTGAATGACACTCATCACCTGTTGTACCTTTTGCTGCATTTGAGAAACATCTGTTTGTCTTGCTGTCTTTGAATGAGATTAATCTGTGGGCTTTGGGGCAATAGTTCTAAATTTGATTCAGACACGAAGAATTGAAGCTGGTGTCTTTAAGCTAAGACTCAATCCCAGGGTTCATTGCAGCGTAAACAAGTGTTGACTTAGTTGTGGCTTAGTTGTGTGATCCCTGCTCTCGCTCTCCCCACCCTCCCCCTCCCGGGGCATTCCTATTCTGAGCTAATTTTTGCTTCTGCTTCCATGGCAAGCATTCATTTCCTGCTGCAGCGATTAGCAACAGACCGGGTTTCATCATTGGGTTGGTCCTTGGTTTGAACTGCACAAATTATTGATCCAAAACCTTGTCCACCCTTCTGGTGAAATCATAATCAAGGCAACATTTGAACCAGGGACTTCTTTGCTCACTCTTGGGCCGTTTCCGCACTGCCATGCCGCGGGGGTGCGTCGGCATAAACGACGCCAACACACACCCCGGGACCGTTCACACGGACGGTCCTGGTAGGGGTGGGGAAGATGGCACAGCCTGCGCAGAGGCTGTGCCATCCCCCAAACGCCTTACTCTGGAGTCGCAGGGCAGGGGGGCATGTCCCCTGGCCTGTGCAATGCGCCGGAAGGCCAGAGGGGATGGTAAGGCGTTCGGGAAAGGGGGGGAAATGGCGCCTTCCAGCTGCTGCCGTTTGCACGGCAGCGGTTGGAAGACGCTGCTTCCAAAAAACCTCGCTCAGGGAGTGAGGTTCAAAAGCAGCGTCTTCGTGCCACTGGAGGGGAGCGAGGACGAACATGCGAACAGCTCCCTAGGGACGGCGTTTTTGCCATCCCTAGGACGCTGTTTATGGCCCGTGCGGAAAGGGCACACCACACCAGCTTCATCTGATTGACAGTGCAGTCCAAAATAGAGTTAGACCCATCTGAGCCCATTGAATGGGCGTAGAAGGGTGTATCTCTGTTAAGGTCTGCATTGCACATTGTCTGCTCCGTGGTGGTTTACATCCATTTCAAATAATTGGAGCAGTGCTGTCAAGCTTTTTTACTTCTACAAAGTTGATATTTTTGTGCTAAGGCTGATTGCTGGCGACGCTTCATGTAAGCGCTATTACTGCCCACAACTTCTGGAATAGGTTCTGCTTTCTTTATACGTATTCATTTTAAACAGGGAAACGGCAGTGTCTGCTTCATCTGTGTGTGTGTGTGTGTGTGTGTGTGTGTTTTGTGCATGCACACATGCGCTCATAAACAAATTTACCTTACCAGTTAGTCAGTAAATCTCTCTTGACCAGTCCCTGCTGCCTGCACTTCTCAAGGAAATTTGCCGTTTAAAGAGGTCACTCTGCAGTTGCGGGCCATTTTGACTGAAATTATGGCCGTGTCAAGCAATCAGCTTGTACTTCAGCCTACAGCAAGCTGGAGCGAACCTTGTACGGCTTTTGTGGAATATCTCAGTGCCTCGTTCACCCGGCCTTGCTCTTAGCAATAGACCGGCTTCTGATTTTAGAGAGATTATTCCAATGTAATTTAGACTTCATGGACAAGGACAGAATAGTTCTAGAAAAACATTAAGACATAAATCAACTGGGCCACTTTATGAGTCCCCCCCCCCCCTTCTAAGTCTCCAACTGGGAAGAAAACACATTTATACTCTTGGTCCCACCGAGGGATGAGACCCTCCAGGTGGGAACTGGGGATCCCCCGAAATGACAGCTCATCTACAGATTAAAGAAGAAATTGATGCTTTGGAGGGTTAGGGCTAGGAAAGCGGCATCTTCCTGCCGGCGCCGTGCAAAGCGCACTGGTGTGAGGGTGCCGCTTTTAGGTGCTTCCGGTTTGTTGTGTGAACCTACCTACCTTTGTTTTGTGAACCTACCTCCGGGGGTCAGAGGGCAGCATTGGCGTGACTCTTTCTCCATCCAGAGCTTTGCAGGAAGAAAAGGTAGGTACACACAACAAACCATGTAGAGCCCCCCCTGCAGTCCTCAGCCATGGTTTGAAACCGGCTTATTTGGTATGATGTCGATAGCAGAAGTTCTTACGGTTTGGCAGTGCCGTCCCCCTCAGCGGTTTGCATACAGAAACGGAAGCACAGAGCACTTGCCTTGAAAACCGACGGTGTCACAGAAAGTCCATGAGTGTTTGCAACACGTGAGTTATTTGGGCCCGTTGTTGTTCAGCCGATTCAACCACTTGTTTAATTTCAGGACTCCCTAAAAAACAGTTAACTTAAAAATTTTCTAATTTTTCCATTGCTTTTTTCATGTAAGCCAATGTAAAGAGAGAGAGAGAGAGAGAGAGAGAGAGAGAGAGAGAGAGAGAGGAGGGGAAAACCCCTACAGGTGGTTCCAGGCTCGTATTTGAAACGGGGACCCGTCTGAACCCTATCAACTTGGTCCCCCCTCCCATTTAAATGCATGTCGCATTTTATTCTTTTTTCTTCTTCTGTTGAAGGTTTGTTCCTCTTTCCAGATGGGTCCAACTCAAGCGTACAACAGCCAGTTCATGAACCAACCTGGCCCTCGGGGGCCAACCTCCATGCCGGGCAGCATGAACCCAGCCACCATGGGAGCGGGCATGACGCCTTCCAACATGAGCGGGCCCCCTATGGGCATGAACCAGCCCAGGCCGCCTGGAATGAGTCCCTTCAACCACGGGCAGCGGATGCCCCAGCAAGCTTACCCTGGTCCACGCCCCCAGTCTTTACCCATGCAAGGCATGAAGAGACCGTATCCAGGAGAGGTGAGTAGCGGCAGAATTCCTTCTGGTTCTTCTGCTAATGAGAATGGCCATCGTCTTTGTGAAGCAGGGGTGTGACAATCAGCCGCGGCTTCGCCGTTGAACATTTGCTTGATATGCAGAAGTTCCCAGGTTCAATTCCCGGTGCCACGTACGCACTCTCGCTGCCACCACTTATATAATAACAGTCACTAAACACCGCCGAGCCATGAGCCACCAATATATATATATACTAGCGGGCCTGGCCATGCGTTGCTGTGGTTGAGTCTGGTGAAGTGGAAAAGAAAGAAAAGGGGAAGCGAACGGTTCGAACATGTGTCATTGCACAATGCTTGCAAGGGAGGGGAGGGGCAAGGGGCCTCTCGCTCCCCTCCCTCTCTCCCGTTCCCTTGCATGGCAACCTGGCCAGTCCCTCCCTAACGTTCCCCTTCCTCTGCTAGGGTGGGTGGGCCATGTGCAGGTGGCTGGTCCTGTCCCTTTCACTCCCTTTCCTTGCAGACGAATTATCTAGCGTAAAAAACGCTGGGAGGTATGAGCCTGGGAGGCATGAGTTGGTTTAGAGAGGTTTTAACCCCCGGACCCTCCCTCACCTTCCCTTTCCTCCGCTAGGGTGGGTGGGTCATGTCCAGATGGCCCGCCCCATTCCTTTCACTCCATAAGGCAGTGGTTTTCAAGGAAGGCATGGTTGGTTTCCTTGTATCAGAGGGTGTTGCTTTGACGGCCAGCAGATGGCGCTGTTGCGGAACAGAACTGTGGTTCCAACTGTCACAGGTGTGGCATGTACACAATAACTGGCACAGTTGTGACATGTACACAACAGGAGGTGTGGAAACAGTATGGAAACCTGGCCGCACGCGAATGTGACATTGTGTGAAAATTTCAAAGCAATCGGTCCAGTAGTTTGGGGGATTACCTGTCAGCAGAAAAACGCACTGATAGATTTTTATATATATAGATGGGTCACTGGCCCACCCTTCTACACTCCCAAGGACTGAGGGAGTAAACACCAGAGCCTCTGACAAAAATGGAGGGAAACTCTGTCAGAGAGGGTTTTGGCTTGAACGCAGACAGGCACTACCCCTTTTAGGCTCACAGACACAGACTGGCACTTTTGGTAACATGAAATCAGGTTTTAAGTTTGTTGAACAGAAAGGAAAGCTTCTCAGTTGGTTTAGAGAGGTTTTAACGCTCGCGGCAACAGAAAGTTAGAGCTTATTCTTGAATGGTTGTTTCAGTCAGTTTCTTTACAAAACTTGGTCACGCGCAGGTGGCCACTTCACTCTCTCTCTTAAAGAGTTTTCAGATACTTAAGCTTCACACACACAGGTTTCTGGCTTCTTAGCTGTTAAACATACAGTTTCCAGCTTCTGTAGCTTTTCCACATACAGACACTAGTTCCTCAACTGAACCACACACCCTACCCTTCAGGGTGGGCAAACCCCCGGCATCCCCAGTTAAAGAACAGATTGCAGGTGATATGAAAGAGCTCAGCCTGAGAACCCGGACAGCTGCTCCCAGTCTGAGTAGGCAACATCGGCTCAGGTGGATTGAGGGTCTAATTCAGGACCACGTGTGTTAATTGCTGACCCACATACCACAAAATGTCCTTTGTCCAAGTCAGCCCTCTGTCAAAGTCAGCTAGCCCTTTAATAGCTAGAAGAAGAGTTTGGAAGAAGAGTTTGGATTTATATCCCCCCTTTCTCTCCTGCAGGAGACTCAAAGGGGCTTACAATCTCCTTGCCCTTCCCCCCCCCTCCACACAACAAACACCCTGTGAGGTAGGTGGGGCTGAGAGAGCTCCGAGAAGCTGTGACTAGCCCAAGGTCACCCAGCTGGCGTGTGTGAGAGTGTACAGGCTAATCTGAATTCCCCAGATAAGCCTCCACAGCTCAGGCGGCAGAGCGGGGAATCAAACCCAGTTCCTCCAGATTAGATACACGAGCTCTTAACCTCCTACGCCACTGCTGCTCTGTTAGAAGAAGAGAAACTGAAGCTTTCAAGATATCATAGACTGCCAGAAATTTCAACAGAAGTGAATTCAGGAAATTTTGATTGGCGCGCAGGCAGAACTGGGTAACTCCTACCCAGAGACTTTACATTTTTAGCTTGAACCGTGTTTTGTGGATTACTGACAGCGCCGTCCTAAGAACAGTTTCTAGGGGATAAGCCCCACAGAATCAACGTGGGTAGAATTCTGTGTGCACCTGTTTAGAATAACACTGGAATCATAATAGCGAATACCACAGCTCTTTGGGTCTTCAGTGTGTGATCTGCTGTTAAGAGGTGCCTGCATTTTTACGGTGGAAATCTGGGTTCCTGCCATGTTTGAAAATCTGTAATGGATGCTGAGTAATTCTGCTTGCTTGTTTCTAATGGGAACATTACATTCAGAGGGGTGCTGTGTGGTTTCTGGGCTGTCTGGCCGTGTTCTAGCAGCATTCTCTCCTGACGTTTCGCCTGCATCTGTGGCTGGCATCTTCAGAGGATCCTCTGAAGATGCCAGTTGCGATCCCTAGAGCTTCCTTAGTGGACTCCCCACTAAATACCTACCTAGGCTGACACATTTCCAGATTCCAAGAGCTGTTGAGATCCTGGGTCATCCAGGTCAGGGCAAAAGACATGCAGAGGTGGTTTGCCATTTTCTGCCTCTGGGCTTCCTGGTGGTCTCCCCTCCAAATACCAACCTGGGCTGACTTGTTCAGATTCCAAGAGCTGTTGAGATCGGGCTAGCCTGGGTCATCCAGGTCAGGGCAAAAGACATGCGGAGGTGGTTTGTCATTTTTTGCCTCTGGGCTTCTTGGTGGTCTCCCTTCAAATACCAACCTGGGATGACCTGTTCAGGAATTCTAAGGGCTGTTGAGATCAGGTTAGCCTGGGTCATCCAGGTCAGGGCAGAAGACATGCAGGGGTGGTTTGCCATTTTCTGCCTCGAGCTACTTGGTGATACCCACTGAAAATACCAACCCACTAAACTGAAACCTGTTCAGGAATTCTAAGGGCTGTTGAGATCAGGCTAGCCTGGGTCATCCAGGTCAGGGCAGAAGACATGCAGGGGTGGTTTGCCATTTTCTTCCTCTGGGCTTCTTGGTGGACTCCCCTCCAAATACCAACCTGGGATGACCTGTTCAGGAATTCTAAGGGGCTTCTGATGTTGAGATCGGGCTGTTGCTTATAGATTAAATCCAGGTCAGGGCAGAAGACATGCAGGGGTGGTTTGCCATTTGCTGCCTCTGAGTTTCCTTGGTGGTCTCCCATCCACAGACCAACCTGGGCTAATGTGTTCAGATTCGAAGAGCTGTTCAGATTCCAAGAGATTGGGCTAGGCTGGGCTATTCAGCTTAGCCATTTCTGCCAACAACATTTCACAGCTTGAAAGAGAGATGTGTTTGCAACCTTCCCACTCTCTGCCGAGCATGAATGCATCAGCTTCCCCGACACATTGCTCTTAACACACCACTGGCTGCATCCTTTCCTCTGTAACCACCTTTCCTCCATTGATGGAAAAAGCCAAGGTGGTGTGAACAGTTCTTGAATTTAAGGCAGATCATTCACTGTGATGTATGGGAGATTGGCTGGTTGGCACAGCTACTGCATTTCAATGGTCATCAGCACACTGATCTGGATACAGCAGTTCCACACCGATGCTTCCCCTCTGGAGCCTCTAGAAGAGTCCCCAAACCCTGTATCGTGACAATGTCAGGGAGGGGTGGCATGCTAGGGAATGGGAGGGGTCCCAGCATCTGGACATGGGCCAACCACCCTAGGGAGGAGGGAGGGAGGTGGCATGCAAGGGGAGTGGAGGGAGGGAGGGTGGCCTGGCGGGGGGAGGGGGAGGAGGTGAGGGGTGGCATGCAAGGGGGAGGAGGAGGGAGGGGTGGCATGCAAGGGGGAGGGGGAGGGGAGGAGGTGAGGGGTGGCATGCAAGGGAGGTGAGGGGTGGCATGCAAGGGGGAGGAGGAGGGAGGGGTGGCATGCAAGGGAGGGGAGGGGTGGCATGCAAGGGGGAGGGGGAGGGGAGGGGAGGGGAGGGGTGGCATGCAAGGACCCATCACCCCTTACAATGCAGGGAGCCTTACATAATCAAAGCACTCCTGACAGATGGCCATCCAGCCTCTCTTAGAAAAACCTCTCCCGAAGGAGACTCCACCACACACTCAGTGAGTGCATTCCATGGTTGAACAGCCCTGACTGTCGAATCTCTTTCCACGTCATGAATTATGACTCCCTGGTCCTGGTCTCTGGAGCAACAGAAAACAAGCTTGCTCCCTCATAACATGACATCCTTCAGATATCTGAACATGGCTATCATGTCTATGGCCTTCTCTTCACCAAACTAAACACCCCCAGTTCCCTAAGTCTTTCCTTGTAGGGCATGGATTCAAGACCTTTGACGGTTTTGATTGCCCTCCTCTGGACCCGGTGACTTGTCAGTATCCTTCTTGGGTGAATCTCAGAACTAGATGGTAAACACCATCTAAATAAAAATACCTTCACCTGGCTTGGGGCTTCTGTGGGAAGAGCATTCCAGAAGTCTGGTACCCGTCTCCCAAATTTCTCCCAAATGAACCAACGGAGAGCCCTCCCCGGGTGATCTTTGCGAACGAGCAGGTTTACACGGTTTCCATGTAGCGCCGCCAGCGTGTAACCCTGGAGCTTCATCGGCTGTCAGGACTGCGACCTTGAGCGATTGAGAGAACCAGACCCCGGCGTATAAAACCGACAGTGGCTGAATCTACATGGCTGAGATGTTTCCATGTCAACGTTAACTGCTTTCAGAGATGTGGGCCTTGCCTGCTAAATGGAATGCTCGGGTTCATGGAACATTCTTTCCTTGATCTTCTCTTCCCCCCTTTTCGCACTCTGCTAAGTGGATAACTCGGCTTATCCCTGACCCTCTTTCACTCCTGTGGGAAGCAGGATGTTTCTGACGCTCCAACGGGGAAGGCCAGATGGGTCCCTATCTCTTTCTGGCAGCTGACAGAATTAAGCTCCAGTAACTCTTTACATCCTTTCTTACATTCTTTTGGAAAATGGGAGACGGGGATAGTTTCTGGATAAAGGGGGTTGCAAAAGCCGGCTTCTTGCAAGCTGGGTGCAAGCAGTGGCGTAGGAGGTTAAGAGCTCGTGTATCTAATCTGGAGGAACCGGATTTGATTCCAGCTCTAACCATGAGCTGTGGAGCTTATCTGGGGAATTCAGATTAACCGCGCACTCCCACACATGCCAGTTGGGTGACCCTTGGGCTAGTACAGCTTCTTGGAGCTCTCTAGCCCACCCACCTCACAGAGGTGTTTGTTGTGAAGTGAGGGGAGGGCAAGGAAGATGTAAACCCCTTTAGTCTCCTACGGGGAGAGGGGATAAATCCAAACTCTTCTTCTTCTTCTCTTCGTTGCCTTTCCAGTAAACCAGGGCTCTACAACCTGTGGTTCTCCAGAGGTGCATGGACTACAATTCCCATCAGCCCTTGCCAGCATGGCCACAGGTTGCAGACCCCTGCAATAAATGACTCTGATAGAGTAATCTGGGAGGCCTGTATTTTTTGATTGCGAACTGCAGGAGTAAATAAAAAATTGCATGCCAGTCTGAGTCACACTGTCCAATAAAAGAGTACACACAGTTGCCATCTAGCATTAAAATCACCAACCAAAATTATTTCAATAGAGGAAAGGGATTGTTTTCCAGCTCTTCAATGTAAGTCATGAATTTTTCCCAAGTTCTCAACAGCATACCATGAATTAAGCCTGTGGGGATATAAGAAGAAGAAGAAGAAGAGTTTGGATTTATATCCCCCCTTTCTCTCCTGTAGGAGACTCAAAGGGGCTTACAATCTCCTTGCCCTTCACAACAAACACCCTGTGAGGTAGGTGGGGCTGAGCGAGCTCCAGTGACTTCATGGAGTCACCCAGCTGGCGTGTGTGGGAGTGCACAGGCTATCTGAATTCCCCAAGAAGCCTCCCACAGCTCAGGCGGCAGGCTGATCAAGCCAGTTCCTCCAGATTAGAATGCACCTGCTCTTAGCCACTGTTCTTAGCCACTACACCACTGCTAAACATTTACTACAAGACTTTCCTAGGTGAATTTTAATGGCTTGTGCTATAGGGGGACAGCTTGGTAAAACTGTGAAGTTGATATATTTGGAAACTAGAATAGTTAAACCACCAGGAGGAAATCCATATTTTTTTGACTCTAGAAGCTAAGGCAGTGTGGCTGATAACCATGAAGGGGTTATAACATTAGATACTTATGTTTCCTGAAGTAGGATCAAATCAAAATTTTCTCAAATAGGAAATAAAGCCAGGATTGATACTCCTCTTGCACCAACCAGCAACATTCCAGGAGAGGAATTCAAGCCTGTTTATGGTTTCAAGGATCAAGACCTCCTATAGAACGCAGGGCAACGCCGCTTAGCTTCCAAGATCTGACGGGATCGGGGTGGCCTGGGCCATCCGGGTCAAAGCCAGAATATGCCACATTCGCAACAACAACAAAACCCAACAAAATATCTGTGTCTGTGCGACCGGCTGGCCGAATACTGAGATCCATATGAAAACTGGTCCGTTCTGAATCTGGCGATGGGGCAGGCATCGCACTAGCAAAACAAACGGCTCACAATCCAGCCACCTGTATCCGCTCTCCGCCCTTTCTCCCCCCCCCCAGCCCACCCCCCACCCCGTTGCAAGGACATCCACTCCCAGGCCCGCAACGATGGCAGCACTTCTCGTCTGCTGAGCATATCGGAATGGGATCTGAATGTGGTGTCCATGGCAACCGTCCAACACGAACCTTTTTCGAGGGAGAAGGTGGTATGTGAGCGTGTCTATCTGAACCCCTGAGACTGTGTGAGTTTGGAGAGGTTGGGAAATACATTCCTCTCCCCTCCCCCCAAAAACACAGAAGCTGAAGGCAGGATTCAATTCTGCCTGAATGTAACCTAGCCTTAGGAGTTACCAACATCTAGAGTGAGACCCGAGGCCTCCCAAATTACAGCTATTTCCAGATGGAAATCAGATCTCAGGCGATGGCTGCTTTTGGGGACAGTTTTCACTAACTTTATAGCTTCCCTAGGCTCCGCCCAAATTATCCAAGAATGGGTTAGCCACACCATACAGTGCGTCCCATTTCACGGTGTGGCTGAGGTGGTACTGGTGTGGTGGTTAAGAGCAAGTGGACTACAGTCTGGAGAACCGAGTTCGATTCCCGGCTCCTCCACATGAAGCCTGCTGGGTGACCTGTGGCAGACCAGAGGTGGGATCAACAGGTTCTCTGGGTTCAGTAGGTTCTCATTATTTGTGTGTGCGAGGGTAGCTAATGGTGATTTTGCCACGTGATTTTTTGCCTTAGTTGCGCCCTCCCCTCTCAGCAGTAGCAGCATGAGAACTTGAAGCAGTCTAGCAGGAGGGGCACCGGCGTGCGTGGCAGCCTGCCCTGCGTGCATTCGTTCCCACCCAGGGAACCCGGCGCGAGGTAGCTGCGTCCTTGCCAGCCCGCCCGGGAATGCCCCGCCCCAGATACCCCGCTTGTGAGGAGTTCCCGCCCAGCCCCATTGGCCTTCATACAGTTGAATCCACCATATGGAACCTGTTACTAAAATTTTTGGATCCCACCCACTGGGCCCAGACCAGTTCTCCGAACTCTCTGAGCCTCCCCACCATGAGGTATCTGTTGTAGGAAAAGGAGGAAGGGATTTTTGTAAACCACTTGGAGACTCAGCAGGGTGGAGAAAAAAAGCAGGGTGTAAATCCAAACTCCTCCTAGTCTTCTACCATAGCTAATTGGGCTTTTTTTTCAAGGGAAGGCCCATGACCAGAAAAGCTGACTGCTCTATTCTGCAACACCAATCACAGTTTCCAAACAGTCTTCAAGGGCAGCCCTGCAGAAAGCACATTACAGCAGTCAAGCTTGAAGGTTTGCTGCACCAGTGAGGCCGGAACAGCTCTCAAAGTAGGGAAAGCGCTTAAAGGGCCAGATGTAGTTGATTAAAAAGCACAGTTGCTAGAAATCTTCCATTTTCTCAGCTGGAACTTCCTAATTCCTTAACCAACTTCTAACTTGGCTCTGGGGTGAGATTTACACCCCTAAATCCCAGAATTCCTGTGTAGCTTTACCAACCCTGAGAAGAGACCGCTCACTGTGTTTTGCAAGGATTAGAACAGTGACTCCTGCAGAGTCTCATCAGACAGCCTCCTTTCAGGGGTGATGGCCCTGTTGTATTTCTGCCTCAGGAATGACTGAACAATCCAATTGCTTGTGATGCAGAGTTATTACATGCTCCGGCTGAGAATTTCTAGAAAAAAAACAGTGACTCATGCAGAGATAAACGAGGCTGCCTCCTCTTCAGGCTTAGCAAAGCCTGCATTCTACACTGAAACAAGTGGACCCAATGCAGGCCTAAGCCTAATTAATGGACACTTGACACACGGAGGCCTTGAGGCCAGAGCAGAGACTCACGAAGAGCTGCAACAGGCAGACTCTTAAGGGAATCAACAATTCCATGCGCATCATGTTATCGGGGCAATTGGACACTTCGGTCTAGAAATATGGCAGAGCTATCCGTTGCGTCTTTCCACCCGTTCCCATTCTGGCATTGCAACAGATGCAGCTAACCGGGATTCACCTCAGCTAGGTACTAAGCATCAGCTATGACGGGCTGCGCCGCCCCTCTCAGGACTGCCAGCAGCCTAGCAGGATTGGTACGCTCCAGGTGACATTTTGGCACGATGCGACATCCTCATGATATCTCTTGGAGACCTGCCGAGGTCACCCATGTGCCAATTCTCGGCAACTTCTTTATCCGGTAGGTGATACTTTTGCCTAATTCTCGGGTCTTAACGAGGCTGGACGCTTGGATACCAAGGCTGGGCTCTGGGGCTGATGAAACCGAGCTGTTCCAACAGAACATGAGTTTTTGTTTGGAAGTGAAAGGCAGAGATTCCCTGGGGATTACAGAGCTGTGTCCTTTCTCTCTGGTTCACGGGCAGGGCATTAGAGCCAAGATTTGGGATGTAATTGTCCCTCTCTATTTCTGCATCGGTCAGACCTGCATACAGGTCATTGTCCAGTTCTGGGCACCACAATTCAAGAAGGAATAATGAACCAGGCTGGAGGCAGATTGCAGAGGGAGACGTAAAATGGTCAAAGGTCTGGAGTCCGTGCCCTGTGAGGGAGACTTAGGGAGCTGGGGTGTTTAGTTTGGTGAAGAGAAGGTTACGAGGTGACATGATAGCCATGTTTAGATATTTGAAGGGATGTAACAGAGAGCTGGACTAGATGGACTGGTCTGATCAGCCTGTAGCTTGTTCTTATGTTCTTATGTCATCGGTGAGGTGGGATCAAAATTGTAATAACGAGTTCGATGGTGGTGGGATTCAAACGGTGAGCCGCCCTTTGCGTACCTCAGTCCCTATCCCGGGCAGGAGGTTGCTTTAGTAACCTTCGGTACTCAGAAAAATTAATGTAGCCACTACAGAAGTGGAGAACTGGTGGATCACCTCTGGATGTCATGTTGGTTGGGAGCAAACTTGTTTTCTTCTGCTCGGGGCTGGGACCAGGGAGGCCGGGTTCAGGTGAAGGAAGGGAGATTCCACCTAAACATCGGGAAAAACTGCCTGACCGTCCAGAGCTGTTCAACAGTGGAATGCACTCCCTCAGTGTGGTGGAAGTCTCCTTCTGTGGATGTTTTTCAACGAAACTGGTTGGCCATCTGTCGGGAGTTCTTTGATTCTGTGTTCCTGCTTTGCGGGGTTGGACTTGATGGATCTTGAGGTCTTTCCAACTCTCTCATTCTATGATTCATCTGGCTGGGGCAACCTGTTTCTGAATCCCTGATGCACCAAGGCAAGCTGAAATTTTGCCAGTGCCAGGGGCGGTACACTCAAACATGCTCCAGTACTTACATTGTGGCCGACCGCAATTCCAGTCTGGGCGATTTGTTTGTCCAGCTGCCTGAAGAAAAATCTCTTGCCCTTTTGTAGAGATTTCATGGGGTTCTTGGTTACCAAGGTGATGTATTTATTGCCCCTTGCGTGAAAACCGTCAGCTGTCCATTGCTGTGCCGTAGGAGACCAAGAATTTTCCTCAACCCTTCCAGCAACCTCCATTTTGTGACTGTCCACGAAGACAGGGAATGATTAGTCGTCTCAGCATCGAACCAAATATGGCGTTTCCAACAAAGTGGTAAAAACATAAACATTACTGACGTTTACTGTTCTGGAATGATACGGTGTAACCTCAGCTTGTGGGTTCTAATGGGGTGCAGAACTTTAGATGGAGTTTGCAACAGCAATTTTAAAAAACAAAATGGTTTACTTTTCTTAACATATAACATCAACATTTAACATCCACTACAAGGTCCTGTTCAGGTTTCATTTCCAAAATCCTTCTAGTTACAGTCTTCTGATATTTGCCAAGTCCAATTCTTCCTGCAAGTGGGTTGGCTCCTGAAGACTCCAAGGGCTTGGTGAACAGGATTCAACATGATGAAGGTTTCCAGGAGAACTCTCACCCATTACAACCCTAAAAAGAGAGCGCAACAAGGTGTTGGGGGCTTATACAAATCAAAGGTCCTGAGTCTGGTAACCTTGTCTCCTCAAATGAAGCTCTGCAACCTTTTGCTGCTTTGAGTCTCCACCCTTACTGGGTCAACCATTCCTGAGCATGGGGTTTACATCGGGTTTATGTTATCCCTGTATCTCTGGGCTGTATTTCTATACCTCTCTTGCTCCTTCGAGAGGGCTCGTCGAGTGTCTTCCTTGCACATGTTATCTTCCCACAACCACTTACCCTGTGAAGTAGGTTGGGCTGAAGGGTGTGACAGGCAGTGGAGTTTATTTATTGGCAGTGGAGGGATCTGAACCCGTTTCCCAGATTCGGATAGCCTGCTACTTGGCTACTGTTTTGATTCACACTGGTACATAACCTGTGAATTTGTATCTGGTGAAGGACAGATAGTTGGCCTTTCATTACCCCAGAATCTCAGCTATCCTGCTGTACTTACATGATCTACGGAGAGCCAGCGTGGTGTGGATGTTAAGAGCAGGTGGATTCTAATCTGGAGAACTGGGTTTGATTCCCGACTCCTCTGCGTGAGCAGAGGCTTATATAGTGAACCAGATTCGCTTGTGCCCTCAACACATACCAGCTGGGTGACCTTAGATAAGATCCCGCAGTTCTTCAGAGCTCTCTCAGCCCCACCCATCTCACAGGGTATTTGTTGTGGGGCAGGTGAAAGGAAAGGAGATTAAGTCCCTTTGAGAAGACTTCTTCTTCTTCTTCTTCTTCTTCTTCTTCTTCTTCTTCTTCTTCTTCTTCTTCTTCTTCTTCTTCTTCTTCTTCTTCTTCTTCTTCTTGACTCATAATCAACCTTTCTACCAGATTCTTTGTGGCTGGGGCGTTGTGTGGTTTCCAGGCTGTATGGCCGTGTTCCCGTAGCATTGTCTCCTGACGTTTCATCTGCATCCGTGGCTGGCATCTTGGAGAGGATCTCGGCTATCATTACTATTTTTGTTCTGTATCAAATTACTGTTTATGTGATATCAGCACGACCTCTGAAAAGAGACCCGTCAGGAGAAGCGTCTGGTCACTTCAAGTAATAAGTTGCCTGCCATCGATCTGGCGTTTAGGTGTTGCTGGAGAACAATGTTGTCGTCCTGAGTTTCTATTGAGAGTTATTATGGTGAGAGGGTGTTTAACATTTGTGACATTTTATTTCTTTTGGCTGTGTAATAGGACTTTTATATAATATGATTCATTATAATTACTACCTTCTGCTTTTCTCAAGCATTGCGGGTTCTTGACATCTAACTGCTACACCACATTGCTTTGGGGTTATATTACTTTGGGGTTATATGTGAATGTTGATGGCCCTGTTAAAAGGTTCTGAAAATCTCTGGAAAAAACAGTGCCCGATTGCAGAGATCAGAGAGCTATCTGGGACACACCAGCTTCAAATCCTGTTCTGCCCACCTCACAGGGTTGTTGGGAGAGGAACCCAGGACTGTAGGATCAAAGAGACCCTGGGCCAGTCAGCTTCTCCTCAGCCTACCTCACTTTGGACTGTTGTGAGGAGGTCAAGATCTTGGGCTAGTCGTGTTTTCTCATTACCTCTCAGGGCTGTTGTGAAGATCAGGACTCTATGGTCCAAGACTCTAACTCAGGGTGGCCAGCCTATGGTGCTCCAGATGTTCATGGACTAAAATTCCTCCAGCCCTGCAACCTACTCTAACTGATGCAGAGATGCCACAGTGGCTGTCAAGGACTAATTGTGATGGCCATGCTGGCGAGCTGATGGGAATTGTAGTCCGTGTGAACATCTGGGCGCCATGGGTTATCCTAACTGATACAGAGATGCCACAGTGGCTGTCCAAGGGACAAAATTGGCCGAATTGGCCATGCTGGCGAGGCTGATGGTGGAATTGTAGTCCGTGAACATCTAGAGCATGGGTATGGAACCTGCGGCTCTCCAGATGTTGCAGGGCTTCTAATTCCCATCAATAACCAATGTCTCACTAATGAGAGCTGATGGGAATTGTAGTTCCTGAACATCTGGAGAGCCGCAGGTTCCCTACCCCTGATCTAGAGCACCATAGGTTGGCCATGCCTACTCTAACTGATACAGAGATGCCACAGTGGCTGTCAAGGATGAATTGGCCAATTGGCCATGCTGGCAGGGGCTGATGGGAATTGTAGCCCATGAACATCTAGAGCACCATAGGTTGGCCATGCCTACTCTAACTGATACAGAGATTCCACAGTGGCTGTCAAGGACTAATTGGCCAATTGGCCATGCTGGCAGGGGCTGATGGGTTGCTGAACATCTGGAGGGACCATGGAGTTGGCTGTGCCTACTCTAACTGATACAGAGATAGCCCAGGTCCTTGAGGAACAAAGTTCAAAGAGGCAAATGGGTCTAAAATTATCTTAACTGTGATGGGCTGGATTTCCCACCAGCATGGCTTCAGGGGAAATGTTGGCTTGTGAAGTGGTGTAAAATCAATCGTTCTCCTGGGTAATTTTCAGAGAGTTCTTAGGTCGGGTCCAAAGCCTGGTCGGACTTCTAAGTCACCCCACTTCACCTTAGGTGGCTGAACTCAGGTGGTGACTGTCAACGCTCCCCCAAGTCCCTTGCCTCGCTTGTGGCCTTCTCTGCCACACCGGCGTGGCATGCCCGGCTTGGCGTGCCACGTGCCATGTATTTCTGCCCTGTGGCCTGCCACGACCTCTACACCTCAGAGGTCAGATTTTTTTAAGACCCACGCGGAGTCACGAGCAACACAATAAAGTTCTCAACTCCCTTTCTCCAAGTGGCGGAGCCAGCTGGAGCGACATTGAGGCATGTGAAATAATTAAGACACTTTTAGAAATGCCCCGTCCTGCTGAGGAAGCAATTGTGCCAGCAATGAGGAGGTGTAAGGTTACAAATAGCATTGTCCGATGAAATAAAGAACCCCTGTTCCATTCGATGGCTAATGCCAGGCAGATGAATAGTTTATCAATACCTGCATGTGAGAACCCAATTTTCAAAGCCCACTGGCTGCAAAGCGTGGCTTTCCTGTTTGGGGGTGGGGCCAGGTTCGAGTTTTCCTATGGGACACCCCACAACAGCACCAAGTTACAAGGTTCTTTCCCTTTTTTTTTATGATAATTATATAGGGAGAGGGGCGTTGCATGTGAATTGAAAACAAGAATACAGCTTCAGACTGCAGGGAAACTTGGGGGTGTGAGGGAATGGCGAGAGCAGCTGGAATTAACTAGCATTTCTTTGATTGACATATTTTGGTTACTGCATTGCCCTCAGGTTGAAGAAGAAGAAGAGAAAGAAGGAGGAGGAGGGAGGGAGGAGGGAGGAGGAGGAGGAAGGAAGAGGAAGGGAGGAGACTGAATTGCCTCATCCCCTTTCTCTCCTGGGAGAGACAAAGGAGACTGACAATCTCCTTGCCCTTCCCCCTCACAGCAAACACCCTGTCAGGTAGATGGGCTGAGAGAGCTCAAGAAGCTGTGTGACTAGCCAAGGTCACCCAGCTGGCGTGTGTGGGAGTGTACAGGTTAATCTGAATTCCCAGGCCAGCCTCCACAGCAGCTCAGGTGGCAGAGCGGGGAATCAAACCTGGTTCCTCTAGATTAGATACATGAGCTCTTAACCTTCTACGCCACTGCTGTTAGGTGAAGAGGGCCAGCGGATGAGCTAGGGCAGTGATAGCAAACCTTTTTGAGATCGAGTGCCCAAATTGCAACCCAAAACCCACTTATTTATTGCAAAGTGCCAAGATGGCAATTTAACCTGAATACTGAGGTTTTAGTTTAGAATCGCTTGGTTGGCTCCAGTGCATTACTAAGGTAAGCTTGGTGGTAGTGGGTGGCTTTGCTTTGGAAGCAACCATGCAACTCTTCAACTAGTTGAATCACAACCCTTGGAGGGTTTACTCAAGAAGCATGCCCATTGCCAGCAACCGAGCTCCTCCCAGGTAGGGATCGCTTTAGTTCTTGACAGGGGAAAATCAGTGGGGTTTAACAGCTGAACAGGGGTTACCTACAGCTTCCCAAAACTAGGTCTTGGGTTTAATGCTAATCATGGGAGCCAGCTGACCCAGCCAGCCTAGATGTGGGGGGAAGGGGACGACTCTGTGTGTGCCCACAGAGAGGGGCTCTGGGAGTGCCACCTCTGGCACCAGGTGCCCATGGAGTTCACCACCACTGAGTTAGGGGAAGAAATAGAGCTGGCAACTCTTAGGTGGGGAATACTTGGCGATTTGGGGGATAGAAACTGGGAAGGGCAGAGTCGGATTGGGAAGGGCCATAAGAGAATGCCATGCCATAGAATTCAATCTCCATGGGAAGTTTCCCTCCAAAGCGGAACTGATATCTGTTGTCTGTTGTGGGGAGAGGAGGAGTAGGAGTAGGAGTAGGAGTAGGAGGAGGAGGAGGAGGAGGAGGAGGAGTTTGGATTTATATCCTGCCTTTCTGTCTTGGGAGGAGACTCAAGGTGGCTTATAAACTACTTCACCTTCCCCTCACCATGTAAGACACCTTGTGAGACAGGTGGCTCTGAGAGTTCAGAGAACTGCGATTAGCTCAAGGTCACCCAGCTGTCATGCGCAAGAGCGGGTAAACAAATCCAGTTCGGAAGATTAAGAAGAGAAGAAGAGTTTGGATTTATACTGCTCCTTTCTCTCCTGTGAGATGACTCAAAGCGGCTTACAAACTCTGTTCCTTCCTTTCCCCAGCACAGACCTTTTGGGGCTTTCCCCACTGACAGAGTTGAACTGGTTTCCACCCTAGGCAGCCTCAGTGAATCCCACTGCCACCGAGCTCAACATTGTTTTGTCTCAGTTCCTCTCCACCCCAGAACTTCGACATCCTTGTGCCAGTTACAGACACTTTTCTGCTGAACAAGGAGTCGTGCAGCTTCAAAGTGGGAAGCATCGAGCTTGACACCTCATCCGTTCCAACCAATCACAGGCAGCTGTGGCGTCATGAAGCAGGGAGAATGGCTGGCGAACCAGGCTTCTTAAAAAAAAAAAAAAAGAAGCAGCTCCGTTTCCCTTGCGTAACCTGGCGCCAATCCTGTCCCGAGGCCGAAACAGGCACAAAGATGATCCCAGCCCACTTAGCTGGGTTCCAGGGGGCCAACTCAGTTGCTGTGGGGACAGCCTGGAATAAATAGCCCTCCCACTATGAAGGAAACTACTTGAGTTGACCAGCTCCTCTGTAGTGGGGAAAGCCACGACACTTGCTGCGGCATTACATCATTTCTAGCGCATGCCCCAAAGTGACATAGGGAAGGCCTAGGAATCAGAAACTCTACGGAATTATCAGAAACCATACATGTTCTTGTGTTTCCCAGAGCTAACCTGTGCCACTGCTCGATTTTCCCCATAAATGTCCTAGCAGCACACATGACGTTATGGCCCTGTGGCTCCACCCTTGAACTTCCCACCAGTTGCCAGGCTTGGGACTGTAGCCCTCACTGTGAAACTACATTCTGCCTCCCCTAGAGCAGCAGTGTTGTATTGGTTAAGAGCAGGTGTACTCTAATCTGGAGGAACCGGGTTTGATTCCCCGCTCTGCTCCCTGAGCTGTGGAGGCTTATCTGGGGAATTCAGATTAGCCTGTACACTCCCACACACACCAGCTGGGTGACCTTGGACTAGTCACAGTTCTTCTGAGCTCTCTCAGCCCCACCTATCTCACAGGGTGTTCGTTGTGAGGGGGGAAGGGAAAGGAGTTTATAAGCCCCTTTGAGTCTCCTACAGGAGAGAAAGGGGGGATATAAATCCAACTCTTTTCTTCTTCTTCTTCTTCTTCTTCTTCTTCTTCTTCTTCTTCTTCTTCTTCTTCTTCTTCTTCTTCTTCTTCTAATCTCTTTCTAGTTGCAGGTTCTTTCCATCCTTACCCAATTCGCATTAACTGTGGTTAACAGGGACACCCCAACTGACTTTTGTGCAATTTGTATGATCCCAGGGCCCCTTAGCATGACCAAAGCACAAGCAGCTGTTAGACTGCACCAGTCTGCGCGCACGGTTCATGGAGCCACTTGAGTGCTGTGGCATTGGCCAGGGGACATTGGCAAATTGGCCACTTTGGCCCTTTCCCCACTTACCATTTGCTGCGCGCTACTCTCCCCAAATAGCTCGTGGTCCAGCGGCGCTCCCCACGAGTCCGGGCGGCGACAACGCAGCCGCCCCGACTCTGCGCTCTCACGTCCCCTCAGTGCGCGTCATTTCTGGCGCTGAAGAAATGGCACCTTCTGACCGCGGGGCAGTGGGGAACACGACCCCGCGGCAGAAATCGCTCGCGCTGAAAGTAGCGCGCCGCAAACGGTAAGTGGGGAAAGGCCCCAAGTCTCCTTTCATTTGAAATGGAGATCAGTTTTCCACAGGTCACGTCCGAGAGTCAATGCTCTAAATTTCCGATCCTTATATAGCTGACTTGTTTTTCATTATCTCGGAGTAACAACAGCAGAGGGAGCCTGTGTGGTTATTTGCTGATTCCTATTAATAAGTAGTCACCCCTGGGACCGCACAGACTCATTCTGCAGATTTATAGAGCCGCACTCAGGCACTGGGCTGTTCCTTAACGCCCACAGCTTTTTGAGACAACCAAACAAAAAAGCTTGGCACACCAACGTTTGCGGACATATATTTAAATTAATTTTAAGTGCATCACAACATAAAGCACCCTCAAGTATTTTCCTTCAAAATGTGCAATTTATGAGAACAATCTTTATGCTATGGAAATAGCTCCCACTGTCAGTGTTTGTTGGTGGTTGCTTTCGAGAAGCAAAAGAAGGCAGAGAGATTGCTCAGACATAATGCTTCACTTGTGGTTCGCTTTCCTGAACCAGGGTGGAGTAAGCGTCACATCTGAATGCCTAAACATGGGTCGTTTCCCCACTTACCTCGACCAAAGGTTGCTGAGCGCTACTCCCAACGCGCGTCATTTCTGGTGCGCTCCCGGGCTTCCCCACGACATCAAAAGGTGCCGTTTTGAGGAGCGCCAGAAATGACGCGCGCTGAGGGGGCGCAACAGTGGCAGTGTCGGGGCGGCTGCGTTGTCGCCGCCGCTGTAGTGGGGAGTCCCGGGGGACCCCGCGCTACTTGGGGAGAGTAGTGCGCAGCAGCAGGTAAGTGGGGAAACGACCATGGTTAAGGAGTGGCTGCAAGCTGAGATGCTTTGAAATGGGTTTCCAGAACTGCTGTGAAGTGTTGTGATCTGCAGTGGAGAAAATATAATTAATTGTTCCCAGTTTAACCTCTTCCGCTTGCAAGGCCTGGTCTTAAAGGCATCTCGGTGCACTTCCTATCTTGAAAAAGGGGGTTCAGGGTCAGTTGACAAGCAGAAAGCAGGAGAGTGAGAACAGGCCCACTGATCCCACTGAGGTTGCTGCCTCAGAGGTGTCCAACTCTGGTGCTTCAGATGTTCATGGACTACAATTCCCATCAGCCCCTGCTGATAAGCATAAGCATAAGCATTTTATTGTCATTGTGCACGCACAACGAAATTTACAGCAGCATCCCTCGATGCACACAATTTCAGACTCATACCCCATCCTCACTTTCCCCTTCCTCCACCCATCCCTACACAGCCCCAAACACATCAACACGAAACCGCAGAGTTCAGCATCGCCACAGCTCTAGAGTAGAAGCTGTCTCTAAACCTCTTTGCCCTAGTGTTGATAGACCTGTATCGTCTGCCAGGTGGTAACAGTTCAAAAAGAGAGTGTGCTGATGGGAATTGTAGTCCATGAACATCTGAAGCACCAGAGTTGGACACCCCTGCTCTAGTTCCAGTGTATTATATGGCTGTCTGTAGCCAAGAAGATCTGGGCAGCAGAAACAAGGAGAAAATGCAGGTTAGGGAAATGTACCATGTTTTTTGTTGGCATTTTTTGGATTCAGGTTTAATGAACCCGAAAAGGTTCTGAAAATCTGACAAAAGTCAAATCCCCACAGTGATATGGGTTTTCTTTCAGTGCATTGTCAAATATTTTCATGGTTAGAATTAACTGGGTTGGAGGGGGGTGCGTGTTGTGTGGTGTGATATGGCAGTTTTTGGCCTTTGCGTTATGCCTGCATCTATGGCTGGCACCTTCAGATATTTCGGGTGAGTATCCCGGGATTAATCGGCAGTGGGGATTCGGCCTCTGTGTACATAGCAACCCTGGACTTCCCTCAGTGGTCTTCCATCCAAGTACTAACCATGGCTGACCCTACTTAGCTTCTGAGATCTGACAAGACCAGGCTAGCCTTGGGGTAGAAAATGTGGACAGAGAGAAATTTTTCTCTCTTTCTCACAATACTAGAACCAGGGGGCATCCACTGAGAATGCTGGGGGGAAGAATTAGGACTAATAAAAGGAAACACTTCTTCACGCAACGTGTGATTGGTGTTTGGAATATGCTGCCACAGGAGGGGGTGATGGCCACTAACCTGGATAGCTTTAAAAGGGGCTTGGACAGATTGATGGAGGAGAAGTCGATCTATGGCTACCAATCCTGCCTCCTTGATCTCAGATTGCAAATGCCTTAGCAGACCAGGTGCTCGGGGGGAGCAGCAGCAGCAGCAGAAGGCCATTGCTTTCACCTCCTGCACGTGAGCTCCCAATGGCACCTGGTGGGCCACTGCGAGTAGCAGAGAGCTGGACTAGATGGACTCTGGTCTGATCCAGCTGGCTTGTTCTTATGTCTATCCTGGTCAAGGAACTAACTGTGTGATCAAGTCAACCCCAACTCATGGTGATCCCAGCACCACAGGGTTTTCAAGGCAAGAGACAAGCAGAGGTGTTTTGCCATTGCCTCTCGTTGCGTAGCGAACCTGGACTTCCTCTGAAAGGACTAACCAGGCCAGCCCTTCTTAGCTTCAGAAATCTGACTCAACTGGACTTGCCCCTACTGCTTGACAAAGCAGGCTCTTTTATGGAATTTGCTGCCACAGGACCTGGATAGCTTTAAAAAGGGCTTGGACAGATTTATGGAGAAGTCGATCTATGACTACCAATCTTGATCTGCCTTGATCTGAGATTGCAAATGCCTTAGCAGACCAGGTGCTCAGGAGCAGCAGCAGCAGAAGGCCATTGCTTTCACCTCCTGCCTGTGAGCTCCCAAAGGCACCTGGTGGGCCACTGCGAGTAGCAGAGTGCTGGACTAGATGGACTCTGGTCTGATCCAGCAGGCTAGTTCTTATGTTCTTATGTTCTTATGCCAACAAAAAGTGGTTTGCTTGACAGGTCAGACTTGGAGCTTCAGTTCAAGTGTTACCACCATGAAGACCGGCAGATGAACACCAACTGGCCAGCCTCGGTCCAGGTCAGCGTCAATGCTACACCGCTCACCATCGAACGAGGCGACAACAAGACATCGCATAAACCCCTGCACCTCAAGCACGTCTGCCAGCCGGGAAGAAACACAATTCAAATCACCGTCACCGCATGCTGTTGTGTAAGTATGTGGGGCCTTCTGCAGCAGCCGGCTCTGAGGTCTTGGCTGATTTAAGAAAAAACGGCCTTGGCATTTCTGAAGGCGTCCTGTCAAACACTCTCCGTTTCACCAGACTTCTCCCCTGTCTTGGTTGACCTTTTCAAGGCTCTGCTTTTAAACCAGAAACACAATTTGGAAGCCAATGAACTTTACCTCAGTTCAATTTCTAGCCTGAGGCACTGTCAGAGCCCCGTCGTCTATGCAGAAGGGGTGAAAAGATGGTCCAGTAGCACAGCTGTCAGGTGGGATGAGACCGCCAACCTCAGGTGGCAGATTTCGACATTCCGTTAGAAGTCAGGAAGTGGTTCATCTTTTAGGTTAGCACTATATTTCTTCTGCCTTAGTTAGGCTCATTCCGCACATGCAGAATAAGGCACTTTCAAACTGCTTTCAGTGCTCTTTAAAGCTGTGCGGAATAGCAAAATCCACTTGCAAACAGTTGTGAAAGTGGTTTGAAAACGCATTATTTTGCGTGTACGGAAGGGGCCTTTGATACCTTCTGAAGGATTGTCTTCTCCCATATGTTCCTGCTCAGGAATTTACATCACAGGGAAGGTCTCCTGACTGCCCCATCAATCAAAGATGTTTGTCTGCTGGGTGCACTAACAAGGGCCTTTTCAGTGGCAGCCCCCTGATTATGGAACAACCTCCCCAGGGAGGTGCACCTGACCCCCTCACCTTTGATCTTTAGAAGGCAGATGAAGACAGTTTTATTTAGGACTACGTTTTGTTAATTTACAGCCCAGTCCAGAGGGGGGTGGGATCAGTCCCCTCTCTAGAGCTGGTGCAGCCCTGTGCCAGTGAGGGAGGGGTCACCCTGCCAGCACAAAGGGCAAATGCACCAGCGGAGGGGCAACCTCCCTGGGCTGCCAGGCACTGCGCAGCTCTGCAGCACCCAACCCAGTAATCACTGCTTGTCCCTGGCGCAAAAAGCTGTGCCGGCGTGGCCGGGGGGTGGTACTGGCCTTAGTTGACATCCACTGCCCACCCACCCCCGTGCACAAGCAAAGTCAGCATCAGAGATACACAGCATTTTTGTGGCATATCTCCATTATCCCTTTTGGAGGATTCTTGGAAGGTTCTTTTTTTTTGGGGGGGGGGGTCTTGCATCATGGGAAAACCCTTTGGAGAGGGCAGTGCAGCCCCAGAGCGGCGCTGTCCCCCCCGTCCCCCCGCAGCCCACTCTGGATTGGGCTGCTGGCATCCTAAATTGCAATTTTAAAATTTCGGTTTTTATGTATTTTATTTTATGTATTTTACCTATATTGTAAGTTGCCTTGAGCTAAGTAAGGAAGAAAGGCAGCAGATAAATGTCTTATGTCAAGGGTGTCCAACTCTGGTGCCCCAGCTGTTTATGGACTACAATTCCCATCAGCCCCTGCCAGCATGATGGGAGTTGTGGTCCATGAACATCTGGGTGCCAGAGTTGGACACCCCTGTCTTAAATAAATAGGTATACATTTTCTGCCTTGGACACTGAAGTGTTTTTGCTCCATCTCTCTGGGGGGTTCTACTTCCCAGCACTGCAACCACAGTCCTGTAGTTTGCAGCATCCAAGGAAATGTTTAAAGGTGCCGGCTCCCTGTTTTCATGCATTAATAGCCCCAAACTCCAGAGCTGTTGTACAAGGCATTGAATTAGGTTTGGAATTCAGTTTGGAATTTGGATAATCCACCTTTATAAAATTAGTGATTGAATGTAATTTTTCCTAGACTGATAACCTAACGGTTGACCTACGCCAATCAGATCAGCTGAGAAAAGCATTTTACCTCTTCTCAAATTATCTGGGGATTTTTACATGGCAGATCAACCACATACCCTAAAAACCATTCTATCGGCACGAAAGAGAATAGTTTCTTCTAGTTCTTTCCCAGAGTCCTAGATTGCACTACAGTTGGGCTGCAAATGCAGAGACAGGTTTTGCTCCATTCTCTTGTTACGAAGATCCTTTATATAAGACGAGAAAAATGATTTTGCTCAGATTAGTGACTATCCCAAAAAGTCTGATTTCTAAAAACACGCTTCCTTTCAGTTAATTATTCTTCTCATTCCTGGCTCCAGGAAACACAGGGTGATTCTGCACAGGTCAAACATAACAGGCTCAGACCCCTTTTTAAATTGTTATGGGGGAGAGATTTCCATAAAACTCGCCCCCAAATGCTTTTAACCCGTTACATTTGCCTGAACCCGTGTTGAATGAAAGTTGCTAAATCAGCACTTCCTGCTTGCCTGTGAGAACTATGGCAAGCAGGAAGCATTCTATTCCCGCCCCCTTCTGTCCACCATTATGGTGGATTCCCCAGGTGGCTGCCATTAGGATTCTCTAACAAGCGGCCATCATGTTGTGCCAGTAAGTGCATGGGTGGGATTCTTGAGTGGAGGGATTCTCGGCTGCACAGTTTGCAGGGAAATCCCATGTCAACTGTGCAACCTCCTGCCGCCACGATCCCAGCTGGCCCCTGCACTTGGCATGCAAACGGTGGCACGGGCCGCACGGGTTCATTTAACCTGTTAGCGTTGCCTGTGCAGAATCAGCCCAACAGAATTTTGACCTTCTTTCCTAAACTCTGTCTGTGCTAGGATTTGGAGACCCAGATTCAAATTCCCCACCCTGCCATGAGAGCTTGCTGGGTAACTTTGGGCCAGTCACAAACACTCAGCCTAACCCAGTGGTGGCGAACCTATGGCACGGGTGCCAGAGGTGGCACTCAGAGCTCTCTCTGTGGGCACGTGCAAACAGAGTTGCCCCCCCCCCCCATCTAGGCTGGCCTGGGCCGCTGGGCTCTATTAGCATTAAACCTAAGACCTAGTTTTGGGGAAGCAGTGTAGGGAACCCTGTTAAGCGCTGTTAAACCCCACTGATTTTCATGTGAAGAACTAAAGCGAGATCCTTTACCTGGGAGTAAGCTTGGTTGCTGGCAATGGGGCTTGCTTCTGAGTAAACCCTCCTACGGTCATGATTCACCCATTGGAAGAGTTGCCGGTTGCTTCAAAGCAAAGCCATCGACTACCACCAAGCTTATTCCCGAGTAACGCACGCCTCGGAGCCAACCATTTTTTCTAAACTGAAACCTCAGTATTCAGGTTAAATTGCCGTGTTGGCACATTGCGATAAATAAGTGGATTTGGGTTGCAATTTGGGCACTTGGTTCGCTATCACTGGCCTAACCTATCTCACAGGCTTGTTGATTTCCCACTGGGAAGGAAGGCAGGGTATAATTGAAGCAAAGAAATAAATGAAACAAATGGAAGGCATAAATTGCAGCTAAAAGCCTCCTCAATCAACTCCTACCTTATTGAGTGATTTAGAAAATGTCTTAAATTGAAGTTAAGGGGACAGAGAAGGTCACTTCTGCCCCGTGCCTTTCCCATGGCATCTCTTGCCATGAAATCAATGAACGTGTTAAAACAAGTCAATAAATAAAAACCTCCTACGAATTCTAGCTGCCGTTGCTCCGGCTGGCACGGCAAATTACCACAGGATTCCCCAGCCCTGCCTAAACAAATCTACTTGTACAAAAAGCACCTTTTCAAAGACTTGTTGGCCGTATTTATGCAAACAGTAGGAGCTTTGTTTGCCTGCCAGTTCTCCAGCCAAAACACCGTGTCAGCCTTTCAGCTAGCAGAACCCAAGCTTTTTAAAAAGCAGCCAGGGACAGTCCTGGAGAAGGAGGTTCCGGAAAACTGGTGTCACCACAGTGCAGGCCCTGCTCCTTACCTCTGCTGCTGATGCTTTGCAAATGACTTGCACATAGAGAAGTGACTCTAATACTTTTAGGAAGACAGATGCCCTGTGGACTGGGTATGTCTGTGTAACCAGCTCTGTAGCATAGAAAACCCAAAGAGCAAATACATTCTTTTTAATGGCTAATGTGCCCTGCTGGGATGAGTAGATTTGTTCTGACGTCTTTTCTTCTTCTTCTGTTCCAGTCACACCTGTTCGTGTTGCAGCTCGTACACCGGCCATCAGTCCGTTCTGTCCTACAGGGCTTGCTAAAGAAACGTCTCCTTCCGGCTGAGCACTGCATCACCAAAAGTGAGTCAAGCAACACATGTAATTTCTATGGCCGTGCTCACATGAAGCTGCCTGATCTAGCTACTTATTATTCTCCCTACAGACCTCTTCTTTGCACAACATGCACCTTGTTGTGCGGGGGGGGGGGAATCCATCAAACAAACAAAAAACCCCAGCTAGATTTCAGGAGCAAAGAAGTTAGCAAGTTTCCTTTCATGCACACTGCTGTGCTCCTATGTTGTATGATCCAGAGCAATGAGTCCAACTGCTAGCTCCCATGGTCTCAGATAGAGACTTCCCGAGCTTATTTAGATGGTTACAGTTGAAGATGCCAGGGCTAGAACCCAGAGCCTTTGCCATGTAAATAAGACTCTCTGTTACTTGTCTGTGGCCCCTCTCTGTTTTGTCTTGTTTCTTCTGGGAATTTTCTGTTGTACCTACTGTTGTTGAGATGGCACTCTTAGCACGTTTCCCCACTTACCTTTGCTGCTCTTTGCTGCGCGCTTTACCTTCCCTCAGCGTCAGGCGGCATCTGCTTGGCGCTACGCCTGGCATCTCCTTTAACAACGCCAGAGCCGGGGTCACCGTGCGCCGTTTTGAGGTGCGCCAGGGATGCCTCGCGCTGAGGGGGCGCGGCAGCGTCAGCGGCAGGGCAGCTGCGCTGTCGCCGCCCCTGTCATGGGGAGTGCCAGGGGACCCCGCGCTACTTGAGGAGAGTAGCGCGGGGCTTAAGGTAAGTGGGGAAAGGACCTTAGTCACGCACTCCTGTGTCTATTTTCCGGAACAGTAAAGAGGAATTTCAGCAGCGTGGCAGCCTCCTCGGGCAACGCGACCCTCAATGGCGAGGATGGGGTGGAGCAGACAGCCATTAAAGTGTCTCTGAAGTGTCCAATCACATTCCGACGGATCCAGCTACCAGCAAGAGGCCACGACTGCAAACATGTACAGGTGAGGGTTCCTGTGTGTCCTGTGAACACCGGGACTGAAAGCGCCCTACCAAGAACTTGTCAACTCTTCTGTTTCGGGCAGCAGTTGGCAGGTCTGCGGGTTTACTCTGCTCTTCGTTAGCAAAATTGGGGGAGGGGGAATAATACTTCTGTTTCTGTGGCATCCAGACAGGGGCTTGGGTTCAGGATCAGGAGTTTTAGCTATTCACTCTACTCAGTCAAGCTCAGAACCTTCTTCCAGTACTAGCAAATTTCCTGCAGAGGAATTTTAGCAGCTGTCTTTCTTCCCAGCAAGGCACTAACAACTAACATACACAATAAAATCACATTTCAAAACCACTAAACCAACCCCCCCCCCCACCACCCACAAGAACAATACATCCTTAACAGTGTGATCCTAAAGAGAGTTACTCCAGGCTCAGCTCATTCATCTTGGTGGGCTTAGATTGGAGCAATTCTGCTTTGAATTATACTGTAAAGCAATTACGTAACAACAATTAAAACATTTGCAATAATTAAAACGGTCAGGCGGTTGAGTGGAATGATGGAACAGGCATATGTTTCTGAACATTCAGGGAAAATGTTGACAGATAGACAGGCAGATACAGATGGACAGACTCCGCCTCCTTCCGCACATGCAGAATAATGCACATTCAGTCCACTTTCACAATTGTTTGCAAGTGGATTTTGCTATTCCTCACAGTAAAATCCAGCTGCAAAGTTCATTGAAAGTGAATTACTCTGTAGGTGCAGAAGGGGACAGACAGACAGAGAGAGAGAGAGAGAGAGAGAGAGAGAGAGAGAGAGAGAGAGAGAGATGAGAGAGAGAGAGAGAGATTCAGCAAGGGAGGGATAGTTTTCATCAGCCACTTCTTTCATGTTCTTTGTTATGATCTCTAACTATTTTAAATAATGTGATTTTGTGCCCCCCCCCCTTTTGCCTACAGTGCTTTGATCTGGAATCCTACTTGCAGCTGAACTGCGAACGGGGGACGTGGCGTTGTCCTGTATGCAAGTGAGTCTAACACTTTCCTGGGTGAGGGCTGCCACCAAATGTCTTGAAAGTTTAAAATCTGCACCAGCAGATTTGTTTTACTTTGAACGACAAAAGTTAAAGACCATACGAAAATGTAATGTGAAAAGGAGAGTGTTCACTTTGGATGTTCAGTTTCTTTTATTGTTTAAAGGGAAGTCCCAGGATCTTTACAGAGCCCATGAATTGGAATTGATATTTTTTTTCCCTCTTCTTTTTGGCGAGTCATAATTGGTAGGAAATGGCTGCAAAATAAGGAGGAGGCAAAAAAGTATAATAAATATAAAGTATAGTAATATCCAAAAGAGAGCCAGTATGGCATAAGGGCCAGAGTGATGGACTAGAGCACAGGTGTCAAACTCGGGGCCCTCCAGATGTTATGGACTACAGCTCCCATCATCCCCTGCCAGAATGATGCTGGCGGGGGATGATGGGAACTGTAGTCCATAACATCTGGAGGGCCGCGAGTTTGACACCTATGGACTAGAGTCTAGGAGATGCAGGTTTGAATCTCTGCTGTGCCATGAAAACCTGCTGGGTGCCCTTGGGCCAATCACAAGCTCTCACCCTAATCTAGCTCACAGGGTTGTTGTGAGAATGAAACGGAGGACAGGAGGATGCTGTAAAGCCGCTTTGGGTGCCCACTGGGGAGAAAGGCAGGGTTGGGATAGAGTAAACAAAAGGAGTAAATAAATAAAAAGACAACATGAATTGTACATCAAAGCCCCCTCTGGCTACTCCTGCCTTATCAAGTGATTTAAGCAAAAAATATTAGCAGGCTCTTGTGTTTCCTGTCCCTATTGAAAGAATAAGTTTTCATATTAATTCAAAAGAAATGTAGCTATCAATGCAATAAGGGGTTACAAAGGAATCAACAGCCCTTCCTAAGCCAGTGGTTTTACAGAGCAAAAATTCTGCTCCAGAGCAATTCTGTGCAGAATTACTCTGAGCTAACCCCCATGATTTCAGTTAATGTAAACATGGCGTAAGGAGCCGCGTGGCGTAGTGGTTAAGTGCTTGCGCTGCCACTCACACGGTCAGGAGTTCGAGCCCCCTGTGGGTCAGATATCCTGGCAGCTGGCTCATGGTCAACTCAGCCATCCATCCATTCCTTGGTCGGTAAATGAGTTCCTAGCACATAATTAGGGAGTAAAGAATAGCCGGGGAAAGCAATGGCAAACTACCCCACAAAAACAACTTGCCTATGAAATCACTTTATCTTTATTAACCTTTAATAGGCATAGATAGATCAAGATTTACACAGACACAATCTGCAGTCTCAAATATAGGGCCTTTCCCCATCTTTTCAGTGAAGCCCCGCCGCTTACTCCGAGAGGAGAGTAGCCAGCGGGGTTCCTCCCTCCCTCCTCATGGCAGGGGCGGCCACAAGCAGCAGCCCAGACGCTGCCGCTGTCGCCCCCCCTATAGTTGCTGCGCTTGCTGTGGTATCCCAGGCGCTCTTCCGAACGGCGCCTTTTGACGACCCCGCACAGAGCGCAGGGTCGTGGGGACGCCTGGGCACGCGCCTGGGATGCCGCGCGCTGAGAGCAGTGCACGGCATAGGGGGGATGGAAGGGAGTGGGGAAAGTCCCATAGTTCAATAGCAAGAAAATAGTCCACATAACTTGATGGTTGACTTCAGGGATTCAGATCACTTCAGATTTTTTTTTTAAGAAGAAATAGCCAGAGCAAATGACAGCAAATACGCCTACACAGCAATGTAAAAATACAATCTAATATAAAATTGCAATATAAATAGATCTGTTTAGCAAGTTAAAAGCAAAATAATACAGCAATAGATATCCTACCATGCCTAAATATTAGACAGTGTTAAATTGGAGAAGATACCTATCTTTTATAAGAAGTTCTACATTTGTTTTATGTATCATATTTGATATTAAAAGATTTGATTCTGTGCCAAATAATAATGAACCAATTTGGTTTAGTGTACTGGTATGTTATATTTAAAAAACACACAGTTAAAAGTAATAAAATAGGAATAAGTTAGCACTTTAAAATGGTCATCAGGTATAGAGCTACCATACGTGTTGTATGAGCATTGTAATCTCCCAGAAGAAAACGTATGGCAACAGTAGGGTTAGAAATTTTCCTCACCACTAATAAAGGGTGGATTAATCTGAGACGCGCATCTGCATTTATTTGGCACTCTAGGAGGACATGAAATCACTTCTTGCAGTGGTATCCCAGGGTCGGACATGACTGAAGGGGAAACTTTACTTTTTAACCATGATGTGATTCTGCATAGGGCTCTCCTGCTAGAAACCTGCAGAAGTTTCTCGGCAGAGAAAACTGGTAGTGACACCCATTGGCAATGTTGAGATTCAGGCTGCTCCTCCCAACACCAAATTGTGAACTCCTCAGAGCACAGACCCACCCTTTGCTCTGTAAAGGGCCACGTAGTTCATTCGTAATAATAATAATTCACTTATACCTCTTTCTTCCAGTAAAACAGCTCTGCTGGAAGGTCTTGAAGTTGACCAGTTCATGTGGGGCATTCTGAACGCCATACAGAAGTAAGTGAACGTTGCTGTTAAGAAAGGAAGAGCGCCTTTGTGTCTTCTACACGAGAGTTGGATGTCTGTTCATATTTTAGTATGGGGTGGGGAAGGGTTCTCTGAGCTGTACTTTGGTAGCGAGGAGCGGGAGGGGGATAAAACAGCTCAAGGAAACAGTAGCAGGTGCCAGTTTAAAGCCGTCTACCATACAGTATGCTTATTGCTAATTTTTAGACACCAGCCAAATCAGCTGGTCTTCGCCCTGTCACTCAACAGGCTCGATCTAGGTTTTCACCCTTTGACCGGTCAAATCAGCAAGGTGAAAACAGGCTTCCAGGTGAAAGTATCCATCTTCATGATGGGAAGCCTGCACTGCTATGGGTCTGGAGCAGTGGTAGGATCCAAAAATTTTAGTAACAGGTTCCCATGGTGGTGGGATTCAAACTTGTCGTGCTGGGCGGGGCACGACAAGGGCGGGGGCGGGCATTCCGGGGGCGGGGCATTGCTGGGCAGGGCTGTGGCAAGGACCAGCCACTACGCCGGTCCTTGGACGGGAAACGAATGCACGCAGGTGCAAGCTGCCACGCACGCCGGTGCACCTCCTGCTAGACTGCTTCAAGTTCTGCGCGCTACTGCTGAGGAGCGGAGGAGGGGCGTAACTAAGGCAAAAATCACGTGGCAAAATCACCAATTAGTAACCCCCTCTCGGCACACACAAATAATTAGTAACCTACTCTTGGGAACCTGTGAGAACCTGCTGGATCCCACCTCTGGTCTGGAGTTGCTGAATAAGTAAGACCATTCTAGTCTGACATTTCCCAAGTTGAAGCTTTCAAGGAGACCTTTAAAAAAGATTGTGAGCCCGCTCTAACAAAAGACAGCAGAAGCAAAGTCAAGACCTAATAGGTACAAAAGGCAGAATAATTACCCAACTGTGTCTTAAAAATGTGGTCTGAGACAGTACAACATCTTGAAATAGAAAGAACGTCGGGCTGGAAATAAAACATTTCCAAAACCAAAGGGTGTGAAAACAATGCAGAGCTCCACAGAGGAAACATTTTATTTCCAGCCTGAAAATGTTTCAAGTTTCGTTCTATGCTTTTCCCCGGAGTAAAATGAGCAAAGTGTATTGGCAAATACGCTATCCCAATATATTCAAAATAAGAAGCGGTACAGACAAATGCTCTTTCCACATTTGGGCAAGAGTTAAATCATAAGAAATTAAGGAGTGACCAGGTTCCAGGTTCCAACTCATTCTAATCTTCAAATTACATGGCAAATATATAGAGCATACTGGAATTTTCCCTTTATACACTGGAAAAGATAATCATGCTAGGAAAGGTTGAAGGCAGCCCATGTCAGGATCTTTTGGAGGTCACTGATTCCCAGAGGCGAGGGGAGGTATAGCCTGATCTTGTCAGATCTCAGAAGCTAAGCTTGGAAGGGAAACGGTGGTTTCCCTTGGTGGTTTCGCAGAAGAAGACCATGGCAAACCACCTTTGCACTTTGCACTTGCCTTGAAAGCTTCTTGCTGGGGTCGCCATAAGTCAGGTGCAACTTGACTGTATATGCGTACAATTCAAAGAGTTGGGATAAGCTGGAAGTGACTTGATGATACATAACACATACCCCTGATAGGTCTTGGGTTCACCTGTGTTGTTTTGGAGGACCTCTTCCTCCTTTGTGACTTTGGCCCTTTCCGCACGGGCCATTTACAGCGCCCTAGGGATGGCAAAAACGCCGTCCCTAGGGAACAGTTCGCATGGGGGTGCAGCTGCATCGCAGCCGCGCCGCCCTCGCTCCCCCCAGCAGCACGAAGCTGCTGTTGCCAAACCTTGCTCCCTGAGCGAGGTTTTCTGGAAGCAGCGGCTAGAAGGCGGCACCCCCCCCCCTTTCCCGATCGACGTATCTTCCCTGCGACCTTCCGGCGCGTCACCCAGGCCTGGGGACATGCCCCCCCTGCCCTGCAACTCCAGATCTGTTGCGCAGGGCAGGGGGGGCATGTCCCCTGGCCTGGGCAACGTGCCGGGAGGTCGCAGGGAAGGTACGTCGATCGGGCGACGGTGCAGTGCTGCGCTGTCTTCCCTGCCCCTACTGGGAATGGTCGTGCGAACGGTCCCGGGGGGGTGCGTCAGTGTTGTATACACCAACGCACCCCCCAGCGTGGCCGTGCGGAAACGGCCTTTGATTGGGTAAAAGAAAGGCAGACCAAATGACACTGTGGAACTTTTTTTTTCTTTTAACAGCTCAGAGTTTGAGGAAGTCACAATCGACCCGACGTGCAGCTGGCGGCCGGTGCCAATCAAGTCTGACATTCACATCAAAGACGATCCCGATGGGATGCCTTCCAAGAGGTTCAAGACCATGAGTCCAAGCCAGATGATCATGCCCAATGTGGTGGAAATGATTGCAGCGCTGGGCCCTGGCCCATCACCTTACCCATCAATCCCACCTCCGCCAGGGAGCACCAATTCCAGCGAATACAGTAACCAAGGTAGGTTGAAACGTTTAAAAAAAGCAAACACAAAGCAACAACACTGCAAAAAAGACAGATTTTGTGTTATGGTTCAGGCATAATAGCAAACTGGGGCATACTCTTGCAATTTGAAATGAGGCTGACAAATTCTCTGCTGCCACTTATGCCAACGCAGTTGTAAGGCAGAACACACTCAAACCAGTCGACTTTATATTAAAGGAACGAACTTTATTGATTTGTGTAGCCCTAGGTACAGGGTGCTGGAACTGAGGGATCTTGCCCTCAGTTCCAGTATATATGGGGTGTGCAGTAGGCGGTCCTTAGTGGTGGCGGGAATGGGAGTTGCTGGGGAAAAGAAAACTGAAACTTACTGGAAAGGCCTTGGCCCTGACATCCTGCTCCCCTTAAGCCCCCCTCCCACCCGGTTTGTTGGGGTAAGCCCAGTGGAAAGCCCGGAGGAGGCCCGGGGCGGCGATGTGTTGGACTGCCACCCACTCGTTGTAACTGGAGGGAAGGTTCTTCCACTCGACTAAGTATTGTAAAGTCCCCCTGTGCATATGCAAGTCCACAATAGCAGTGACCTCCTGGTGGATCTCACAATTGACCACAAGAACTTCCGGTGGGGGGGGCGTCCGGGTGCCAGTTGTCGCAGGGGGCAGCCTTCTTCAGAAGGCTGATGTGGAACACCGGGTGTACTCGGGCGAGGGTTTTTGGGAGCTCAAGTTCAACCACGACCGGGTTGATAACTCGGGTGACGCAGAAGGGTCCGATGAACTGAGCCCCGAGTTTGCGGGTCCCCGGCAGGTCCCGCAGGTTCCTTGTAGATAGGTATGCACAGTCACCCACCTTGTAATCCACCGAGCGACGCTTGCGGTCCGCAAAGCTCTTGTAATCCACTTTAGCTTTATTCAAAGAGTCCAGTGCAGTATTCCAAGTCTCGCGCAGGGAAGTGACCCAGTCTTGTAGGTCCAGCGGCCCGTCCATCGGCGGAAAGGGGGAAAGGGGAATTGTCATGTCCATAGATTACCTTGAAAGGGCTTTGGCCCGTGTTCGAGTGAACCGCATTGTTATAGGCATATTCCGCGAACGGGAGCAGGGAAGCCCAGTCATCGTTATGTTGATTCACTGCTCCAGAATTCCGTTTACGCGTTCGGTCTGGCCGTCCGTTGCCGTGTGGTACGCCAATGAAAGTCCTAATTCTACCCCCAAAAGTTTCATGAACGCTCGCCAGAATCGGGAAATAAACTGTGGGCCCTGGTTGGAGATGATTTTGCAGGGGGGCCCGTGGAGGCGGTAGACGTGGGTGAGGAACATGTGGGCCATCTTCTGAGCTGACAGTGTTCCCTGGCAGGGGACGAAGTGAGCCTGTTTAGAGAAAAGATCCACTACTACCCAGATGCCCGACTTCCCGCCACTGACTGGGAGGTCCTTAAAAAAGTCCATCGAGATGTGCCGCCACGGGGCCTCGGGGCTGGGAAGTGGCTGCAACAGGCCAGGCTGCTTCCCCGTTACATTCTTTGTGGCAGCACAGATCGGGCACCCCGCCACGTAGTCAGCCACATCCTTGCAGAGGAATGGCCACCAGAACTGTCTCCTGGTCAGGTGGAGTGTTTTCACGAATCCACCATGCCCAGCCGACTTGGCATCGTGGCAGCCTGCCAGGACCCTCCCCCCTCCACCAAAGACCTCCCTGCTCGGTGAGGACACCAGCTGCCCGATCCCCATTGGGAACGTGGATCGAGTGTGTGCGGAGGTCCAATTCGAGAGCCAGGGGGAGGGCTGGGGAGACGCCAGTAGTCGTACCTTGCGCCCAAGTGCTAGAACTGGTGACCGCTTGCAAGCCCAGCTGGGAGGAGGAAAACACAGTCCCTACGGGTCGCTCCTCAACCGGAGAGGAGTCAGGGAGGCGGGAGAGTGCGTCCGCCAGCGGGTTGCTTTTCCCCGGGGAAAAGTTCAGTGTAAAATTGAATCTGGCAAAGAAATCGGCCCACCGTAGTTGCTTGGCGGAGAGCCGGCTGGGGGATTTAAGGAAGGCAAGGTTCTTGTGATCCGTCCAGACCTCGAAAGGAAGGAGGGCTCCCTCTCACCAATGCCGCCAGGCGGTCAGTGCGTGGCGAATGGCACTCGTTTCCTTATCACCCAACGTCCAATTCCGCTCGGCCCCCGTGAACTTGCGGGATAAGAAGGCGCAGGCATGGAGTTTCTCGTCCTCCCCCCTCTGGAGCAGGGCAGCCCCCAGGGCCACGTCCAAGGTGTCGACGTGCACAATGAACTGCTTGTTGGGGTCTGCGCGGGTCAGAATTGGTTCAGAGGTAAAAGCAGCCTTTAGGGTCTGGAATGCAGTCTGGCAGGCAGGAGACCAAACGATGGGAGCCCCCGGCCGACCCCCGCCTGGCCCTGACCTTTTCGTGCGGAGGAGGTCGGTGAGAGGGAGTGTGATGGATGCAAAGTCCGGAATGAAATCTCTGTAAAAGTTGGCAAAACCGAGGAACGATTGTACGTGTTCGCGGGTGCAGCCTTTCAGATTGTGGGACGATCAGCATGACTGTGGGGGTTCGTTTCTGGATGCCTGCACAGCTACACATGTGTTGCAGGGAAAATGTTTAAAGAGAGAGAGAAGTGTCTCCGTGCGATATCCCGGCTTGAGCTGCCAGGTAGAGACATCAGGTTACAGCACGGAGCTGTCCAGTCCAAGAGTCAGGTTTCAGCATCAGAAGTCCAGTCCGAGGGTCAGAATGCACAAGTCAGAGGAAGCATTGCAGCAGTCACGTGCTTTGTTGCGTCCAGGCCCTGCTTGATATAGGGTCTTCCACCAGCACGTTCGGCTTCATCCTGCGAAGACTCTGCTTCCCCCTGCTGCAGAAGGTGTCTTCTCTGATCTAGCAGATGTACACTTTTCCTTTTTATTTCCAATCGCTCCCAGCGTCTCTGCCTTGGTTGACACCTGGGCTCAGGTGAGCATGGGACTGGAGTCTCTGCAGCTGGAGCAAGGCTGGATGCACGGCCTGCTTCTGCAGGCACTTCCGGCTCTGAGTTTTGACCTGCCTGTTGCTACCCCTGTAAAGCATGCAGGGGCCCTGGCTGCACCAAGCCCAGCTCTCGTTGATTCTAGAAAAATATCTAGAAAAATGGCAATTATGGATAGATTATTTAAGTAAGGAAACTGGTGCGAAGTCTTACCCGGTCATGTATTAATTAGTCTTTTGTTTTTGTTTTTTCTTCTTCCTTACAATAGAAAATCATTTTATAATGTGTTACAACTATAGATAAGGAGGTAAATAGATATTTAAATGCAAGCAGAATCAGAATGTAACAACTTCAAAGTTAGCTATCTTATCAGAATGTAAACTATTTCTTTCTGTCAAAATTTTTGACTGATTATAGGTGAAGAAGTCTACTTTAGGATTTTGGAAAGAGAATGCAGAAGGGTGGATATACACCCACTATAGAGACTGTTAGGTCAACGAGACCGCTACTGGTCTTATATGTTGGTGCATATGTGTTGTCTGATTTGTCCTGGTTTGTCCTCTAGTTTGTCTTTTGTATGTTTTTACTAATGTAAACCATACAGTTTGTTTATTGTAAATATATTATCCGAAACTTCAAAAAAATTTATTATACAAAAAAAACCCTGGAATCTGCAGCTGGAGCAAGGCGGGATGCACGGCCTGCTTCTGCAGGCACTTCCGGCTCTGAGTCTTGACCTGCCTGTTGCTACCCCTGGAAAGCTTGCAGGGACCCTGGCTGCCCCAAGCTCAGCTCTCGTGGTCTAGGCTTACTGGGCTCTGCTCATCCCCTGAAGACTCATCGCTCTCCAGGGAATGGCCCTTGTCACCTGCATTGTTTCCATGGGCTCCAATCGTTTCCATGGGCTCCAATCGTTGCCCAGTGAGAACTGGGAAAAGGAAAAGGGGTTCCTTTATAACAGTGGTGGCGAACCTATAGCACAGGTGCCAGAGGTGGCACTCAGAGTCCTCTCTGTGGGCACGTGCGCACAGAGTTTGTCATGTGGGGCGGCTTGCTTCTGAGTAAACCCTCCTAGGGTCGTGATTCACCCGTTGGAAGAGTTGCACGGTTGCTTCAAAGCAGAGCCACCGACGACCACCAAGCTTACTCCCGAGTAATGCATGCCTCGGAGCCAACCATTTCCCCTAAACTGAACCCTCAGTATTCAGGTTAAAATGCCGTGTTGGCACTTTGCGATAAATAGATGGGTTTTGGGTTGCAGTTTGGGCACTCGGTCTCAGAAAGGTTCGCCATCATTGCTTTATAACGACTGGAAAGGTGTTTTTTTTTAAAATCATGCATTCTGAATAACGCCTCCTTTCTTTTTCTCCGGCCGCCCAGGCAACAGTTACCAAGGTCACAGCAATTTTGATTTTCCGCACGGGAATCCCGGTGGAACTTCTATGAACGACTTCATGCACGGGCCCCAGCTGTCGCACCCTCCTGACATGCCCAGCAGCATAGCGGCCCTCGACAAACCCCTCAGCCACCCCATGCAAGACCCCGTAAGTTGATCTGTGTCTCCGTTTCATCTTCATTTTTTTCTGGACAACACTTGCTTACTAGTGATATTATAGCACTGTTAGAGGTGAGAATATTGTTCAGTAATAAACTGCTGAAAATCTCATCACCAGCCTTGGATGTAGGAACAAGGTGTTACTGGACTCAAATCTATTTGTTCTGTTGCAGTCCAACACGGCTCTCCTCTGAGAGAATCACGACTAACCGTCACGGTTTTCTCTTCACTGTTTCCTGTTCCCATATGCAGAACAGTACAGCCCATAAATATGGCAGAACAGGGGGGGAAACAAAAAAACTGTACCCTGATAGCTAAAATCTTTCACAGATATTGACAACTAGAAGATGATGATAAGATAAGATTTATTGTTGCGGTCAACTGACCCATAAAACGTGCATACAGCAGAAACAGTATCCGGTCAACAATAATGAACAGGTCCATAGATTAAAGGAACGGAAGGGGTAAAGTTATAGAGACTTAGGAGACTTAGGTGTTATATAGACGGGAACAGCTGCTTGAGATCTCGGGTTTTTAATTCTGGAAACCTCTGCCAGAAATTGTAAAGTCTCTAATGTGATCCTAAAGTTTTTGTCTTCTTACAAAAAATATATGCGGGATTGTTCTATAGTGCCTCTGAATTTCGACAGTAGAGGGAAAATCCTCTGTTCATACTCATAATGATGAACCTTGCAAAAAAAAAAAGAAAATATGGTAAGGTTTCCATATCCTGAGAGTTACAAGGGTACAGTCTGTAACAATAAGGGACACCTGTGAGCTTACCGCGAAGGTTTTGAGGTGGAAATACATTGAGCCTTGCTTTTATAAACAACTAATGAATCAGGGGTCTGCAACCTGCGGCTCTCCAGATGTTCATGGACTACAATTCCCATCAGCCCCTGCCAGCATGCCATGCTGGCAGGGGCTGATGGGAATTGTAGTCCATGAACATCTGGAGAGCCGCAGGTTGCAGACCCCTGGGCTAAATGTACCTAAGGTAAATTTTAAGCAATGATAAAACAGATGTCCGTAACAGTAAAATGATGTAGCATGCAAGTCACTTCACAATATGTAACCTAACTTTCCTTGCAGCGTGTGCGAGAAGCGCGACTCAGATACCTATGGATCAGTGTCTGACAATAAATAAATCCCATTTTCAGCATTCACAGGAACCGCAGCAATTAGCAAGAGCTTCTTAATAACTTAGTTCTCAGTTCGTCATAGCAAGGGCACTCCAGGTCATAGCTTAAAATGTCCTCAATTCCCTTGTTGCCACACGTATGCATCCAACTGGATCCTGGAACATGTCTTGTATAGATGGTCTGTCCATAGTACAAACGACAGTGCTGTTGCTCCGCCTTTACTTATTGAGATTTTATTGCTTTGCAGACCGCTGGCATCTTCATGTGTATGATCAGCAAATGACCGCCCTGGGACGAATATGGCCCCTGGAGCGGTTTGATGCCTGGCTCCTCAGTTGCCCAACCAACTAAGGAGAACAATCTTTTTTTTTTCAAAAAAAATGTTCATGTTTCCTTATATCATTTGCCAAATTAAGCAGGGGATATCTATGGCACCCGGGTCAGTTCGTAAGGCGCGTTCCAACACTGAAAGGGTGATACAAATGACAAAAATTCTAGTGGCCAATTTGGCCAAACAGAACCTCCGCCACCTAACCTGAGGGGGTTTAGAAATAAGAACATAAGAAGACAAGAAAGAGCCTGCTGGATCAGACCAGAGTCCATCTAGTCCAGCACTCTGCTACTCACAGTGGCCCACCAGGTGCCTTTGGGAGCTCACAGGCAGGAGATGAAAGCAGTGGCCTTCTGCTGCTGCTGCTGCTCCCGAGCACCTGGTCTGCTAAGGCATTTGCAATCTGAGATCAAGGAGGATCAAGATTGGTAGCCATAAATCGACTTCTCCATAAATCTGTCCAATATATATCTGTTGCCTGGTTTTTAAGCCTCGTGGCTCGAAAGCCAGCGTTTTTGTCTCCCCTGTGTTCTTTTTCCCTGGCAGCTCAGGACCGTGCAGGCGGATGCTTTTGCAACACCCTTTTCATATCATGATGGCTTTCTGAATAATTCACGCCGCCGTGCGCCAGCTCCGTACCGCCGCGCGGCCTCACTCTTCCTTTCCTGCTTCTTTCCTCCTCCGCAGATCCCTCATCCCGGCAGCGCTGATCAGTCCCATAGCTCCATGCAGCAAGGTTTGCACGTACCTCATCCCAGCAGCCAGTCAGGGCAGCCATTGCATCACAGCGGTCCACCCACCCAGCAGAGCCGGCAGCCGCCACAGGCCGCTCCTAGCAACCATCCACACAATGACCTTGCCTTTAATCCCGCCTCAGCCTTAGAGGGCCAGGCTGCTGGGCAGGGTGCGTCCGACATGCCGGAGCCTTCGCTGGATGTAAGTTTGGCCACGTGCCGGCTCGAGCTTTCCACAGGGGTGGGAGAAGCGGCCGCCCTCGTTGTTTGGGGCATGGCTGGCTTGGAACCACTGGAGCAAATGAGGCAGGACTCTGCCCATGCCGAGGAAAGACCTTTCTGCGGGCGGCAGCAATATGTTGGATTGAGGCTGCCCTGAGGGAGGAGAACGGGGCATAAGGGGGACGCTTCGAACATTGTCATTCATTGATTACGTATTGATATTTGTTGAGCAATCCTTTGTTTTGTGACTGGCCCTTCACAAGTTGCTAAAAACTTGACGATGTGAGTGTTAAGGTAGCCTTCCTCAGAAGAGAATTAAAAGAAGCACAAGGTACCTGCAATTGAAATATTTGGATATACCTCCTGAGGTTGGCTAGCTTAGTTTGGGAGCAAGTCAAGGGGAGACTCTTTTTTTACACGTTCTGGATGGGATCAGGTGAGCTGTTTTCCCTTATCTTCCAAGGGACACATGAAGAATGCTTTGAATCTTTGTTCCCGGGCAGTGCTGTCACGCAACGCCTAGTGACAAAATGCGTGCATTTGCTCATCTCACAAGGAAACCATTCCTTGTAGCATTGTCCATGGGTGGAACGGGTCCATCTATTTCAAGAGTGTGGGACAAGAGTGAAAAAATATATATATCCCCGAGGGGCTCCGGGCAGTGTACAACATAAAATATAATTATAAATAAGTTGCTAAAACCTTTAAAACAGCAATAAGAGTAATAAAAGGCGTCCAACCAGCCCCCTTTTTAAAATCCTCCCCAGGAGGGAGGGACGGCGAGTCCCATTAGATGAAAGGGCCAGATGTAAGAGCCAACCGGGGGGAGGGGGGGGGAGACCATTTCAGTGGCTGGTCCCTCCAAAAAAGAAAGTGTGGGAGAAAGTCCAGTTATGTAAGAGAACCTCCCCCACCCGACCCCATCCTGAAAATTCTCCAAAATCCGAACAGTGAGAATCGACGAGGGAATGCCAGGCAACACCCAAAAGTTGCTGGCGGAAGTCAGTGATAAAAGCACACAGATGAATTTCCTAATTCCACAGTGCCACAACCGAGAAGGCCCTTCCTTGGAGTTGCCACCAGTCTAGACTCACGTGGCAGGAGCACCCAAAGCAGGGCTTCCCAAACTTGAGTAGGTTTATGATCAGCAGAAGTTACTACCGTTTCATACGCTTCTGCCACATATGCGGGGAATGCAACATTAGCGTGGCAAGAACGGGATGTAGGCCTTTCACTTTTACTTGTCAACTACTTTGATTACCTTGATTGGGCAGAAAGGCGAGGTAATGCATTTTGTAAATAAATAAAGAAGTAACAAATGCTCCACTGTAAACATCAAAGGTTTTCGTGGCTGGAATCAACTGGCTGTTGTGGTTTGTCTGGGCTATGTGGCCATGGGCTGGTAGTTTTTGATCCTAACATTTCACCTCTGAAGATCCCGGCCATGAATCCAGGTGTAGCATTCGGAGCAAGAACTACCAGACTACGGCCACACGGCCCAGAAAGCCCACAACGGCCAGTTCCATTGTAATTTTATTTTCCTATGTCTCCTCTTTCACCAGATTCTGTATGGCCTACAGGAGTTAGAAAGCATTTTATTTGGCTGGTGGGGGCGGCTTCTAGATCCTCAAACAACTTTCAACAGTGGACTGGCCCTTTATTCACTGAGGAAGTTCCCAGCAGGACCTCGTCTGTGGAGTGTCACTGATTGGGATTCTGGCCCTTTCCCCACTCACTGTTTGCCGCGCGCTACTCTCGCCGAGTAGCACAGGGTCCAACTGCACTCCCCACTACAGGGGCGGCCACAACGCAGCTGCCCCGACTCTGCTGCTCTTGCGCCCCCTCAGCACGGGTCATTCTGGCACTGCTCAAAACGGCGCCTTTTGATGCCCGCGCGGGGCAGTGGGGAAGCCCAGGGAACACGACCCTCGCGCTAAAAAGGTCCTGGACCAGACGAAACGGACGTCATTTTAAAAGTGGGGAAACGGCCTTCGACACCCAGAGCGAGCTAAGCAGAATAACCCCCACAATGCCTACAGGTTCCCCAGGGTTGAGGGTAGCACTCTCCTGGACCTCTTTAGCACTCCGACCCATCCTGATTGCTGTGGTGTAACAGTTTCAACCACAAATATCAGTGCTTCAGAATTTGAACTCTTGGTTGAACTTGGTCACATCTCCATTTCAAAGACCATTTATAGTTGCAATGGAGATATTCCTGGGCTGCCTTTAATGTATGCTGGGGTCCTTTCTCTACCCACAAGGGTACCTTCAGATGCATGTATATTCTGCAACAAATGTCCTTACACCTAAATTCCCAATGGTTTTGCCAGCATGTTTTTACCATTTTCAGATTTTCCTCTGTCTTTATTCTACAGCTGCTTCCTGAACTCACGAATCCAGACGAGCTCCTTTCGTACCTGGATCCTCCTGACTTACCAAGCAATAGCAACGATGACCTTCTCTCTCTTTTTGAGAACCAACCTCAGCCTTCTCGCGTGTTCCTATTGTCCACTTCCATTACACCTTTTCTCACGCCAGCTTTTGACACGCCTGTAGCTTCTTCACATTGGTGCGAGGAATCCTTAACACCGCCTTCTTTTCCTCACTTGCGAGGACGAGCCTCGTAGCTGGAGGGAACGATGCACACTTTCTTCGTCTCGGAACTGGCTTGCTTGCGTCAAGCTTTGCAAATTGTGCAGTGGAAAGAGAGAGGGTGAGATGGGGGCAGACCTCCAGGCCCCGCCATTCTACATCACAGACCGTTTGCACGGATGCAAAAAAACCTCACCGGTTAGGTCTGCAGAAAAATAGTGAACGAGGTTTGGAGATGTGCAGCATGAAGTATACTGGTCGAAGCCAGTCTCACCAAGGGAAGAAAAGGCAACAGAACTATTCTAAAATATCCCGTTTCGGAATGTCCTTCCAACTGTGTTCTTCCGTGTGTTTTCTTTCTCCCCACCCCCCACCCCCGCTTTATGGTGTGGTGTTTGTTCCACTGTTTCCCTCCTCTCCCTCCTCCAATCTGTGCATTTGGGTCAGGCAGAATGAGAAAAGAATCGATTTAGCAAAGTGTTCAGACTAGCCAAACAAGCTTAAACCACAAAACACATACCAAAAAAAAGCACAAAAGAATCCATAAAGATGTCACAACTATGATAAAAAAACACAAAACTCACCAACGGGAGGTGTCTATTCCTTAGGCGGTCATTTCTATGGGATGGAAGAGTCCTCTGGATCTCTGGGCTGCAGCAACGGTGGTTTTTCTAAATTGTAGCAATTTTTTAAACAAAAACTAATCTCCCGGGCCTTTGCTCGAACACAGAGACTTGGAAACGGGCTTTCTTCTGTCTTTCTCTTTTTCCTTTTCTTAATGGGGTTTGGCTTCAAAGGACAAACCATTTTGTCATCACGTTAGCAGGTCAACCATCGAACGGGAGGGAGGGGGTTGAATCATATCCCCATAGGAAAGAGAATAAACTTATACCAAACGTTGGATCTTACCAAGTGTTTTTGTCACCGGTGTAGTAAGACAGCCCTAGCTGGGGAGCATGGAAGGTATGACAGGAGATCAGCAAGATGGTAATAATAACTGCTCCCAGTAGGATTTGATGTGGGTGGCTTGAAAGAGGCATTTGCAATGATAAGTTTATTCCTCTGAAAGTCTCTCAAAACTCTCAAAAGTTTATTCCTCTGAAAGTCTTGTTGGTCTGTAAGGTGCTACTGGACTCCACTCTAGCTGTCCGATACCTCCCCGGAGTTTTTTTTTCTTCCTATCTGTTGTTCAGATGGTGACATGGCATTTGGACTTTTCATTTTCTTTCTTCCAAGTTGGTTGAAATTTTTTAGCTGCCAGGACTGTTTTCTAAATATATATATATATATATATTATTTTTCCAAGGACAATAGGCATGAGAAATATAAGTCCCTTTGGTACAAACCGTACCGCGGCCTCTCCTGCCACAGTTCTTCTGTGGTCTTTGTGCTTCTCACGTGGTTGTCTCCCTCCTGCACGAGCTTCCCGTCCCTCCCAGGGCTGTTTCCGAGCTCTCGGTCAGTCTCTCGTATCAATGATGTAAAGTATCTGTATGTCAAGACGTGCGTGCGTGCGTGCCAACTCTGCCCTGGCGGGCCAGCATTTCGTCTTCTGCCCAGTGTGTGAAAATCTTGCTTCTTTGTGAATAATTAAAAACAAAAAACAAACCTTAATGGCTTCCTTTCCCGTCCAGAAATCAGATCAAATATATCCCATGTTTGATTTTCAGCCGTAAGCGTTCAACTTCATGCCCTTCCGGGTGGGAATTTTTTTTTGCCTCACACGGCTTGCTTCTGTGTAAGGCCCACCCCCGCCTCCCCCCTCTCTGAATGGTGCGGCCCGGGCATTCCATTCCCAATTTGCTCTCTTCACCAAAGTCATGCTTGTAAATCTTTGCGTATTTTGTTTTTCGCGTCTACCGCCACTGCTGTATATGCATCTTGTTTTATATATATATATACTAGTCCACAGCACTTTGCTGTAGATACTACAGAAAATGGCAGTTTTAGTTCCTCTATTTTCCGGTAGGAGTGTTGAATTTGTAAAACATTTTATGTAGAGACGTCTCAACACTTATTTTCTCCCTGTTTCCCTTTTTATTGAGGTTTCGTTTTGTTTGTTTCAAAAGAAGCGCTGTTCGTTATGCAAAAATCAATTATTTTAAGAATTGCTATTGTAAATACCTTTTGTGAATATTTTAGTATTGTCTTTGATAATAATATTCAACATTTTCCTGATCTGGTTATACTTGTGTTTTAAAATACACAGTCTTTGTGGGGGGAGAATAGGTCCTCTTCTGGGTTGTTGGTTTTTTGTTTGTTTGTTTGTTTTGTTGCTTAAGGGTTCTTGGATTGAGGGAGCATTTTTTTCCTTTGATAAAATCCCCCCCCCCCTCCAATTTCTTAATCCAGTTTATTGGGTCTGGCCCATCTCCTGCACAGACCTGAAAAGAAATGGTTACAACTGAGGATATCACCTCGTGATTCTTTTCGTTAACCAGACGACAAAATAGCCACAAAAACGGTCTCTTTTTAAAACTCCTCTGAAAGTGACGTTGTCCCGTACATACGTGAAGAGTCGGCAGTCCGGTGTATGATTTTTCTGGCTTTGTCTACACCGCAAAGGATCTTGGTTACTGAACTCCTGGGGAATAACATGATGGAATAGCAATGGTGCCACTGATGTTTAGAGCTTCCTCCTATTTCAAGTGCATTCCGGTGTCATAAGAACATAAGAACAAGCCAGCTGGATAAGTCCAGAGTCCATCTAGTCTTTTTTTTTTTTTCAATGCGGATGGTATATACTGGTGGCCCACAGTGAAAAAGAAACGCTGAATTGCTAGGGCACTGTTGTTAGCTGCAGCGAGTGCTAGTTTCCTATGTACTGCCCAATTAAGGTTGCTAGTAAGAGTTATGCCCAAATATTTGAACTGGTTAACTTGTTCTATGGGTCTGTTATTGATGGTCCATGTATGACTAGGGGGTCTTCTAGCGAAGACCATTATTTTGGTTTTTTCATAGTTAATTACCAGTTCGTTCCTCTTACAATATTCAGCACAGCAATTTAAGAGACGAGTGAGACCAACTTTAGTGTGGGAAAGAAGAACGGTGTCGTCAGCATACAGTAACGCGGGCACGTGTTTAGTGCTTAGTTTGGGAACATGCCCATTGGCCTTCTGGAGGGTTGGCACTAGATCACTAAGGAATATATTGAACAAAGTGGGGGCCAATGTACAGCCTTGTTTGACCCCTCTGGTTGTGATGATATTTTCTGTGAGCGGTCCTTTTGTTGCGGCTCTTATTCTGCAGCTAGTGCAAGTGTGTAGCTGTTTTATAAGAAACAGTGAGTCCATCTAGTCCAGCTCTCTGCTACTCGCAGTGGCCCACCAGGTGCCTTTGGGAGCTCACGTGCAGGAGGTGAAAGCAAGGGCCTTCTGCTACTGCTGCTGCTGCTGCTGCTCCTGAGCACCTGGTCTGCTAAGGCATTTGCAGTCTCAGATCAAGGAGGATCAAGATTGGTAGCCAGAGATCGACTTCTCCTTCATAAATCTGCCCAAGCCCTTTTTAAAGCTATCCAGGTTAGTGCCCCGCCCCCTTCCCACAGTAGCTGATGCCTGCATTATTTTGTCTCCATCACATAAACATCGCATGGGCAGCTACAAGTTCGTTGATCAGGAGTCACTGGAAACAGTCCATTACTCTCATTGGTTTTAAGCCTGTGTTGCACAACGGGCAACCAGCTAAACCAACCACAGCACTCGGGGGCTCAAAACCCAGCGGTTTTTCCACTACCTGCCTCTCCAAAAGCAGACAGATTATCAAGTGTCATCGATGCAAGTTACTCAGTCCCATCTTCAACATAAGAACATAAGAACAAGCCAGCTGGATCAGACCAAAGTCCATCTAGTCCAGCTCTCTGCTACTCGCAGCGGCCCACCAGGTGCCTTTGGGAGCTCACATGTAGGATGTGAACGCAATGGCCTTCTGCGGCTGTTGCTCCCGATCACCTGGTCTGTTAAGGCATTTGCAATCTCAGATCAAAGAGGATCAAGATTGCAGCTATAGATTGACTTCTCCTCCATAACCTGTCCGGGCTTCCTAGCTATCCAGGTGAGTGGCCATCACCACCTCCTGTGGCAGCATATTCCAAACACCAATCACACGTTGCGTGAAGAAGTGTTTCCTTTTATTAGTCCTAATTCTTCCCCCCAGCATTTTCAATGAATGCCCCCTGGTTCTAGTATTGTGAGAAAGAGAGAAACATTTCTCTCTGTCAACATTTTCTACCCCATGCATAATTTTGTAGACTTCAATCATATCCCCCCTCAGACGTCTCCTCTCCAAACTAAAGAGTCCCAAACGCTGCAGCCTCTCCTCATAGGGAAGGTACTCCAGTCCCTGTTTAAGATTTTATCACCCATTTTTTATTTAAAAAAAACCCAGCTCCTCTGCTAGTGAGCAAGAAATCCAGATTAGTGATTTGATTTAAAAAAAAGAAAGAAATTGAACTGGAAACAGAACCATTTAAAACCCGATGCAGTGAATTCCGGTGTTCTGCTGGTAGCAATCTGAGCAGGCCGTGGGCACGTCCCTGCTGAGGAGGAGGAGGCAGAAAAGGAGATGCCCCCACTTGAGCAGGTTTGTCTGATATCTATTGTAAATCCTGACCCAGGTGAACCAGGCTCGCCTAACCTCAATCTCAGTCCAGGGTTGCTATACAGACAGGCCATGGCAAACCACTTCTGAATGACTCTTGCCTTGAAAACTCCATGAGAGGTTACCAGAGGCATATGACCTATAGGCCAGTGGTGGCGAACCTATGACACTCCAGATGTTCATGGACTACAATTCCCATCGGCCTCTGCCAGCATGGCCAATTGGGGGCTGATGGGAATTGTAGTCCATGAGCATCTGGAGTGTCATAGGTTCGCCACCACTGGCCTATAGAGACATGGGGCCACCCCTGTCCCTGGGCGCATGCCGTTCTGTCACGTGGAGGGGCGCCCGGCTTAGCGGCTGTTGGCCGTTGTGCCCGCCTGGGCCGCACACTGCTGCCAAACCCCACCATCATCACCCTTGGCCTCTGTGCAGGCTGCCTTTTGCCCTCCACAGGCCCTGGGGACGGCAGGAGCCGGCCTCTCTGCAGGCCAGCTTCTGCCGTCCCCAGGGCCTGGGGAGGGCAAAAGCCGGCCTGCACAGAGGCCGCGGGTGCCCAGAGGAGGTGTTGCCCCCGGGCACCATTTCCCCTCAATACTCTTCTGGGGGTTACCATATGCTGGCTGCCACTTGACAGCTCTTTCCACCACTATGGTTGTTAGCTTTGTGTGTTTGATCCTGCCAGTCCTCCACAAGACTCAAGAGCGGCATGCGTGTTCTTTCATCCAGCTGACATGGCAGAACGGGTAATGCAGCTGTGGTCTCCTCAGCCCTGGCCAGAGACCTGAATACTTCACCACACCGACTCTCTATGACATCCCATCATTGGGAGTAAGGTTTTTTTAAAAATCATGGTAACCAAATGCAGCACTCGTTTTGTCGATTATACATATAACAATTAGATCTGTAGAAAGGGGGGGCATGATCATTGACCGAACTTAAGGGCTATCTTAGCTGGGTTAGTGTCAAGGAAGAGCAGGTGCCGAGATCGAGCTGTGCACTTCCACCACGTTTTATTAAAGGGTACACTTATCTATATTTTGGAGGCAGGCAATGGCAAACCACCTCTGAAAGACTCTTGCCTTGAAAACACCACCAGGAGTCGCCGTAAGTCAGATTGTGACTTGATGGCAAAAGAAAATTATCCAAGGGACAACATTACAAAATCAGCCTCGCCATAAGCAGTTACGCATCGTACGGTCATTCAAATTCCAAGATCTGTTTCAGAGAAATAGACCTAGTTCATTTGTAATCCGCTCGCTCCAATTACCTTACAATGAGGTGAAACCCTATTTGACAACGTGGGGTTCTCTTATGTTGGGTGGGAGAATTCTATTCCCAAAGTGGGTTTGTTTATTATTGTTCTTGTTATTCCTTTGTTTTGGAGGCATTTTCATTTGGGTTTCTTTGTTTCCCCATCGCGGCCCACCTGGAAAAGAACCCTCAGAGACTTATAGTTCTACTGCCAAGACCTAATGTTACTATTATTATTATTATTAGGTGATAATGAAACACACAAATGTCTGCAGTGGAGACTCCAAGGACATCTGTACATATGTAAATGGCAAATAGAGACATGTTAACAGAAATGCATTCATTTTCCTTGGAATGTGCATTTGTTTTTATTTCACGGGGGGGAAAAATGAAGCTTGAAGATCCATCTTATGTGGGAAATGAATCCTGTTTGTTAGCGTTCGTGAAGTCTCCACATTTCTTTCACTTCTTGTAATATACTCTGGAATCCTTTGTGGAAAGAATTTTTTTCCCTTGCATTTTTGTTTGTTTTTTTGTTTTACTTTCATGTAATAATTAGCTTAATGTGTATTAGTCTTATCACCTGTGTATTTTTAGGGTGCTACAAAAAATAATGAAGAAAATAAGGGGATTAAATAATAAAAAAATAAAAAGGATTGTAACCAAATTCATACTTTGTACAATTTTTTGATATTGTGATCAGAGGATAATTTTAAAAAAGTACAATCTGACGTTAACCATGCAAAAATAGCCATTGTCCTTGTTTGTACATTGTATGTACAGTACAATGCAATCATTTCATACTTTAAAACTGGTCAGAAAAAAATAATTGTGATTTTTAGTCTTGCAAAACTGTATGTAGTTAGATGATGTGACAACCTAATATTTATCTAATAAATATGTATTCAAATGAAACCTGTATATTAGGTGTTCATGTGGTTATTTTGTATTTAAAAAAAATAAATCAGATTGACTATTGCTAGACATTTATATACTTTCTTGTAACACTGAAAGTACTCTCGTTTTTGCTCATGTTATTATTTTTTTTCCTAAATAAATTTGGAAAAATTACAGATGGACTAATGGACAGCTCTTTTGTAAATCTGAATTTTCTACTTACTCAAAGGAGAGAGTGGGGAAGGCCCTGGACTTGGGATCAGAGGATCAGAGCCTGTTAGTGTATGTACTGGTGTACTTAGCTGAGCTAGGCAGTCAGTACCAAATCAAGGACAATATGGAAGGCTTCCCAACAAGTAGTAAGATTGCATAAAATCACAGGAGACGAGCAATCGCATAACTGATCTCTCTTGTCCTTATCACTTAAGGGAAAATAGGCACCATTTTCTAACAGCTGGTAAGATGGCTCGCAGTGCAATCCTGAGGAGGGGCAGAAACCCCTTCGGAGGCGGCATGACCCAGCACCAGCGTGAAGGGCATTTACGCTGGCACAGAGGAACTTGTGCCCATATTAGGAAGCCACCATAATAATCAAGGCAGGTGTTCAACAGGTACTGTCACAAATATTACACCCATGCGTACTCCAACTCACTAGGGCCGTTTCCGCACGGCCCCCCAGGCGCCCCCACGCAGACAAGAATTCTGCCGGCGTGGGGGCGGAGGCCGGCGGACGACAGGCGGCTCCGCATGGAGCCGCCTCTGCCCCCTTCCCTTTCCCACTCACCTTGTCCCCGTCGTCGGCCTGCTGGCCTCCGAAGCCCCGCCCACGCTGCCCTCCGACCTCCAGGGTTGTGCTTTCCATGAAAGAATGGTTGTGCTTTCCATGAAAGAATTTTGTAATAACATTCTAATCACCAGTGACAGTAGAAAACAGGAAGATACTACACAGAACCTCACAGAGGACGGGCCTGACCACACCTTTCGCCGGCAACCCAGGAATCCATTGAACGATTCCTGGACTCGTATTTTGGTGATGCTCCCAAAGAACCACCGTGGCACAGCACTGGGGCCCGTCCGAAGGACACCTGGGACTAAACCTGGGATTGGGAGGGTATCCATTCATCTTCAATCGGACCCCCCCTGATCCCGGTGCTGACCGCGCAGGGGAGTGCCCGAGGGGAGCCACGGTGGCTCACAGTGTCTCCGATGTCGCTTCCAGGCGGCGAAGAAGTCCGAAGAAAGCCTGCATTCCAGCGGATCTGTTCCCTCTCCCATGAGAGGACTGGGATGAGGAAGTGGGGGGGGCGACTTCGCGAGATGCCAAACGACATGGAACCCGTGAGCGCCAACTATGGGGAGGAGGAGCGGGCACAGTTGCGAAAGCAAGGCGCGAAACCTGCAGAGGGACGGGACCAGCAGCATAAAGAAGTCCAGCTTCGAGTTGGACCGATGCCAAATCGCTCAAGCGGCAATATCGCCCAGAATCTGTCCAGTCCATGGTAAGGTCCTGGAACACTCCAGACTGGATTTACAGCGGCAGCGAAAGCGTTCAGACGCTAACGCCGCGCAAAGTGGAAGCTTACTGCAGCTTTTAACGGGGCCGAACTGGCTAAATTGGAGCGAGAAAAGCTGCTCTGCATCGCACCAGGATGCATTGACGCAGAGGAGAGGGAGCTGGCTGCGTTAGAGAGGGAGCCCTACGGGCAGCAGACCAGGAAGCCCAAGTTGCAGGTCTATGCTGTTACTGATAATGCGGCAGAGGCCAGAATATCTGGGTCCTGCCACCCCAGCGTAATACCCTTAAGCGCCCGATTCCGGCCCCCGTGCAACAGCTGCCTGCCCAACCTGCTCAACCCAGCAACCGCCCGCCCCAGCAGGCGCCAAGAGCCCGTGGAGCGAGGTTACTAGGCCCCGATACCCGGCCCGTTTTGATGGGACGCTTCCAAACTTCCCTACTTCGTTTTGCAACTCAATGCCCGCTTGGAAGACTATTGCCAGTTTATGCCCGGTCTGGCCGAGAAAGGGAAATGCGGGACATGGGCTCAGTCCGCACGGATGGGGCAACAGCGACTGGTTAAGTGACTCTTTTGGTTGCAAGATGAGGCTCGCCGCGGTGCCCGCATTCCTCAAGCCTTAAGGCACCAAGATCCGAAGCGAGAATGAAGCTATCGCACCATCAAAACTTATCCAGCAAGGCAACGCCCGTTTGCAGAATTTGCCCGTGAATTTAGATGCGGCTGCTGGAACTTCCTCCTGGGTAGCCTGAGCAGCATGAAATCACGAATACTTCTCGGCGGATGCTGTGGGCGGCAAGCTGCGTGAAGCGGTGTTTTGGTACCTGTTACTATTGCAGATTGAATCAGTTGGGATCCCAGGTGGCGTCGTTGGAATGCGGCTGCGTGCGAGGCCTTGCATGTAAAACCTGCCCTAAGCCCGCAGAAGCCAAGCCCAGCCCGCCCCTGAAACCACCTCTGAGCGCCGTGGCTGACTGGGATTGTGTCTTTACTCTAGGAGGCCAGGTCTAGCCAAACTTATCCCAAGAGAGCAAAACCAACGCTCCAGCTGGCACTCCATCTGCCAAGCCACCACGCGGATCGGGGCCATGCCTCCGGCGGGCTTCGTCTAAAGCGGTCATCGAAGAAGCTGACAGAGGAGGAAGCAGCTGTTTGCCTAACTTCAGCCCCATGGGCGACTCCTGACGGTGAGTAAGAAGGCCAAGCTCCCATTACTGTCCAGCGTTTCTGGCCAACCGCTAAACACACTTTCGCATTATAGCCTCGGCCCTTGTGGATTGGCTGCTCCCATTGCTTAATCATTTGGGTGGCAGAGGGCTAAGGTCTGGACAAATTCCCCTGGCTAAGCCCATACCATTCACCCAAATGGGCTGACAGCCCCTGGGGAGCAGAGGACCCGGCCAGTTCAAAACACAACCCGGTTCTCCTCCGTTCGCCGACCGGTGGGAGAAGAATGGATTTTATTTTAGGCGCCAGTGGAAACCTCCATAGTTTTGGGCATGCCATGGTTGATACATGAACCAAAGTTCATTTGGAAAGAAGCGGATCTTAAGGTCACTGACCCTCCCTGCGGTGAACACATGAATTGGGTGGAAAACCCAACTTCTCCTGACACACCCCTCCCTGGCCTATCAGCGGTGCTCGATTCATGGCATCCCGCGGTACGTAGTCTAGCCAGAGTTTTCAGAATTGAAGTCACGATCAGTTGCCACCATAGAGACACTGACTGCAAATGGATTATACAACCAGGTAACTGCCCAAGGTTAGAATCCTACCGTATGAGTCCCAATGAGGGAGAAGGAACCCGTGCCTTCTTGGATAAGAACCACCTGCTTCGGCGGGTTCATCTGACGAACTGCAAACACACACGCTGCTCCGTTTGTTTGTGAAGAAAAAAGATGGAGTCTTCTGACTTGCACCAGATTATCGAGGTCTCGATGCAGTCTCCCTGTCCAATAAATATCCTTTGCCTTTGATCAAAGACCTTTTAGATGCACTGGGCAAAGGATGCGTTACTAAATTGGACTTGAGAAGCTTACTACAGGGTCAAATTGCTGGGAAGGCTATGAACACTTGACTCGCGTTTAACACAAAATTTGGACAGTTTGAATACTTGATAATGCCATTCGGGTTAAGTGGGGCCCGGGGCTTTTATGGCCCTTATCAGCAGAAGTTCTCCATGATTTATTATACAAAGTCGTGGTATACTTAGATGGCGTTTTAATTTATTCCTACAAACCATAGAAGAACATGAAACATTGGTTGGAGGTATTGGCAACGCTTTCGACAACTCTCTCTTGCCAAACTCTCAAATGCTGTTTTTTCACCAGACCTCCATTGACTATTTGGGTTACGGATCTGCGCCCGAGGCTTGAAAATGGATCCTGCTAAAATTATTGTGGTCCTCCAATGGCCTGCCCCCCCACCAGCCATAAAGAACTCCAATCTTTTTTCTTGGTTTTGCTAATTTCTATGATGACTTTATACCCCAATTAGCTGAACTGACCCTCCCCTCTCACAGACCTCTGCAGCACTAAGGTAAAGATCCACTGTCCACCAAGCCAGGGCCCCTTTCCTGGTCTGAGGGTGACCAAGCAGCCTTTCAACTCTTAAAGTCTGCTTTTTTACCACGAACCTATCCTAAAACATCCAGACCCAGATCTCAGTGCTATCGTCTCAGTGTCATCAAAGTAGCACTCTCCCACTTGGCCACTGGCTGGAGGGGCTAAACACCTTCAGGTTTGGTGGGATCACGATCTGGCCTCTTTCCACCCCTCAAGATGTCCATAAAACAACTCCGTTGGGCGATTTCTTTTCTAGTTTCTCTTTTACAGTCCATTTTTCCCGGAAAACCAATAAACTAGCTGGCGTGCTCTGCGCCTACCGGGGAGGGGGTGGAGCTGCACGAGGAACATTCCATACTGTTACTCTCCCCTCCCAGTTGGGGCTAGCTGTCACCCGATCTCAAGCATCCCTCCTCCTCCACCGCCCATTCCCTAGTCACCGTCTCTCCTTTCCTGGGAACTTCGAGGGAGGCGGGGCTGCCGCGAGGCTCCAGCCGGAGAGAAGTGACTCCCAATTGCGTTTGGAGGAATGGGTTTGGCAGAGGGAATGTTGGTACGATGCCTCCCCTCCATAAAGCAGGTTCTTGAAGCCTGCCGATGCCCTTCGGCTGGACATTTTGGCTTTCTGAAAACTCTGCATTTAGCCGCCCGTCAGTTCTGGTGGCCATAATGTATGGAACGTGGTATATTAAAAGGTTTGCTTCGGTTTAGCGCCAGAAGCCAAAAACCATTCAGGAAAACCCCATGGACTGTTGAAACCTCTCGGTGACCTCCATGCCAGGAAGTCATCTCCATGGATTTTATTACAGATTTGCCCGACAGTCATGGCAACCACGGTTTGTGGGTGGTGGTGGACTTATTTCCAAACAAGCCCATTTTATTCCGTGTGCTTCCATCCCCTCCGGCTCTAAGTTGTACGGCTGTTCATTCAACATGTTTACGTCTACATTCCGCCCCGTTAAGGTGGTCTCGACCCAATTCATTTCAAAGTTCTGGAAGGCGTTTTGGGGTTGTTAGGGGGGGCGCCCGGCTCGCCGCCCTACCGTTCAAAGTGGCGGTGAGGCGGAGAAACGAACAAGAACCCTAGAGCAGTATTCACGTTGTTACACCAACTACCACCAGGACAATTAGTGCGAGCTCATTCCGTTTGCGGAATAAGCCTATAACAATGCGGTTCCTTAGCGGTACAAAGTACTTTGAAATTGTGTCTGGTGCGGCTCCTTCCCTTAGTTGCCACAACTACCCGCGACAGCTTTGGACCCTCCAGAGTTTCAACAATGGATTTCATCCTGGCGAGGGGTGGAAATCGGTCAGACCGCCCACAACGATGGATTCCCAAAAGCTGCAAGCGGATAAAACACGCTTCAGTTTCCCTCTGCGTGTGGAAGCAGGTGTATTGTCTACTAAAAATCTCAGAGGCGTGCATAAATTCTCAAACTTAGCCAAGATTCGTGGGACCTTTTTCAGATTACTAAAGTGATTAATGATGTCACTGCCCGATTGGATTTGCCCTAACTCTCTCTTAGTAACATTCATCCTGTCTTCCATTTCCAGCTTGCTCAAGGAAATTAACTTCCGATGCCTGCTTACGACCAGCCGGAGGAGGCCCCACCGACTATTATTGATGGCCACAAGCACTCTGAAATTGATGCCATCCTGGACTCTACGCTTTAATCATGGCGGCTTGCAATATTTGAGTCTCTTGGGTGGGATATTCCTGGGTATAATCAATGGGTTTATTCCGAGAAAATATTGAGGCCCCCACCCTTATTTCTGCTTTCCACAGCGCCTTTCATAAACCTGGGGGGGAGGGGTCTTCTTTAAGGAGGCAGAGTGTAAGGGTTTCAATGGTGTGATGGTAAAGTAACCTTGAGTGCATTCCACAGCCGGTGATGGGCCAGCTTCATCGGAGACCTTATCTCTTGGCGGAGATAGGGTCTCCGTTCCCATGGAAACAGGAAGGGGATGGGATGAATAGAGTTATAACCTGTGCTTCTGGCGGAAGTGTCATTCCTGCCACTCGTTAATATGAGCTTTCTAAGATGTCTGAATAAAGCGGGTCTTTTTTCACCAAAGAGCCTTTTATTTCTGCTTCTATGGAATTCCTTACACATGCACTGTGTATTTGTATATCTTGTTCTGAAGCAGATTAAAACATTAATGTAATCTTTCTGGTATACTAGCAGCTGTCTTTCACAACTAGTAATCTAGTATAACTAGTACAACTAGTATAAAGCTTGTTCTTTTCTGTAAATTTGCTTCCTTCCGCTAGAATCTTGGGGGAGAGTCTACTCATTCCAATCTGCTGCAGAATAAAACCTTTCCCCTTATTTATTATTTATAATCTTGTCTGTGAAGTCTTATTGGCATCTTTTGACTTTGGGGTTCAAGTTGTGTCCCAAAAGCTGCCGCAACAGATTCAATCCCAAAATGCCATAAAATCTGGGTGACTGTAGGCCTGTCACTCTCTCTCACCCTAACCAACCTTCAGTGTTGTTGACAGGTTAAGATGGATGAGAAAAACAACCTTGCCATCCTGAACTCTCTATAGAAAGTGATATAGGAGATAATAGCAACTGTTTGCTCTAGGTATTAACCTGAAATATGAGCCTACATGTTTTGTTATACATATGTGTATAATCAGTGGTGGGATTCAAACATTTTGACAACAGGTTCCGATGGTGGTGGGATTCAAATAAGGATTGTTAAAAAGTATTAAAAATATTTTAATATCACTTTTTTATTTTAAGTATTAAAATATTCATGTTTCATAAAAATATTTTAAGTATTCAAAAAGTGATATTTTAAATTTTGTAACAGGTTCTAGAACGTCCGGAACCCTGGATCCACCTCTGTGTGCATAATGTACTGTTATATATAAGTAAATGTCTGAAACTGAGTTTGAGGCATCCTAGTCGGATGCAGTCTCAGTTAGGTTCAAAGAAGTTAAAAGAATTGTAATAAGAGTTCTTCCATATCTGATATAATGGGATTCTTTGCATTTCTGCCTTCCAGCTGAAAATTTTTTTGAAACTATGTGAGCTATGTCACCAAACCTGTAACACCAAAACTTTATATAAAATAGAAAACCGAGGGATGAATATTATAACAATGAGGAGGGCATAAGATGGCAACATATGAGAAAATTCGGAAAAGATGTGCAAGATCAGACAGACATAAAGGCAACCAGTCCAATGGGAAAATAGTACAATGGTGTGCAGTACTTATAAGAAAGCGGGAAACCTATTTTTTCCCTCTTCACAGAATTGAACAAGTATATATTAGTGAAGACAGTACATCAGGGTATAGAAATGTGCCAAAAAAAATCATCAAGATTTCAGAGTTGTATGTTTCCATTATTTTTTTCTCCCACATCTGAAGTTTTCTTACCGAGTACTAAGAATAATAATTTAGGTGCTGTGGTTTCGGGCTGTATGAAATAGCGTGTTCTAGCAGCATTCTCTCCTGACGTTTACATACTGGATCTGTGGCTGAAAAGCATCTTCAGGATCATGATCCTCTGAAGATGCCAACCCTAGGCAGGCTAAAATCTGGAGAAATGCTGCTAGAATTTCGCGACCATAACATCTAACAAATCGGCCGTGAAAGCCGACAATACTAAGAATAATTGTTTCCAAATCTTGCAGTGTGTGACTTTGAATCAGGACAAGAATCATCCTGGAACACTATTTTAGTTTGATGAATTCCAAAAGAGTACTTGAGTCCAGGAACTCTGAAGAGTTACTGGCATTTTGAGAAAATCTGGGATAAGAGATTTTTGATCTTTCAAATCCTCTATTTTTGGACAGTAAACCACACAGCACCAAAGTGATTCCGGCCGTGAAAGCCTTCGACAATACATTGCTAGAACACGGCCATACAGCCCGGAAACCACACAGCACCCAAGTGATTCCGGCCGTGAAAGCCTTCGACAATACATTGCTAGAACACGGCCATACAGCCCGGAAACCACACAGCACCCAAGTGATTCCGGCCGTGAAAGCCTTCGACAAAACAAATTTCAAGATTCATATCAAATGTTGCCTTTAACATTTTCGAACTAAATTATGAATTATTCGCCAATACTTCTGTATCTTTTTATAAGACCACCATGTATGAAAATAAGTACCTTTTTTCATTTCCAACACCTTAGGTTCCCCTTGATGAGACAACATGCATCTTGATCCTCAGACGAACCCAGAAGTGTCTAGCATTTAGTTGTAACCGTTAGTAGTGCTTGAAGGATGAGTCGATGGATGTGGTTTAACTCAAGGAGGGCTGAACAAACTTGAAAGTGGTATCTTGCCTCTCTAGGAATTGCTGGAAACTGTATGGTTTTACCCAATCTTCTCTTCTCTTCCTCCCCAGCGCTGTGAATCAAAAGATGGCGCCAGTCAGCACAGCATACGGAGAAGGTGGCCAGGCAAACCACAGCAGGAGCATAACTGGATTCCCTTGGCCAGTGGTGGGATCCAAACATTTTAGTAACAGGTTCCCATGGTGGTGGGATTCAAACTGTGGCGTAGCCCGAATGGGGCTGGGCGGGGCACGATGGGGGCGGGGGCGGGCATTCAGGGGGCGGGGCATTCCTGGGCGGTGCTGTGGCAAGGACGCAACTGCTGCACCGGTCCTTGGGCGGGAAACGAATGCACGCAGGCGCAGGCTGCCACGCACACCGGTGCACCTCCTGCTAGACTGCTTCAAGTTCTGCGCGCTACGGCTGAGAGGAGGGGCGTAACTAAGGCAAAAATCACGTGGCAAAATCACCAATTAGTAACCCCCTCTCGGCACACACAAATAATTAGTAACCTACTCTCGGGAACCTGTGAGAACCTGCTGGATCCCACCTCTGCCCTTGGCTCTCCTGTTATGCCTGTTTCAACATGCGTCTCTCTCTGCGCGTATAGAAAATTGTGTCTGCATCCCCGTTCTGCCGTATGGTGTAGAATCCCAGATTCCCAGGAGGCTCTCCAGTAGAAAAAGGCAGAGGACTGGGTCTGCTCTTATTTCCCTAACACGGTCAGTCAGTTCCCACAGAGAACTGTGGGATGCATGCCATAGCTGTGACGGTATCCAGAAAACTGCTAGACTGAAGTGTTAGAATTGCCACGGGGTTACGTTGGAGTTTCACCAGATACCTGGAGGCAGCCACATCATAAGCGAAAAAAGATAATTGCATTAATGACCTTCTCTGGAGGAACTGCACCTCTGCTTGCCTGACCGGCATTCCTCCTCATCCCTTCCTGCCCTACATAAGTATCCTCTTCACCTGCTTTTCTTTAATTGCATCTGTATCTCTAGCAAAGGCAAAATCAGGGCCAGTGTCCATCGCATCATAACAATGTTTTGAAGTTATGAGAGAATGGGGGTAGCTGGGTGAGTTTGCTGCAGAACAAATAAACAGGAATCACTCAGCACCTCAAAGACAAACTGGGCTGTATTCCAGCATCAATATTTTCCTGGCAAGAGCTCCCTGCATCAGCTTCAAATCCTTTGTGTGCTAGAAGAAGGAGGAGGAGGAGGAGGAGGAGGAGGAGGAGGAGGAGTTTGGATTTATATCCCCCCTTTCTCTCCTGTAGGAGACTCAAAGGGGCTTACAATCTCCTTGCCCTTCCCATCTCACAACAAACACCCTGTGAGGTGGGTGGGGCTGAGAGAGCTCCGAAAAGCTGATACTAGCCCAAGGTCACCCAGCTGGCGTGTGTGGAAGTGCACAGGCTTATCTGAATTCCCCAGATAAGCCTCCACAGCTCAGGCGGCAGAGCTGCCGTCGCCGGTTCCTCCAGATTAGATACACGAACTCTTAACCTCCTACGCCACTGCTGCTATACCATCACCTCCTTCACTAAAGTCATCATAATTCTGTTCCTAAATACACCGCCCTGTTAAGACATTGATTCGTGTAATGGGGAGTTCAAATAGTTCATAAATAACGCAGAAAATGGAAACGCTGTTTTAAAGATAAACTGGTCTTGACAACGGCAATTTTGTTATGAATCGAAAACTGCTTTTCATAAATGTACTTTATTTTACTTTATTTATACCTCAACTTGCTCCCCCAGGATGAACCAAAATGGCATACATCACTGTATTCTCCATTTTAACTGGACGACAACCCTGTTAGGTAGGTTGAGCGCTGGTCCAGCATCACCTATGTCAGAGTGGGGATTTATTTGAGCCTGGGGCTTCTAGACCTTAGTCTAACACTCTAACTTAAGGGTGGCCAACCTATGGTGCTCCAGATGTTCATGGACTACAGTTCCCATCTGCCCCTGCCAGCATGGCCAATAGGAATTGTAGTCCATGAACATCTGGAGCACCATAGGTTGGCCGCCCCTGCTCTAAGTGCTATACTGCACTAGCTTACAAGATAACTTAAAAAAACCACAACTTTTTGTAAAGGAGCATAGAATCAGTTTTTTAAAAAAAAATAACATCTGGCTTTTCAGACATGTGGGAGGAATGTCTTCAGGTGCTCTGCAGCTGACCTCTTCAACGCATTTTTAAAATACTAATAAGTTAACTGCTTGTGGCATAGGAGGTTAAGAGCTCGTGCATCTAATCTGGAGGAACCGGGTTTGATTCCCAGCTCTGCCGCCTGAGCTGAGGAGGCTTATCTGGGGAATTCAGATTAGCCTGTGCACTCCCACACACGCCAGCTGGGTGACCTTGGGCTAGTCACAGCTTCTCGGAGCTCTCTCAGCCCCACCTACCTCACAGGGTGTTTGTTGTGAGGGGGGAAGGGAAAGGAGATTGTAAGCCCCTTTGAGTCTCCTGCAGGAGAGAAAAGGGGGATATAAATCTAAACTCTTCTTCTTCTTCTTGTGGCCCTGAATTTCCAACAGAAGATTGTAACAGGAACCAGGGATCACTAGCGACTAACTGGAAACTCAACTTTCCATTACAACACAGCTAACAATTATTGCGTGATAATGATTCTCCGCTGCATAGCTCATCATAGATAATTACTTGCAAAAATTGCTGGAGGATTATGAAAGATCCTTCAGCGCTGCAGACACCTTGTGAAGTATTCTGGGATGGCATGAAGTCACAGGTTGCTGTGTCACAAACAATCAGGTCTGACACCTTATTTCTATTTTTAGACACCGTGTCACGGCTATTGTTACACATCATGGGATGCTCAGAAACACTGGCTTGGGAAAGTCACAAACGTGATAACGGATGATATTTCCCCTACGTGTCTTGGGTATGAATGTTTGTCTCTGATCCAGAGATCTCTGTGCACAGCAGGGGTTTGAGTAAGGAGGCATCCCTGTACGCACAAACACACACACACGACAGCTAATACTCTGATAGAGCGCACATTCTGAAGGTGGGAACTAGAATAGAATAACTTTAATGTCATTGTGCACACACATTGTGCCTTGTGTCCACACAACGAAAAGACAAAACAGCAAAAATACAAAAATACAAAACATCCCACGATGAACATCTCTACAATCCACACTAGGCATTCTACAGCTCTTTCTCTCTCACACAATCTTCTAAGATTAGGAAATGCTTGTAGATTTGGGAAGTGGAGCGTGCAAAGAGCAAGTTTGGGGGAGGGAAAGGACCTCAGAGGGGTGTAATACCATAGAGTCCACCCTCCAAAGCAGCCATTTGCTCCAAGGGAGATCTATGTAGTTTGAAAATCAGTTGTAATGCTGGGAGATTTCCAGATCCCACCTGGCTGATTCCGCACAGCACACGTATAATGGGTTGCAGTCATGATAAAGGAACACATTTTCCTGTTCACCTGTTCACATGCGTCCACGCAAGCAGTGATTGGAGCCCACAGAAACAATCCAGGTTGCTGCCACGCTTTCGCACGGAGAGGCCAGCGTGGTGTGGTGGTTAAGAGCAGGTGCAGTCTAATCTGGAGAACCAGGTTTGATTCCCCACTCTGCCACTTGAGCTGTGGAAGTTTATCTGGTGAGCTAGATTAGCTTGTGCACTCCCAACACATGCCAGCTGGGTGACCTTGGGCTAGTCACAGTTCTTCTGAGTTCTCTCAGCCCCACCTACCTCATAGGGTGTGAGGGATGAAGGGAAAGGATTTGTAAGCCCCTTATAGGAGAGAAAGGGGGGATATAAATCCAACTCTTCTTCTTTTAAATTTCCTGCTTCACATGCATAGCTGCACAGGCACGCAGAGGTAAGCCCCCACAGCCACGCCGATTGTCCCACAATATGACCAGCTGTACCTGCGTAGCTATGCAGATTCAGCCTGCAAAATAAAAATAAAGGGAAAGGGGCCTCCCTGGAACAGGCAGGCAATGGCAGGCATCTTCTCCCTATGGAAGGTGTGGTGGAAGGGAGGGAAATAAAACTCCTCCCACCTGACCATTCGCTTGGGAGCGGCTCCGACTCTGGATTTTTCAAAAGAATCACTAGTTTAGTAATTTTCAAAAATTCCAGGTTGGGGAAAATAAAATGAGACAGACTCTTTTTGGGGTGGGACCTTTGTGAAGCCCCCCCCCCCTGCCGCCCAGGTTTTATAGTGTCCTACACCCATGTTTGTTTGCTCGTGCGGAATCAGCCACAGAGAGGTTTGGATCTTATGAACAAGTTCTGTGCACCTGAGTCTCTATTGCAGAGACCCTTCCTCCTCTATGAGAACGTCTGTTTGCCTTAGATCAGGGAGTTCCAGCACAAGCAAAAGTGCTAGCGGAAAAAGAAGCACACGCTGCAGTAGAGATTATTTGACGCACATGGAACTCATTCATAGGATCCAAGCCACACCCCTCAGGTGGTGATTGGCCAGGAACTTTTCCAGTCCAGGGTTTGGAACCCTAGCCCCTCGGGTCAAACTAGGCAAGACAGTTTTTCACGGGTTAGATCAGGTTTGCCAAATTGACTTTCAGATCATCAGCCATTGGTTCCACTGCTGGAAACTGATTTCCCATGACTGTTGAGCTGAAGACTATTAAGTTTTACCTTATGCTGGTCTATGACCATAATAAATATTGGTTGATGACACAGTTTTGCAAGCCCTGAGGAATTGTATCACTCACACACACAAGTCAGAAGAAGAAGAAGAAGAAGAAGAAGAAGAAGAAGAAGAAGAAGAAGAAGAAGAAGAAGAAGAAGAAGAAGAAGAAGAAGAAGAGGAGGAGGAGGAGGAGGAGGAGGAGGAGGAGGAGCAGTAGTTTGGATTTATACTGCCCCCCCTTTTCTCAACCGTAAAGAGTCTCAAAGCAGGTTACAAGCTCCTTTCCCTTCCTCTCCCCACAACAGACACCTGGTGAGGCAGGTGGGGCTGAGAGAGTCCTGAGAGAACCGTGACTAACACAAGGTCCCCCAGCAAGCTTCATGTGTAGGAGCAGGCAGAGGCATATCTAGGGAAAATGGAGCCCGGGACAAAATCTGAGTTTTCCGCCCCCCGTCCCATTTTCCCTAGATTTTGCCTTGGCCTCCATTTTTCCTAGATACACCTCTGCCCCTCACCAAAAAGACTCCCCGCTGTTTTTGATGCTGGCCTCCCCAACCAACACAGGCAGCTTGTGTGTGTGGGGGGGAAGGAGGCGCACCCCAAGAGGACGCCCGAAGCGACTCTCCCCACCGCAGCTGCTGCAAGTGCCAGACACAAAAGCAGGTTGCGAAGGGACAGGTCAGGAGGAGCTGCCAGGATCGCAGTCGAGCCAGTGAAGGGAGGAGAGATGGGTGGCTGCAAGAACACCAGGCAGCGCTTGCCTTCCTTTCGCTCCCCTGTTCTATCCAAGTGGGGCCCAAGAACCCCCCCTTCACTGCCTTTTGCAACTGGCACCCAGGCAGGCAGGCAGGGCAAGTTTCCGAGCATGGGCGCCCTCCCCTGCCAAACCATCAAGGCGCCATTCCGAGCGCTAGTCTTGCTTGCCAGATGGGGCTGCAGGCTTTGCGGGGCGGTGAGGGTGAGAGGCAGACCCATTGAGAAGGTACCCAGCTCGGGCTTGTCTCTGGGCGGCAACTCTTCTCAGGCACAGGCAGCCCCCAGTCACCCTTTGGGGGTGCCTCCTCAATGGGTTGCTTGGCCCATCCCGCCTCCACCGCTTCTTCGATGGGCATCGCAGCCCAGATAGCCAAGCCAGCCAGCAGGCGCAGCACAGGCTAGTGGGGGGGATGATTTTCTGCCCCCCCCCCCCACATGACCAAATGGCAGCCACCCAGGGACATATATCCGCAAAAGCACTTTTAGGTCAATTCCACATTTGGGTTATCGACCTAAGTTCGAGCTGCGTTCGACCTAAGTGCTCTGCACAACCACTGGGATCGACGTGGTTTTGTACCAGCTTCGCCCCGTGTAACGGTCAAATTTCCAACTCCAGTTGGGAACTACTACTTTTTCAGGGAACCACGCTTGAACTCAGCTCGATTCCAGTAAAGTGCGGAATCTCTGGTGCCAGGAGTCCCCCATTCAGCCAATCACAGCTGAGTGTTTCGGGCATGCGTACAGCTGGCCAATCAAAAAACGCCACCTTCGTCCCTCCATTCCTGTGGCAGTTTTTTTTTTATAACGTGTGTGGGGATAGACGGAACATGGCCGTAGAACAGTAGCCAATTGGAACGGAGCGGTGAAGAGGCACAGGATGATTCCGCCCTCCGAGCTGGGGTCAAGCTGGTTGCAGTGGGGAACAACAATGGCTTCAACCTAGGTCAGTACCCTTCTCAGGGAACTGGGTCGAACCTATTTTATTCGTGTGCGGAATCGCCCTCAGTGAGGAAATGAAGAATCCAACTGAGGAAAGGGTGACAGGTTACACAATAGCGGCGCCTGATGTGTGGTGCTTTCACTGCATAGTTGTGTGGAATTGCTTGTTGTGGTTGGTGCAAAAGCCACACAGTTGTTGTTATGGCATTTACAGCATGTCAGCTTCATTGTCTAGCCACAGTGCCACTTGTGGCTGAGCAGAGATTACAGGTACCCAGGCTTTTTTGAGCCCATGGGTACCTCTGGAATTCTGGCACACGGTTTTGGATTTCTGGGCACAATCACAAAATGGCTGCAATAGGCGTTTTCCCAGCAGACATAATATCTTGAGGGAAAACCGAGATCAAACCTACCAGGTTGTTTGTATCTCGGTTTCTCCCTTCACACAGCTGCCCGTCAGCATGTTCAGGCCAGGAGGAATAACTCCAGTGAATTATGCATGAGTCCCCGGTTTATTTTCATTTTCCACATGAACATTTACGTTTACTTCGGCTTAATGATGTTTGCATAGATTCCCGCGCGATGTGCTTAACATCTCTACTTTTCCGGACGCTCTGATTGGCTGTAAGCCGAAGCAGGGAGAGCAGGCGGCGAGGCAGGAAAAATAAACTGGTCTGTCTCCTGTGGTGTTTGCACGGGAGCGGGAGCGGCCCAGGCTTTTTAAGAAGAACCTCCAATTTAATTGGTGGGGTGCTGTGCGGTTTCCAGACTGTATGGCCATGTTCTAGCAGCATTCTCTTCTGATGTTTCGCTGGCATCTGTGGCTGGCATCTTCAGAGAATCTGATAGTAGGAAAGCAAGTGGAGTATATATACCTGTATCCCGGGTGGGGGAAAGAACCATTGTCTGTTAACAAGTAAAGGGTGCAATTACTAAGCTAGATTTACATGTGTTTAGTGAGATCCACCCATTAGCATGTGAGTAACAATGAAGATAGCAAGGTCAATGGGTGAGGGCATCTGAATAGGAGTAGCCTGGCCTTTGTTCCCTTTGATTGTATTACTGTCTATAGTCATCTAATTGTATCGTTTTTTGAAAGCCACAGGATAAAGGAAATCTTGTGGGATGGGCCCGATTTAGGCCCGAAAGCCAAGTGGAAGTCATGGTCGAACTGGGATGTTTCACCTCCTTATCCCAGGATATATTGACCGTGCGGAAAACACCACTGAATCTAACCACACAATGGCTGCCGAAAGGAAACACAGAGAGAGGAAGCCCCAGTGCAGGTGAAAAGGGTGGTCACTTTACAAATGTATTAGGGAAGAGGCGTGAGAGAGGATTAAACCAACACTGGTGGCACCTGCCATTGAAACATTATGTTTACTTGCCCAGCCAATCAAATCTCCAGTGACCAATCAAAACCCACAGCAGGCAAGTGCCCACCCTGGACCCTCCACTTTCTCAAAACGTTTGTGCAGAAAAATTGTTGGCACCCACAATCACTATATTGGGGACCCCGGACTAGTTTGTAGCAATCTAAAGTCAAGGCGGCAGTGGAGAATCAGCCATTTTAGCTGGACTCTCATTTGAACAGGGCCACTTGGCACACTACCTGTATTGCTTAATAAACCCTGTTCAAAGGAGAGCCATAATGCTCGCCAGGTTTAATGTTATGCCTTCTGCCTTGTTACATGGCAGATTTAATAAACAAGAAAAGGCTAAAAGATTGTGCCCATGTAACGATGGCTCAGTTGAATCTCTGGCCCACCAATTACTTCACTGTCTCAGATTCAAGGAAATCAGATCCAAGTATGTGAATCTCACTCCTTTACATTTACCCCATCTCCCCGATTGAATTAGATTACACTACTTGTTGGACAACCCTGATCCTTCTCTCTGTATGATAGTGGCAGACTTTCTCCTGGAAATTACTAAATGCCAGTAGATTTCCTTTATCCTAACATGTATATCCTGTATTGTATATGCTTTTTAATCTGTTTTTATTACTGTTGTACAGCTGTCTATGCCAATAAAGGCTTGCTTCACATTTTAGCTGGACTGGGAGAGGGAATTGAGGGGGGAGCCTGTTTTACCAAGTGGGCCTCTGGGTAGAAATCTAGGGAATCTACAGGAACATCTGCCCATATTTCGACAAAACATGTGTTCTTGACACACATGCCTACCTATTAAACAGATGACTCTTTTTAACAAAATCCTTCCACCTTCCTTCTTTGCACACTGCTGCTAGTGCTTTCAGAGATTTTTTTCCCACCCTGACCCACTTTTAGCATCAGAGGTGAGATAGAAGCGGAAGCAAAAGAATATGGTGAAGTTCGGAAGGGAGGAAGGGCAGAGTTTAGCTGTCCCTGTCCAAATGCTCTGTTTTTGTTTTTTAAAAACCCTCTTTTTCTGCCATAATCAAAGCTGACTTATGTGTGATGAAAATGCTATCATGCTGAAGCCAACTTACAGCTGCAGGTGGGGTTTTCAAGGCAAGTGAGAAGCAGAAGTGGTTTGCCATCACCTGCCTCTAGCAAGAGGGCATAGAAAATATGGCCTTGATGCACCATGTCCGAACTAGCCTCAAGTCCAACCCTCCAGGAAATGTCACCACCTGGAGTTGGCACCTTGTGCCTGAGCAAGGCATGCAAGCCCAGCTTCTTTCGACCTAGAAAAACCTGGCAGGAGATGCCTCCCAAGAGAACAAGTCCATGGTGGCCTTTGGGGAGGGTGGGAGCACAAGTGTCTGTCACAACTCAGCCCTAAAAGCGTTAACTGTTTCCCTATTTGATCTGTATTTCCCTTGATGTACAGTAGAAATATTTTTCCTCTGGTGGGCTTGATGCACCATGTCCCAACGAGGCCATGCAGGACAGCACACAAATGGAACTAGATTTTTTATGCCATCTTGTTATTAAGTGGTTCTAATGTTTGTACTTTGTATTGCTTTTATAATTTTATATTTTTACATATAATGTAAACTGCCTTGAGTCCCTCGGGAGATTGGCAGGATATAAGTGTAATTAATAAACAAACAAACAAATAAATAAACAAATGAATGAATGAATGAATGTACAGTACCGTGGCTGTGTATCAGGAAAGAAATTATTTCTTACTTTTATCTCCATGTCACCCTCCCCTATAATCAGCAAACATATCTAAAAAGCAACTGAGAAGCTGGCTCTTCTGCTACTATATAAACGTGCTACTATATACACACACACACACACACACGTGTATCCTTCAGTGAGGGAGGCGGAGCAGGGCGCCCCCCGCGCGCGCTTCTGACGTCAGCGGCTCACGCTGACGTCACGGGCACGCCGCCGCCCTTCCTGGCCTCTAGGGGCGCTGTGGCGAGGAGGGCTTTAAAAGCGCGCGCGCGGCCCGCCGGCCTCTCCGACAGGTCCAGGCAGACCGCGCGCTTCCCGGCTGCGGGACAGGAGCCTCGGCCGCGATGCTGGCGCTGAGCTGGGCCCGCCGCTGGGCGCCTCTGCTCTCGCGGGCCCCCGGGGAGCTGCCGCTCTCCTCGCCCTCCGCGCCCCGGTCCTCCCTGCGCGCCGCGGAGCTGGGCCGCCGCCTCTGCAGCAGCGCCACCGGGCTGCGCGGCGGGGGCGACGACGGCGACGACGACGACAACCCGGTGGTGTTCCTGGACGTGGGCGCCGACAACCAGCCGCTGGGCCGCGTGGTGCTGGAGGTGAGCGGCGCGCCAAGGTGCCCTTGCCAGGCCCGGCGGGGAGCGCGTGCCCGGGTCGCCCTTGCGGGCTGCCCAGCGCTCCCGGGGGCGCTTCACCGGTGGGGCGTCCGCCTGCCGAGCTCCGTCCCTAATAAGAGAGCCAACTGGGCCCGCTGGCAAGGGCGGGGGGGAGCACCTGGAGGGGCAGGGGGGGGGACACGTGGCTGCTGCTGCTGGCAGGGGGGCGGAGACATGCCGGACCCAGGTTCGAATCCCTCCCTTTGATTGACTGGCGGGGGGGGGCGGGTCCCTGGAGGGGCTCGTTTTGGTGGTCCAATGGGACCCCACCGGGGAGGAAAACAAGGAATTATTACTCAGCCAAGAGATGGATCTGGATCCCACCCACCCACCCGCCAGGGTTGACGTGGAAGACTGGAAGCCCCGGGTTCAAATCCTCCCTCGGCCACGGAAGCTCCTCGGGCCGGGTCACACTCTCGGCCTGACCCACCCCACAGGGTTGTTGTAAGAGGAAAGCGGGAGAAACGTGTCCATGAAGTGACCTTTTTTCCTTTTTATATATATTTAAAAGTCTGTAATGCTATTTAAAACTTTGCAATCCAGTTCTTTAGTGTCTTCAGTACACCTGGGGAGGGTGCCTGAAAAAGTAGGGCTTTTATTGGTGAGAATTTGCGTGTTTGATCCATGCCAGGGATGTTGCTCACCTGTGGCAGGCCCGGAAAGGTGTGTTGGGGTCTCACCTTTCAGGTGGGGATTCCGACCTTCAGGAATCCCGGAAAGCTCCTTAGCAGGCTCACTTAGAAGGGAATTTCTGCACCGCCTCTGGATTCAGCGGCTTGTTTCTTTCAAGGTCAGAGGAGCTTAGCAAAGTCAATAGGAAATCACTTTTTAAAAAATGGGTGGCATTGCTGTGTGGCCAAGCCAGCTGCCTCTTGGGCAGTATTGTGGGTTATCAGGTGCTTCAGTGTTTCTTTCTTTATTGTGTGTAATTGGATGCTTCAGTGGTTTATTATTTCATGTTTGTGTGAATGTTGTATGTTGCCCCGAGCCCATTTTAAAAAGTTGAATCTCCCACCTCCACACACACACCTGGCGTTCAGAAATACGTATGCGATAAACCTGATCAGCGTCCAAAATAAAGAGAGACGAAATCTACCCAAAGTTATTTGCAATGAGCTCTTTTAATTAGGAATGCTGTACCTTGTTGCTGGGAGGCGGAGACGGGCTTTGCTGCGCCAGAGTGCAAAGAATAAGTTGTGTAAATTCTGACAACAGAATTTTCTGTGTCATAACTTGGGGAAAAATAAATTGGTCTGTTTTGAGAATTGAATTGTAGGAGTGAGATGATTGCAAACAGATCTGGGCTGTGGTTTTTAAAATACACATTCAGCCCAAAGCTGTGAAATTCTCAGTGCTGATACCTTGATATGCTGTCTCACTAAAGCAGTGGTGGCAAACCTTTGGCACTCCAGATGTTATGGACTACAGTTCCCATCAGCCCCTGCCAATTGGCCATGCTGACAGGGGCTGATGGGAATTGTAGTCCATAACATCTGGAGTGCCAAAGGTTTGCCACCACGGCGCTAAAGAGAGCAGAACAGTAAAATGTCAGTAGACTTAATTTTAGCAGAAACAATATCCCAAACAGGTGAGATAGAAATCTGGCCGCCGGCACAAAACATAACAGTGATCACTAAAAATCTGGGAGGATAAAACCTTTGTAAATGCAGTGCCTAAAACTTGGCAAAAAAGGTGTGAGGTGAGGGTGGACGTGTAGCAGGAATGGGGACATCCGGGGCAGCTTGTCCGGGGCGCTGCCATTGCTGTTATATGTCGGGGGCAGGAGGGGGTGCGCAGGCAGCTCATGTCCCGGGCGCAGTTTCCCTTCCCTTCATCACTGGCAGAGGGTGCCAAAGCTGAGAAGTCCCTGTTTTGTCTGCTTTCTTTGTTACAGTGAATAATGACATATTCCATAGGACCTTAGCAAGTGGATAGGGGAGAAGGTAACCGCCAAGATCAGATTCAAAATGTTTGAACTGTCTGTTCCTCAAGAGGGAAAGGTCATCTTGTATTCAGATTTTTAGGCCATTTCTCTGTTGAGACAGGCAGTCTGTACTTTTCTACAAACTATGGTACAATAAAAGCAACAAAATGAGACATTTGAAGAGGCTACGGGGTGGGGTGGGGGGCTTTTGACCTTTTAAATAGGAAGGAACTGGTAGGCTGGGAGTGGATAACTTGATTCCCTCTGGAGCTTTTCCTTTATTGCGTAGCATCAGCCTCTGACTGTGATATGGAAATTTAGTATTTCACTGACTCACTGTGGTGTGCAATAAGTCTCAACTTCTCACCTGGATCTTTTCTGTGTTACTAGTCAGGAGGGAATTATTACTCAGCAAAAATATGGATTCAGATTTCACTTGCCCTCAAGAGCCAGCTTTGCTAAATTGCCCTCAAGAGCCAGCTTTGTTAAATTGCACTTCTAGGAATTGAAAGCCCCGCTCTGCCATGGAAGCTCACTGTCACCTTGGGCCAGACACCTACCCCACAGGACTGTTGTAAGGATAGAGGAGAGGAGAGCAATATAAGTTGCTTTTCGGTCCCCACTGGGAAGAAAGGTGGGATATATACATAAAGTAAATAAGTTCTCCATGTGTCAAAACTGTGACAGGCTTACTCTTGGCAGAACAAAAATCATAAAGCTTTTTGTTAGACCAGCTAATCTCCAAAATAATATGAAATATAAAGTAGTCTCTTAATTCTGTGAACCTCATAGGATTCCAGTTGGAGAAAGCTTCCACGGTTCTGTATCAGGCAGTAGTTAGATGAAGAAGAAGAAGAAAAGTTTGGATTTATATCCCCCCTTTCTCTCCTGCAGGAGACTCAAAGGGGCTGACAATCTCCTTGCCCTTCCCCCCTCACAACAAACACCCTGTGAGGTGGGTGGGGCTGAGAGAGCTCCGAGAAGCTGTGACTAGCCCAAGGTCACCTAGCTGGCGCGTGTGCCCATATAATGCCCATTTCTTGCCTTTCCTCACAGAATCTGACAACCAGGGTTGCGTTGGGAAGCTTGTGGACCTGAAAAGTTAGCTCATGGGCAGATTACAGTTAATAATTGTTTTTTTAATTGGCTTTGGTTTCTATCCCACCCCCTTCCCCTGCCACATCGGGGCTCAACGCAGCTAACAACGTATAGCATACATCATTAAAATCCGATGAATACATAAAACGAACATCAAATTAAACTGTAAAATATAACCCTAAATAATAGAATCATAGAGTTGGAAGAGGCCACAAGGGCCATCATGTCCAACCCCCTGCCATGCAGGAACGCACAAAGCACTCCTGACAGATGACCATGCAGCTGCTGTATAACCCTAAATTATGACAGATGTACAATGCAACAACCTTTATTAGGCATATTAAAATGGCTCCAGAGCATTACAGACATTTCTGAAGTTCAAATCAAAAGTACATTCAAAAAACAGACAGATCAACTGTATCTAGCATTGGACGTTACTTAGAAAATTCTGTCACTTGTAAAAGAAATTTTGCTACTTTTTCCAAGAGCACGGCCTCTGTGTTATTTAACAAAAGCTCCACAACAGAGTTGTCAGAGTCTTTTTCAGATTTGTCTAAGACCAGCCCAGGTCTTAGAGAGAAATTCCTAATACCCAAATATCTCGGACAGTCAAGTATAATGTGAGCGAGAGTCTCCACTTGGTTTTTACAGTGTGGACAGACCCGATCCTGGAGAGGGATAGATAGGTAGCGACCCTTTGTAATGGCGAATGGGAAAGTATTGCATCTGGCCCTTGTAATAATCCATCTCTGTTGGGGTTCAGTTAATAGTTCAAGATATTTGGCTATGTGCCCCTGTTCTGGTACTATTCCGACAGAAAGGGGTGAGCATGATTTATTTGCTTGGCCCAACAAGATATGGTATTCCTCTTCTAGAAGTCTGCTTTTTAGGGTTTGCAGAATCTCTCTGGGTGACAGCATACAGAGATTTTCAAGTATTAAACCTAGAGAGTGGATTTTTGATTTAAGAAGTTGATACCATTCGGAGGCAAATAGGTCTGGGCGCACAATATATGTTAAACTGTGCTCATCAGAGTTAAAACATAGTTTGATTCAAATTATGACAGATGTGTTTTCAGAAAATAGGAAAAACACAGTCAATACACTCATTTTTTTAATTTTTCTGTTGTGAGTTGGTGGTTCAGGTTTAAACAGAACAGTTCTGTGTCTTTCTGAGAATAAACTGGTGACAGTTCTTCCTTCCCCTCTCCGAGATAAATAGGCACAGTAATGTGTAACTATTTATTTAAATTCCTAATCCCCTGCCTTATCTTCTCTGCCTCAAACACTGGGGACATTTTTAGAATAGAGCACATGGAAATGGTGGCCTGGTCAGTCACCTCAGTGAAACAAACAGAAGATAATCAAATCCAAAATGCTGTTAAGGGCCATCTCTGCTTCATACAGTATGAAAAAGAAGAGTTTGTAGGTTACTGTGGTTGGTTGCTCACACTTGTGGACTTGGTCCCTCCAAAGGGCTGGAGGGATTATCCCATTTTTATCATCTTTATCAAAGGAGCAGCAATGGCGTAGGAGGTTAAGAGCTCGTGTATCTAATCTGGAGGAACCGGGTTTGATTCTCCGCTCTGCCACCTGAGCTGTGGAGGCTTATCTGGGGAATTCAGATTAGCCTGTACACTCCCACACACGCCAGCTGGGTGACCTTGGGCTAGTCACAGCTTCTCGGAGCTCTCTCAGCCCTACCTACCTCACAGGGTGCTTGTTGTGAGGGGGGAAGGGCAAGGAGCTTGTCAGCCCCTTTGAGTCTCCTATAGGAGAGAAAGGGGAGATATAAATCCAAACTCTTCTTCTTCTTCATCTTGACAATCTTGTGATGTAAATTAGGTGGAGAGTTCGTTCATCGTTTAGCAGGAATTGGGAGAGAGATTACCCCTGTCAAAGGCCATCTTGTTTTGCTAGGCCACATTGTCTACTTGGGTATTCCCCGAATGGGCATGGCGCTGTTTCTAATCAGCCGTTCAACTCTGTGGGCAGAAGCTGTATTTGCTAAATGTTCTCTGGGCCTGGCTTACCCATGTGTTGTCAGATACCTCAGCTTCAAAGGCCCCAATGTTCACCATGTATGCACAGAAGGTGTGCTTTGGAGACTTTATATGTGTGCGTTTGGCCTGATTCCGTTCTGAATGTGAAGATTGAGACTTGGACAAGTAGCATCTAGGAAAGGCAACTTGACCCAGCTGTGCTAGAAGATCAGTCGGAGTGAGAAGATGTGGAAAGACATTGCATGTGGTGTGATTGAACTGGGCAGAAGCAGCCATGAAGAAGATCCTTATGAACAGGGTGGAAAAGGGAAGAGTCCAATCTGTGAGCTTAAGTGAAGTTCAGCTATGTGTTTGCGGTGCTGTATGAAGTCATGGAATCACAGAGTTGGAAAAGACTACAAGGGCCATGCAGGAAGACACAGCACCCTTGATAGATAGCCATATAGCCTCTGTTTAAAAACCTCCAAAGGAGGAGACCCCACCACCCTCCGAAGCAGCGTATTCCACTATTGAACAGCCCTTTCTGCCAGGAAGTTCTTCCTAATGTTTAGGTGGAATCTCTTTTCCTGGTCCTTGAGTCCATGACTTCTTGTCCTAGGCCCGTGATGGCGAACCTTTGGCACTCCAGATGTAATGGACTACAATTCCCATCAGCCCCTGCCAGAATGACCAATTGGCCATGCTGGCAGGGGCTGATGGGAATTGTAGTCCATAACATCTGGAGTGCCAAAGGTTCGCCTAGGCTCTGGAGCAGCAGAAAACAAGCTTGCTCCCTCACCAACATGGCATGCCTTCAGATTTTTAGACATGGCTATCTTGTCACCCCTTTATCCTTCTCTTCTCCAAACTAAACATGCCCAGTTCCCTAACGTACTCCTCATAGGGCATGGATTCCAGACCTTCTACCACTTTTCCAGGAGCTTCTCTAGAAAGGTTGAACAGCTACCATTCTGACAAGATCTTTCTATGTGCAAGGATGACTTCTGAGAGTCATGTGTTGCGTTGTAATGCCCTAGTAATGTCTTCAGGTGATTTGTGTGGAGTTTCATAGGCAGGTGACACCCTGTGACTCCTGGTGAGCAGCAGGGTGATTAGGAAAGGTGGAGGTCACGCAAGACTGAATCTCAGCACAGGGCATTAAGCACGCACCTCATCTGCAGCATTCCTTTTCTGTTCCCACCCACCCAAGATGGCTGCTCCCGATCACAGAAGTCTTCAAAATCATCATCATCTTATATTCTAACAGTGAAGTCAGCCAGATCCTTGGATGCTTAATTCCAGTTGCTAAGCTGTGAATTGGCAAGACTGTCCTTTTCTGCAAATCTGAAAAGGCCCCCAAGTTTATAGAAAAATGTGAACTAAAGAGAATACATTGGGGATTCAAAAAACCTGACATTGATAAAAAGGGGCACCTGTGGCTTTAAGCGATGGATTCCCTCAGTGGCTGTTGCTAGGCAACCATAGCATTCTGGGCTTCAGTTTCTGTGAGTAAAAGACAAGGGGAGTCCAGAGCCCTTTTCAGGCCTGTTTTGGCCTTTAAAGGAGTATTCATTTGGGGCCAGACAAGGCCTGGTTAGGGTTTCCAGCTGCTGGTTGGGAAATTCCTAGAGGTTTTGAGGTAGATCTTTGGAGGGCTGAGTTTGGGGAAGAAAAGAGTTTTCAGACGAGTTTAATGCCATAGAATTCCCCTTCCAAATCAGCCAGGGGAACAGATTTGTCACCTGGAGTCCAGTTGTTATTCTGAGAGATCTCCAGGCCTCACTAGCAGGTTGGCAACCTGAGGCCTGGCAGCTGCCCCCAGGTGACTTTAAGATACAGGTAAAGCTAGCCCTATTGTTTAGTGCAGTGGTGGCGAACCTATGGCACGGGTGCCAGAGGTGGCACTCAGAGCCCTCTCTGTGGGCACATGCAAACAGAGTGCCCCCCCCCCACACATCTAAGCTGGCCTGGGCCGCTGGGCTCGATTATTATCATTAAACCTAAGACCTAGTTTTGGGGAAGCAGTGTAGGTAACCCTGTTAAGCGCTGTTAAACCCCACTGATTTTCATGCCAAGAACTAAAGCACGATCCTTTACCTAGGAGTAAGCTTGGTTGCTGGCAATGGGGCTTGCTTCTGAGTAAACCCTCCTAGGGTCGTGATTCACCCATTGGAAGAGTTGCGCGGTTGCTTCAAAGCCAAGCCACCGACTACCACCAAGCTTACTCCCGAGTAACGCACGCTTTGGAGCCAACTGTTTTTTCTAATCTAAAACCTCAGTATTCAGGTTAAATTGCCGAGTTGGCACTTTGTGATAAATAAGCAGCTTTTGGGTTGCAATTTGGGCACTTGGTCTCAAAAAGGTTTGCCATCACTGGTTTAGTGGGAAGGAGAGGAGGAAGCAGGAAAAGGGAGAGGGTGTGGGTGTGGGCGGTTTCTGGAAGGGAACGTGGAGATAGTGTGGGAGGATGAAGTGGGATGACCCCTAAATGTCCTTGCACCTGTCCCTAAATATTGCACCTAACTGTCCCTCTTGTACTTAAATAAATCTGCAATTGAGGCAGAAAAATTCCATTCTGTAAATTCGCTCCGCCTCTCAGGAGGCAAGGTTAGAGATCTGCATGAGACATAGAATCAGATAAACAAAAAGAAGCCTTCAACACTTCCTTCCACACTTCCTGGTTAATCTTGATATGACTCTGTTGGCCTGTTTTAATGAGGTTTTCCTGAATGCTTTAAAGAGATATGAATGTCAGTTGAGCTCTGGCTTCTGAAGCAACTTGGAGATGACTGCAGTTTTTGTTAGCAGGAAGGCTCTTATCTCCAGAGAAATGCTGGCATTTTGACCCTAAGTTTAGGGACTTTTGGACTCGGGTCATTATGACCCTGAGATCATTTTGGATCAGAGCACCCTGAAGCGATTTCCTCCTAGCTGGTTTTATTAACACGTGGGGCTTTTATTTTTGCTTGGTGAACCAGGTTTGAAATTTGGGAAGGATCGAGAATTAATTCCCCATTGCTTGCAGGAACGTGACGTTTAACTATCGCTCCTCCCTTTCCCGTGGTCCTTCAGTCTGTCCCCAAGAGATGCTAAGCCCTTCCTTGAAGATGTGTAGATAGTGTGTATGGTAAATATACATGAATTTCGAACAATCTGTAGGAGGGCACAGCCTTTGACACTTAGGGGCAAAGTGCACAGTCTTCACTGATTTCACACAGCATGTAGTTAACCAGTGGAACTTGCTGCAAGATCAGTGAACTTGCTTCCGATTTGGAAGGCTTTTAAAGGGGGATGGACGGATTCATGGAGTGTGGAGATATCAGTGGCTTCTAGTGAAGGTGGATATCTGCTCCCCCCAGTACTAGAGGCAGGGGAACATGGGTGGGATAAACTTAATGCTGGACTGGGTGGTCTTTTGGTCTGATCCCGCATAGCTTTTCTTAAGATGCCTGTACTTCACTCATCAACTATTTTTGCCTCCAAACCAACCAACTGTTCATTTATTAAATGTATTTACAATAAGGGAAAATGTGATGTGTGTGTTCTCCTTATGCTCTGGGTTTAGTCCCAGGGAAAGATTTATACTCCCTTTAATGCCAGGAGAAGGGGAAGGCAAATTATCCCGTTCCTTAAACGCAGAATCTTCTCTGGTCTTTATATGCTCATAACATTTCTGAACACAGTTCATTTAAATGTACACTTTGAAACTAGTAGAATTGGGTTGTAGGTGGTTTTAGTTAATGTTCTACATGTGGGCAAAATTAGTAACTAGAAAGGGAACCTCAGGGTAGCATTAGACATTACTGACCTAGGATCAGTGTAACGAACCAGTAAAGTCCAGTCAAAAGCAACCGGGTTAAGTTCTTTATTGAGCTGGCATTCTTAGTCAGGAACAGGCAATGTGAGAACTAACCCCCCAGATCTCAAGCAACTGCTTATACAGGGCATCAGACGGGCTCCCGCCAGAGGAATATAAACAAGGCAGATTTTCACACAGTATTTCTCACAGGCAAGCAAGCAAAAAATAACCAAAACAGTAAAATTCCCCTTCCCGGCCGTTCAGCCAAAACCTCCGGCGAGAACCTCTCCAAGGTCGAACTGCAACCTTACAATCAGGGACTTGTTTTTAAAAGTTTTGAGGCTGCAGATGGAACATTTGGGGGTAAAAGCAATGCGGAACTCCATGGTGGAGACATTCTATTTCCCGCCTCAAAATGTTTTAAATTAATTGCATGGAAAAGCCCACTCTCAACCTAACTTACTTCAGAAGATTATTATGAGGATAAAATGGATAAGTGAAGAGCCGCATATACTGCCCCGATTTTTAAAAAATGCGATGGGTTTAGCATTTGATATGGAGAGACAGTTTTTGTGAAATATGAATGGAAACAAAGATACGGGCATAGCCACCCTGGAGGTTTTTCCGGGGTTTGTGCAATTTATTTTTGCGGCTGGCAGCCTTCTTTCATTTCCCCTTCCTCGCCAGACTTAAATATCCCACTCAGAAAAAACCCCTGTCGGTGAGGGTCAATGTCTTGGTGGACTTTCCAGGGTGATATGGGAGAAGGTTTCGCTATGTGAACGTAAATCCCTCCTCCTTCAGGAAACCTGGGAATGTAAGCCATAAAGTAGTCCTTACAATCTTCCTTGTATTGCTAAATCTTTGGGAGAAAAGTGGGCTTCACCTAATTCAGATAATGAAAGAAAATTTTATCTTGCCTCCACAAAAGATCGATCTGTAAGGAAGGCGGTGATAATTTTGTGCGCCCTGTCTTGTTGTAATTGATGGCTGTCCTTAATAGGGGTTTTATTGTGTTGGTCTTATTAAGTTTTCTGCCACCTTCTTCGGGGTCTATCTTCATTGTTTTTTTTTTTTTTTAGACGTGGCTATATATTTTAAGCTAAGCTCTAACGTGTCTTTTCTCTCTCTTTTCTAATAGCTGAATGCTGATGTGGTACCCAAAACAGCAGGTAAGAAGGTGCTTTCATCCATATTTAATTCTTTAAAGAAAGGTTTTGTTTAGATCTTATTGGCAAGAACGCAAAAGCAAATCAAAAGGGTTATCTGAAACCAATGTCCTTGTTTCAACTGGCATTGTAGTTTCAAGAGTGGGAATGTAGGAAAATGGATTTTCTCACAATCTCAATTTTTCATACATTATGCTCCCGCTTTCCAGAATGCTAACAGTATGAAGATTTTTGAGATTATAGAGTCGCCCGTCACCTTATTTTGTAAACCCCCCTGTGATAATAAACAGCATATGAAGATTTTTGTGTTGTTTGCTGTAGTCCTGGGCTTTACCATTTCTGTTGACAGACTGGGGGCTCGTGTGATCAAATTATTTGCTTTCACTACATCTTGTAGCCCTGGCCTAGCTGGCACAGGTGAGCTTGATTTTGGAAGCTAAGCAGGCACCACCCTGGGTAGTACTTTCATGATTGATACAGAGAGGCGTCTCTTGCCTCGAAAATCCTACAGAGTCACCATCAATTCCACTGTGACTTGACACCACTTTGTACCACCACACATTATAAGCTGTTTATTGGGGGAGGGGGGAAGGGTAGTTCCCTCCTCCTAGCTATCTTAGTTGCCTTCCTGACATCTTGAAGCAAGCCTTTATTGGCATAGACAGCAGTACAACAATAATAAAAACAGATTAAAAAGCATATACAATACAGGATATACATGTTAGGACGAAGGAAATCTACTGGTGTTTAGTAATTTCCAGGAGAAAGTCTGCCACTATCATACAGAGAGAAGGATCAGGGTTGTCCAACAAGTAGTGTAATCTAATTAAATCGGGGAGATTGGGTAAATGTAAAGGAGTGAGATTCACATACTTGGATCTGATTTCCTTGAATCTGAGACAGTGAAGTAATTGGTGGGCCAGAGATTCAACTGAGCCATCGTTACAGGGGCACAATCTGCCTTCCTGACATCTAGCTTAAAAACTAGATGTTAGGAAGGGAGCTAAGCAGTCAAAGAGAAGTCTGTTTTTGCCCTTTAATGTATAAAGTGTGATGCAGAAGGAGTTTTGTCTTACATGGAAGCAGTCGTTTACCTGAGCGCCTGTCTGTACTCTCAAACGATACCATCCACAAGTGCTTGGCGCCTCAATGAAAACTAGGTCCTTGTTCTGTTCATGCTAGTGACAGCTGTGCCTGTGAGAGGTGGCAACTGTCCTTTTTCCCCTTTGTCCAAAGCCTTTTAAATCCGCTGCTCTCCTCTGTATCTCAGCAAGGGGTAGGAGGAAGTTTTGGGAGACTCAATAGCTATTGCTGGTACGTGTCCAGACTTGTTACGTCTGTTTCCTCGAGAGGCGTGTTGGTGTGGGTTTGTTTAACAATTGCTTGTCTTGCGCTTCTGATGGCACGGAACAGCATATCGTTTGCTAATTTTTTTTCCCCTGGCTGTTCTTCCACCAGAAAACTTCAGAGCTCTCTGCACTGGCGAAAAAGGTTTTGGATACAAAGGATCTACCTTCCACAGAGTGATTCCTTCGTTCATGTGCCAGGTAATGAATTAAAAAACCTTCTGCAAGTTGCTCGAAGCTTTGAAGAGCCAGCTGAAGGAACTTGTTTTGCAATTCAGTGAATTTGCAGTCGGCTGCGGAAGGAAGCATTTGACGGGATGCCAAAACGCTGATGCGTCAACGGCACGTTCTGATATCGCACTCTCCTGTTCCTAGTCAGATGCAGCGTGTGAATGTTTGGCATCCTTGTGTAGTGACGTTGTTGCACCAGGGAATCTTGGTTGGCCCCACAGCTTGTTGCAGAATATCATCTGTTGCCCGACCAGCATATAGACCCGTGGTGGAATTGGCCATGCTGGTAGGGGCTGATGGGAATTGTAGTCCATGAACATCTGGAGTGCCAAGGTTCGCCACCACGGATATACCCTGTTTCCCCGAATATAAGACATCCCCGGAAAATAAGACGTGGTAGAGGTTTTGCTGAAGTGCCAAATATAAGGCATCCCCCAAAAGTAAGACGTAGCAAAGTTTTTGTTTGGAAGCATGCCTGACGAACAGAACACAGAAATATAAGACATCCCCTGAAAATAAGACATAACGCATCTTAGGGAGCAAAAATTAATATAAGACACTGTCTTATTTTCGGGAAAACACGGTAGACTATGGAAACCACCACCGAACACGCATTGACGGTTCCTTGGAAACATGGTGCTAAAATCACACCTTCCCTCTCCATTCAACCTATTCACCGACTGACTGAATGTGCAGGGAGGGAAGAATGGAGCACACAGCTGCACTACCCCCACTTCTGCACCATTTCTAGGCCATCCGCATGGTGCAAATACACGGCAAAGTGTTCGTGTATCTGCTCCTTCCCTTTGGTATGGTAACGCTTGCACGGCAGTGTCCCCGATCGTGCGGAGGGAGTGTCTGCGTGGAGGAAGTTCTCTGTAGGTGGGAACCCCACAGAAGCCGGGGCGGCGTCAGCATGTACATTCCCCTCTGTCCTTCCCTGCGCATTCAGTCATCATTTAGAAAGGTCCTGTGTGCCAGGCTGTTGATGCCACTTATGTTAATATAAGGAGATTTTTTCACACCAATTTTGAGTGCTATGGGGGGAATTTTAGAGAGCCAGTGAATTACGGTGA